>NW_028227271.1:82122500-82577500 GCF_978045245.1 Mus caroli
ATTTACTTCCCTTTTGCTTTTATTCCCTCAAACCTTTCCACATAACCTACCTTATTCTTTTCAAATTTATGGCCTCTTATTTCATTAATGGTTGTTAATTATAACATACCAAATATGTATAATGTTAATTATAACATACCAAATCTGTATAATGTTTAGTGGTAGTTATCTCTGGAAACATATAAATAAAACTCTGTGTGTGTGTGTGTGTAATACATGAAATTAGTGATTACCAACAAATTTGATTCTGTATTTGAATTTAGATTAGGAAATTTAATCAGATATTGTGGTTCTCCCTACTCTTGTGTATCATCTGCAGATACAATCCATCAGGGCTGTGGGAGCAGAGATCACCAGTGGGGGAGTTGTGTGGGGTTGGAATTCATAAGCCTGTGAGTACTTAGGGTGAAAGACCACACTGGACAAGCTGTCAGTAGGCACATCAACTTTACATCAATTTGAAGGCTTATAAACTTTTGGGGGACTGAGAGTAGGGATATCCAGGAGAGGCAAATGTCATTGGCTAAGGGTATCAAGAATGCCTCATTAGCATGAAGAAGCATTTCAGAAATCTCAGGTGCTGGTCAAACTGGTTCTGTCAGGAGAAAGAAATTTTGTCCTATAATCTAATTAAGGCTATCAGTTAGAGGTGTGTTTAGCATCTTAGAATTCCCAGTACAAGGTAAGAGAAGAAGAAATCCTGCTACTGAGGGAGTCTCCCATAATGTGGTGAGCCAAAGATTATCTAGACATGGTGGGCTTGGACCTTGATTAGCAGAGTTTTCCCACAGTTATAAGATTTTATTATTCATACTAAATATTTTCTTACAATTTACATTATGTTGAGATTTTACTGTTTTCAATTTCTAACGTTCTGTTCACATGCTCATGAAAACTGACATTCCTTAATTTCCACTTAAAGGCACAAACTGTCTTTCTCGTATTTCTGAGAATTCTTTGGCTTAAGCCAGAAATCAAATATGACCATGAACTTTCTTGAAGCAGATAGTATACGTCAATCTTTAATAACTGTATTTGATTTTCCTATGAACTTATTACACTGTGTGTTCCTTGACTATTTGAGACACCACTTGAATTGCCTTACAAAAGAGCACCAATATTAATGAATTGTGAGATAAGAATATCATACACACTGTAGTATTGTTAAGCTTTTGTAGTATAAGATTGGTGTAACCATACTTCACGTTGAGTTATAGCTGAGTGAACTTTATTTATACACATTGAATTTTAATTTCCACAAATGAATGCAATTCATTCCTATTTCTATTAGTGTTTCAAAATTATTTTAAAATATGTGATATTTTGTTACCCTCTGAGAAATCAATGTACCAAGGTGTGTTTGAGAGGTTCTGTTCTGTGTATTCACATTTTACTAGCTGACAGTTGAGAGGTTGAAGGAATGGAACAGGAGATGGATAAAACTGGAACACACTGAATAAATAAAATATGCCATATGAAAATAAAAACAAAACTGAAACAGACTCATTCTTTAGGTGCGTTTTCTGTTGTTGATAACGACGTCATTGATACATGATTCATGCAACTTAAAAGTGTCGGTAACTCTCTAAGAAACATGGTGTACATGTAAGTATTCTTAGGGTATGGAGCTAGTAAGGAAGAAGCAACCATTTAATATATTTTGGTGAGATCTAGGAATTGAGGTCATCCATTATTACTTTGTTTAATGTCCTTGAATTAATGTTTTTTAAAATTCTAAGATATAATTTATATTACTTTTGTATATTTTAAAAATAACTTGCTTTATACCATCATTATTGTTTTTATTGAAAAAAAAACAGTGGGAAGGAAAGTACAATGCTATATTTTTATTTAACTTTTTATTTATCTATTTATTTATTTAGTCATTTATTTACACTTCATATTTTATTCCCCTCCCAGTGCATGCTCTGACTGTTCTACATCCCATACCTTCTCCATGCTCTCCTGTCTCCTGACTGTTCCACATCCCGTACCTTCTCCTTGCTCTCCTGTTGCACTCACCTTGTCCAGCAAGAAAAGACACAACATGATCGGATTCTTCTCAACAGCCTTTCTTTATTTCAGGACACCTCCATGCTACGGGGGAACTCCGGAAATCCCGGGAGGACTGCCTATATTCACCCCAGCACTGGGGAGAGCTACGTGTCCTCCTGGGATTCGTCAGTCTGTCGGCACTTTGATATGTAACACCCGCTCGGGAGGGGTTGGCGCCAGATTCGGGCTGGCACCTGCTCAATGGCGTTGTTTATGGCACCGGTGTACTGGAGGTCGGCGCCATCTTTTGGGCGTGTGGTTGCCTACATCTCCCCCTTTTTTGTTTAATAATATGATGCTGGACTAGGTCTGGGCAAGTCTGTCCATCAGCTACGGCTCCTGTCTTAGGTCGATCCTTTCATGTCACAGCCTTACCCGTCCTAGGGTTACCCTATCGCCACTGGGCCCCGTGTCTTAAGTCGGTCTGTGCATAAAGAAAGTTGCCCGTCTCTGGATACCGCAGTTCTGTGTGACAGTAACTGCTAAATGACCTAGGGTGAACTCTACAAAAGAGGAACTAAACTTCAGGGGAGACGCCCTCTTTAATTGCCATCAATGCTTGGTACACCACAGTCTTATACTGAGCGTGCTCTCATTTGAATCAACACGACAGCCAGACACAAAAGACACAACCCAGGAGGACCACTGCTCCCCAGGCCAACATTCCTGCCCACTCCTTAAAATATGAGAAGGCATTGGTGATTCAGGAGGTGAATTCCCCCAAGGTGACAGGGTCCAGTCGAGTGCTGTTGAGTTTTGCAATCTGGAGGAGCAGCTTTCTGGACAACTGCTCCGCTGTAGCCGACCAATTTCCTACTCAGATAAGAGGTGAATCTGTTCAAGAGACTGAGAGAAATTAGCTTATACAACTTTATACAAGGGGCACCTAATGGGCATAGGTGGCAAACATTTCAAAATCTACTATAGGCACAAAAGTAAGAAATTTCACAACCACAGCAGTATACCCTGCCAACATTCTGCTAACAAACGTGTCCTTCCGGAACTATTACAATCTATATCTCGGTCGGGGGGAGTAATTTTCGCATCAGCCTCTCTGGTACCCAAATCGGGTGTTCTTGACCTTGTAGAAAAACACAAAAAACTCCCCTGGATCTCGAAATAACAGGATCTGGGCCATACCATTTTCCAGTTAGGACATCTTTCCATTTGACATCCTGTTTAAGGGATAGGTGAGGTCATGGCATGCCTATCTGCAGCCGAACGACCATGTTCATCCAGAATTAAAAAATTTAAAGTAAAGAGAGCTAAAGATAATTGTTCTTTGGGTGGCTGGCCATGGGAGATTCCCCCTTTTTGTTTTTGTAAGAGTTCTTTTAAGGTTCGATGTGCTCTTTCCACAATGCCTTGGTCCTGTGGATTGTAGGGAAGGCCAGTAGAATGACTAACTTGCATTATTTTGCAAAAGGTTTGGAATGATTTTGATGTATATGCAGGGCCATTATCAGTTTTTAAACTATCTGGCGTTCCCCAAGCTGCCCAGGCTTCTAGGCAATGGCCAACCACGTTGCGGGATTTCTCACCGGACATGGGGGAGGCGAAAATGACACCTGAACAGGTGTCAATTGAAACATGAACATATTTTAATCTTCCAAATGCTGAGACATGAGTAACATCCATTTGCCACAGTTTTAGAGGAAGCAATCCGATGCTTAATACCAACATGAGGAGGGTGGTGAAATTGTACACACTGTGGACATTGTAACACCACATCTCCTGCTGAGGCTCAAGAGATATCAAATATCTGCTGAAGTGTAGCAGTAGGAACATGATACAATCGATGAAAATCTTTTGCAAGCTCCAGTGGGGTGGCATGAAAAATAAATTCCATGTGAGTGTTAGCGTCCACTTAGGCATTTCTTTTGCCATAGGGCCTGGTAAGGTAGAGTGAGCTCGTATATGTTGAATAAAGAATTTATGTGTTCTTTTCCAAATCAATTTTTGTAACTCTAATAAGATGGTGCCCACAGGGCTGGTAGGTCTAATGGGTCCTGCAATTTCTAATGCACACACTGCATTTACTACATAAGCCAAATCAGAGAGTAGATTAAAAGATTCCTTAAAAGCTTTGAATACTTCCAACACAATTTTACATCCAGTAAGTTGTGAGGTGCCAGGATTGTATTGAAAGAGAACAGGTTTTTGAGAATTAACTACATAGGCACCAACACCTGTTTTAGAACCATCTGTATAAATATCCAATGCACCTGATATGGGTTTAGATGCTGTGACTTTGGGGAAAATCACTGGATGTTCACTAAAAAAATTGTAGCAAAAGATATTTGGGATAATGATTACTTAATTCCCCATCAAAACAACAGCGCAATAGAGCCCAATCATCTATCAAAGAACTTAGAATCTGTATTTGATTAGCATTATAAGGTGTAATGATTTTCTGAGGGGGTGCTCCAAAATGTTGAATATACGATTTAATGCCCAAAATCGCTAACTGAGCTACAGCAATGGGATAATATTCAAGGGTTTTATTTGGAGATACATGAGGATAAATCCACAATAGAGGACCTGACTGCCACAACACTCCTGTTGGTTGACGGAATGTCTTCAAAATGCATAAGAGGATGTCCTCTCCCTCTTTCCATCTATACAGTTTGGCCTTTTCTAAATACTTTTCTAATGCTACTCGGGCCTCAGGGGTGAGAGCACGAGGTGACAAAAGCTGTGGATCACCTTTCAATATATCAAAAAGAGGGATTAATTCAAAATTTGATAGCCTCATATATGGACAAATCCAATTTATATCACCTAGAAATTTCTGGAAATCATTTAATGTTTTTAGATGATCATTACGTAATTCTATCTTTTGAGGTGTAATAAAATGTGGAGTAATTCGAGCACTCAAGAACTCTCCTAAATTTCTCATTTGAACTTTATCAGGAGCTATACATAATTGTTTCATTTCTAATTCTTTTACTAGCTTAATATAGGCTTCATCTAAACTTCCTTTATTCTTTGAGGCAAGAAGGACATCATCTACATAATGTACTATCCTTAACTTTGGGAATGCATCACGGACAGGTTGTAGGGCTTCTCCTACAAAAAGTTGACACATAGTAGGATTGTTTGCCATCCCTTGAGGTAAAACTATCCATTGATACCGTTTATCGGGCTCCTCATTATTTACAGAAGGAAGAGTAAAGGCAAAGCGCTCACTATCACACAATGCAAGGGGAATAGAGAAAAAACAATCTTTAATATCAATGATTATAATAGGCCACTCTTTGGGCAAACTAGAAAGTAGGGGCAGACCCCTCTGTATGGGGCCCATAATCTGCATTTGATTATTAATGGCTCGAAGATCATGCAGGAGCCTCCATTTGCCTGATTTTTTTCTTAATCACGAATATGGGTGTATTCCAAGGTGACTGGGAAGGTTGAATATGTCCTAATTTCAATTGTTCCTCTACTCTGGCAGCTACTAATTTTTCAGAGGAAAGAGGCCATTGAGGAACCCATACAGGCTCCTCTGTTTTCCAAGTAATGGGTATACCACCCTCAATGGCCCCTAGGAAAAACCCAATCCCTTTCTATCTTGTTTGAACTTTACGGGAACTGACCTAGTCATGCCTTGTAATGACTTTCCTAATCCTTTTCCTGGGGTGTAGCCCATATTGGACATAATTTCTCAGGCCTGTGGGGAATACTCATTAGTTAGTATAAAATCCATTTGGGTTAAGACATCCCTACCCCATAGGGTCACAGGAATATCCACAATATAAGGAAAAAATTTCCCTGACTTACCTTCCTCATGTTTCCAAGTTAATTCCTTAGCACTTATAAGGGGAGCAGTCTTATAACCTAGACCATGGAGGCTTTGAGATGATGTTTGCGAAGGCCATTTTGGTGGCCAATCATGAGCGGAGATAATACTGCGATCTGCACCTGTGTCTAGCAACCCCAGAAAGGATCGTCCTTCAACCACCAAAGTTAACATGGGGCGATCTCCTAATTCCATTGATAAGAAAGTGAACCGAGAATCTGTAGAACCTAGTCCATTCTCTCCTCTTATTTTATTATTTGCTGGAAAATGTTTATGCAAACTTGGCAATAGTAATAATTGAGGAATTCTATCTCCTGGAGAGATAGCTGAAATACCAATCTGGGAGGCCACTAAGATTTTCACAACCCCCGTATAATCTGGATCAATCACTCAAGGGGTAATTTGTAATCCTTTTAAATGAGAAGATGAATGGCCAAGCAATAATCCTACAGTATCTTTGGGAAGGGGCCTTTAAAATCTTTATCTATGGGCTGTACCCCCATCTGTGGGGTTAATATGAGTCTGGTGGTGGAGTGGAGGTCCAATCCTGCGGAGCCAGTAGTGGCTCGCTGTGGTCTCTCGGACAACGGAGAGACGGCCAAGGTCTCGTCTGGTCTTTCTGAAGAGCCCCATATATTTGAGGGCCCTGGGAACGTGGGCCCCGCTGTCCGTTTTTTGGCCTAGTGCCATTATATCCTGCTTGTAATGGTCGGCCTTCTATGTCCTTATTATATCCTGCTTGTAATGGTCGGCCTTCTATGTCCTTTGTTGATCTGCACTCATTAGCCCAATGTTTTCCTTTTCTACATTTATGGCATATTCCTGGCTGTCTAGGTTTATCTAATGGAGTCCTTTTCTCATTTTCGGGGCATTGTCTTCTAAACTGTCCTCTCTGGCCACATTTATAACAAGTATCATTATTAGATCTTTTCAGTTGTATCACAGCTGCCGCCAGGCCTGCATTGGTTAAAGGGCCCCCTAGTTCCCTGCTAACCTTCATCCAAACTTCTAAACCTTTATGTTTATAGGGTATAATAGCTGCTCTACACTCCTTAGTGCATTGCTCATACACTAGCTGTTTTACTAAAGGCATAGCTATATCAGAGTCTCCAAAAATTCTAGTGGCTGCTTCAATGAGGCGTGCTGCAAAGTCTGAAAGTGATTCTGTGGGACCCTGCAAGATTTTCGTAAGATTGCTTGAGACTGCACCTTTGTTTGGCAATGCCTTCCATGCTTTGGTACCTATCTCATTTATTTGAGCATAGACTGCTTCAGGATAATTTGTTTGATCTAAAGCAAAATGTCCTAAACCTAGAAGCATGTCTGTATCCCAATGTCTCTGAGGATCTTGTCTTGTGGCTAAATTTGCTGCTGCCTGACTGTTTGCATATTCATAGGACAAGGACTTCCAATCTAAACACTGTCCGGACGACAAACAAGCCCAAGCAATATTATTCCAGTCCCCCGGGGTGAGGCAATATCTAGTAAGTGCCTCGACCTGTGCAACTACAAAAGCTGCACTCACCCCATAGGTACGGACTGACTCAGCCAGTTGCTTAATAGTTTTAAAATCTATTGGCTCATGATACCGTCGTCCCTGGCCATCTAAGAATACAGGGAAAGTCAGTTCAGCTTCCTTCCAAACCTCTGGGCACAATGAGGTACCTTGTTTACTAGCTTTTGTGGATTCCTTTTTTCCTGTATACTCAGGGTTAAGAGGTGGAGCGGTCGGCACTTTACTCCTTTGCCAGCCGACCCCCCTTTTTTCATACCTATTCCTCTCATACCGAGCTGCCTCTTCTTCAAGGTCAGCTTCCTCATCTTTATCAAGCTCTGAGTCACTGGAGTCAGAACTTGCTGAACTTATTGTTAAGTCTTTTAATGAGTGATATCCTTTTACTATTTCCTTTCCTTTCTCATTATTTCCTTTTCCTTTTGAATTTTCCTTTCCTCCCTTTTCCTTTTCTCTCTCTTTTTTGCCCCTTTTCTTTCTTTTACTTATATGTTTCCTATCTTCCTCTGACATACTTTCTTGTTCCATAAAAATTTTCTGACCTGCCTTAACTCCTCCTATCACCCAAAAGCAGAGGCCAGAAATTACAAAAAAAAAAACCAAAAACACTAAGAGCTACCCACACTGGGTCTACGGGCAAGAGAATCATATCCCTCCTTTTAACCAGGGATCAATTTTGGGAGACTTACCGGTACCGCCGTTCCTCAGCTGAAGAGTTCTGAATCCATGAAATCCTCCATTCCCCGTACGGGCCACCACTTTGTTGCGCTCACCTTGTCCAGCAAGAAAAGACACAACACGATCGGATTCTTCTCAACAGCCTTTCTTTATTTCAGGAACACCTCCATGCTACGGGGGAACTCCGGAAACCCAGGGAGGACTGCCTATATCCACCCCAGCACTGGGGAGAGCTATGTGTCCTCCTGGGATTCGTCAGTCTGTCGGCACTTTGATATGTAACACCCACTTGGGAGGGGTTGGCGCTAGATTCAGGCTGGCGCCTGCGCAATGGCATTGTTTACGGCGCCATCTTTTGTGCATGCGGCTGCCTACACTCTCCTGTCTCCTGAATGTTTCACATCCCGTACCTTCTCCTTGCTCTCCTGTCTCCATGAGGATGTCCTCATCACCAACTCTACCAGACCTCTAAAATCCCTGAGGCCTCCAGTTTCTTGAGGGTTAGGTGCTTCTTAGACTCAACCCAGACCTGTCAGTCCTCTGCTGTATATGTGTAGGGGGCCTCATATCATTTGCTGTTTTCATTTTTCCTAAAAATTATTTCTGAAAAACACCATGAAAACAGACTTTAGTTGTTTAACCATAATATGTCATAAGATATGAGGTTTTTAGCCTTATGATACTTTTAGATCTTTTTTTTTCTGGTTTGTAAAGAAAAATCTAATATGTATTTATTACATTATGCCATGTGGTACATAGTGCTTTGCAAAATTTTGTAGAGAGAAAATGAACAAAAAGTGGATCTGTCCAACAGAGTGAAACAAGGAATCCAAAGGACAGCTTTGGTACGAATTCTGGTGTGGGCTTCTTTTTTTTTTTTTTTTTTTTTTTGCTTTATAGTTGAATTTAACTTTTATTTTATTTTATTTTTTTTATTAGGTATTTTCCTCAATTACATTTCCAATGCTATCCAAAAAGTCCCCAATACACTCCCCCCCCCAGTCCCTCACCCACCCCACCCCCCCTTGGCCCTGGCATTCCCCTGTACTGGGGAATATAAAGTTGGCAAGTCCAATGGGCCTCTCTTTCCAGTGATGGCCGACTAGGCCATCTTTTGATACAAATGCAGCTAGAGTCAAGAGCTCTGGGGTACTGGTTAGTTCATAATAATGATCAACCTATGGGGTTGCAGTTCCCTTTAGCTCCTTGGGTACTTTCTCTAGCTCCTCCATTGGGGGTCCTGTGATCCATCCAATAGCTGACTGTGAGCATCCACTTCTGTGTTTGCTATGCCCCGGCATTGTCTCACAAGAGACAGCTATATCTGGGTCCTATTGCCCGCGCTTTTGTTCCCCTGGTAAGATCACACTCAGGGCAACCGGAATCTTCTGCAGCACAAACTTTATTGCTTACCCCATCAGGAGCCAGTGGAGAAGAGAGCCAGAGAGAGAGAGAGATGGCGGAGCCCCCTCCCTTTTATGGAGGACTGTCCTCCGCCTCGGACGTGTCACTCCCTGATTGGCTGCAGCCCATCAGCCAGAGTTGTCGTCATGGGAAAGGCAGAGCACATGGCGTGGAAAGCTACCCCGGCACATGCGCAGCTTGCTTGTTTACTACTTAGAACACGGGTGTCAGTGCCATCAGCGCCATCTTGTAATGGCGAATGTGAAGGCGGCTCCTTACAGGGTCCTTTCAGCAAAATCTTGCTAGTGTATGCAATGGTGTCAGCGTTTGGAAGCTGATTATGGGATGGATTCCTGGATATGGCAGTCTTTAGATGGTCCATCCTTTCTTCACAGCTCCAAACTTTATCTCTGTAACTCTTTCCATGGGTGTTTTGTTCCCAATTCCAAGAAGGGGCACAGTGTCCACACTTTGGTCTTCGTTCTTCTTGAGTTTCATGTGTTTAACAAATTGTATCTTATATCTTGGGTATCCTAAGTTTTTGGGCTAATATCCACTTATCAGTGAGTACATATTGTGTGAGATCTTATAGGAAGCTATATGTAATAATAAAATTGGACAAAGCTGTTAAAGACCCTCTCATTAAATTATACATAAATAACACTTTGGTGACTTCAAATATATTTTCCTAAATCTTGGTTAGGTTCATAGTTTTCTCTAGTAACTTTATATTATGATTTCTGGGTTTTTTTTTATTAGATATTTTCTTTATTTACATTTCAATATCCCCTTTTCTAGTTTCCCCTCCGAAAATCCCCTATCATCTCCCCCCCCCCACCCCTGCTCCCACACCCACTCACACCTGCTTCCTGGCCCAGGCATTCCCCTATACTGGGTCATAGAAACTTCACAGGATCAAGGGCCTCTCCTCCCATTGATGACTGACTAGGCCATCCTCTGCTACATGTGCAACTAGAGTCATGATTCTCTCCATGTGTTTTCTTTGATTGGTGGTTTGGTCTCAGGGATGTCTGGGGTTACTGGTTAGTTCATATTGTTGTTCCTCCTAAGGGGCTGCAATCCCCTTCAGCTCCTTGAGTACTTTCTCTTGCTCCTTCATTGGGGACCCTGTTCTCTAATGGTTGGCTTTTAGCATCCACTTCTGTATTAGTCAGGCACTGGAGCCTCTCAGGAGACAGTTATCAGGCTCCTGTCAGCAAGCTTTTGTTGGCATCTACCATAGTGTCTGGGTTTGGTGGTTGTTTATGGGATGGATCCCCAATTTCTTATAAAGTAGCATAAATTATTTACATGTTTGTTAATAATGTTCTGTTATTATTCAGGAAACTAACATTAATTTTGGAATAATAGCTTTAACTATTTACACAGTAATTCTCATATGCAAATATTTGAAGGACTCATATGATAGTCTATTAAAAGGGATTGTTAGTGTTTAATTTTTAGAATATATATGTAAATGTAAATTTTTGTACTAAATTATATTTTTTCTTATGTCTATTTATCAATTGATTAATAATTCATAGATTTGAAAGATATCCCATTGCAAATATTAAGTGTGTGTGGCTTGCCTGAGATGCCCTTTGGAAGGCAATCCAGTACTGTTCAAGACAACGAAGCAAATCCATATTTTATCCTTTAGTGTAGAGAATGGAGAATGAGATTTCAGCAAAAAACAATTTTACAATATACAGATTTAAATATTGAATTATGTGAAATAAATCTAATCAAAATTAGTAGTTATAAATATTGTTTAAAAGGCATAGCAGGTAAAATAACATTAAATTAATACACACTGGTGATATAATTGGTTATTAGAATTTTCTTAATTCTCAGTATCTTTTATTGAAATTAGATTTTCCTTTCATACAATATGTCCCAACCACAGTTTCTCCTCCCTCCAATCCCTCCAGCTCTCCCTGATCCCATCCCCTTTCTTCCCAGACATATTCACCCATATTCCCTTTGGAAAAGAAGTCTCCAAAGGACAACAACCAAACACTATTCAACAAAACAGAGCAAAAGCTCTCATATTGAGACTGGATGAGGCAAACTAGGAGGAAAAGAATCCCAAGAACAGGTAAAAGAGTCAGAGAAAACAAATAAATTCTACCAATGTTAGGAGTACCATAGAAAATACCACAAGTACAGCCATAACACATGCTCAGAGGACATGGTGCAGAATCATGCAGACAGATATTTCAGTGAGCCTATGTGTGCTCTTCCATTCCCTCTAACTCTTACAGTTTTTTCTTGCCCCTCTTCAGGGGAGTTCTTGTCCTGTAGTCTCAGTATCATCTCTGAGATTGTTTCCTTCCTTCCTTCCTTCCTTCCTTCCTTCCTTCCTTCCTTCCTTCCTTCCTTCATTTCTTCTTCCTCTCCTTTCTTTTTTTCATTTTTCTTATTACTTTGTTTTAGTGGACCAGATAACACCCATGCCTCACACATACTATGGAAAGGTTGTGCCACTGAGATACATACCCAGCTAGGATTATTTATTTATTTATTTATTTATTTACTCAGTGTCTAGTTTGTACTGAGAAACTGCTACTAGATGTCAGGTAACACTATTCCCCTGAGTAGTGAGAGTTCTGGATGGCTGCAACTTCCCTTCATTTTTTATAGCTGTCTTTAAAATGTAGTTGTATATGCAATATGTCTATTAATGTTGTTATTTTAAAATTACATCTTACAATCCTCTCTTTCTGAGTTTCAGTTGCTGGCTGAATGTAGCTCCCTATAAATATGGCTTCAGATACTAACCTTAATCTGAACAGTAGAAATGGCAACACTGGGTAGCTTTGGAAAACTATATAGCTACATAATTATATCTCATTATAGTTTTGTATAATACAGCTTTTGCTAATGGACTAATTAATGTTAGGCTTGGCAACAAAATGTAAGGATGCAATGAATTTGATTACATTTTTGGGTCACCTTAATTTCTCCAGGTCTACTTGTTGCCACCAAAAGAAAAAATAAAATTCATATATACTCTAATGTACTGCTTCATAATGGAAAGATAAACTAAAGACTCGATTCTCTATAACTTCACAATTAGTTATATTAAAAAGCAATTAAGCTACTTAAGTTTATTGACATAATTACTAAAATTGCTTTGAAAATTTTTTCCCTTTATATCAATGCTAGTTTTGGTAGAGGACATCAGATTTTAAAGTTTATTGTAATTATTGTGGTTCTGATAATGACAATATCATTTCTTTTCAGTGGGAAATTTGTGTGTACATTAAAATGTTTCAGTAAAGTAAGGTGTGAGAAACACACTAACATGTCTGATTCAAGCTCACTGGACCTGCGCTATCATAGGAACATCAGATGATTCTAATAGAGCATAGCATGAATATATGGACATAGAAAAGATTTGTGTCGATGTACAACACTAGATCCATGGAGGCAAAAATGCAGGTCAAGTTGATGACTGAAAATGCTAACAATCTACACAATTTATGAATGACTTCAGTAGAAGATTCTGTTGTAAAATAAATTTTATTAAATCTATCTTCTAATATAAATTTAATATGTAATAAATATTTACCAATATATTTATAGAATCAGAAATTTGTCTCTTCTAAGTCATTTAAACTACTTGCAGCTATTTTATGTACTTTCCATTGATCTTGAAGTCCTTCCATATCTTCTTGACTATTGTCTGTAGTGGATTATTCACTAATTTAGTAATCATGCTGCATAAGGATTGATATCAAGAACAAGTAGTGAGGCTGAATTCACTCTAAGGGGTTTTCTTGGATAATGCAATTTAAGACATTTTTATTTCCTTATAACTCTCCTCTCTTTTATATCACAGTATAATCAACTTGCATTAAACCTGTCCAGAAAATAGCCTATTTCATAACATAAATACTGTATTTCAGTAAGGATCCAGATATGAGCATAGGAAGAAATAGAGCTTCTCTCATGATTAGATTAACAATGCATAATTACAGAGAATGCTTCTTTGTAGCTATCTCTAATCAGGCTGTGTAGATTTTGAAGGTCAAGGGAAGAAAATATTAGAAGGAAGCAAATCAGTCGAATTGGTAAAGGCAGCCACAAAGGTCAAATATAATTATAAAGTTGTAGAATGACTCTCAAGTGGAATTTTAATATTTATATTTAAATTAATATATATTCATGACAATATTGATAATTCAGGCATTAATTAGTGAGCAACTCTGTCTGTGCTGTGTGTATATGATTTTATGTATTCATCATGTGATAAAGAGTAAAATTGGTTTCTCTTGTGGAGGTGGGTTGGAATGAATTATGAACTCACGTTTCAATTTGAGTTCAAATGGAAATCATACTTTGTGGTTAATGTATGAAAGATAGGAACAAACTGAAATTTCATGTTATTTTCATAAGAATGTATAGCAATTCCTTAGGAAACATTCTATACCTTGAAGTGACCCTGACTTCAAGTCACTTGATCAAGTGACAAGTTGTGTGTATATTTCCGCATCAGTTTAACAATAACCCAGATTCTGAGGGACTACAGAGAAATGATCAGCTGCCTGCTGTTGTGGAATATTATCTCTGCTTTGCAAAGTTTCTCATGGTGAAGTGTCCTCCTTGAAGCCAAGGCAAGAACCATCACTGGAAACACTGCAGTCACGGGTGACTATAAGGTTTAGTGTAGGTTACAACAGCATAAAAATGTTAGGCAGCTCAACAATACATATATGTTCTCAAGGTTTTTAAGCCCATGTTTCTTGCCCTTAAACTTACTGGTGCTGTATGAATTATTAGTCTTTAAAATCTGATTGAAAATTGTCCTAAGTAGTGTCTAGATCACTGATCCACAGCTTAAAGCTTAATAGCAAAGCTTGACCAATGTCTGAATCATAGATGTGTGTTGCATGTTTTTGCTTGAATGTAAGCTTCTGTATGAGTGCATCAGGAAAATACAAGGAGGCCATTAGTCAGTGATGGGTGGGTATCTTCCATGATCACTGTAATTCAGTAGTCCACAATCTGTGCGTCATAACTCCTTTAGATGAGGGATTCGCATATTAGACATCCTGCATATCAATTATTTACATTATAATTCATAACAACAGCAAAATTAAAGTTATGAAATAGCAATGAAATAGTTTTATGGTTTGGGATAAATACAACACAGGGTACTGTACTAGTTAATGCTGAACTGTGTTGCAACAATAAGAAGGCTCTACTCCTTACCAATCTGAACCTATGTATTTCCATTCTTCTAAGGATCATCCCTCCAACTCTCAGAGATCATTGCAAAAGAGGGTGTGGAAAAGGTATAACACAAGAAGCCCTTAATGACAACAGGGAAAGAGTGGAATCAGTACACAGCATAGCAGCTACACATATGAATTCATGACAGTTAAGATAGCATGCACAAAACTTGTGGAAACTCAAGGCAAACCAAACTGCAGCATAGAGAGGAATGGTAGACATGATGTTTTATGCCTATCCATGGAGCTGCTAATCATATAAAGCTACTGGGAGAAAGAGAGAGTTTTCATTGAGAGTGGTTCTACTTGCAAGAGAATAACACTCTGGTAGAAGACTGTGCATGCAAGAATAAATGGCCATCAAAAATTAGACGTGAGAGCTTTTAAAAATATAAGACTTCACAAAGTTGGGTGGGTAGGAAGGGGACAGGATCTCAGAGCATTTTAGAATAGAGGTGACTACGGCCAAAACCCATTCCATGACATTTTTTACATAATAAAAAAGTATTTGGGTAGATTTGCTAGGCAGAATTGGTGGAATTTTGTGTTTAAAGAAAATACTGTCACTGTAAACAAAGTCAGAATATTTGTTTTTTGTGTATTTCTAAATAACCATTTATTTTACAATTTTTGAATTTTAAACAGAAAACTTCAAACTGTACAGTGAGCAGTGGGTTAATATTTTGAAAGAGGTTGTAGACACTTTCTTGTGCTTGTGAAAGTTTTAATTTGCATTTTTCTTTTTCTTTTCTACTTTTGTTTACAATTCTTGAAACATTTTTTGACCTTTTTGAAGAAATCTCATTTTTTTGTATTGTTATCTCCTATTTCTTTTCTTACCTGTGTTCTGTAGTTTGCCTTCTCTTTGATCAATTTCCTTCATTTTATCTAGCTTATTCCTTTCTATGCTGGAGAATTCATTATGGGTTGCATGAATATTGTAGAATGCACCTTCTTGATTGACAAATACCATACCTATTCAAATACCATTGATACATTGGTGAAGAAATATTTTCTTCATTAGGAATGGCATCAAAAACTCTATTATTCTTAATACTTGAAAATCAAGTATGTTTCTATCCTTTCAATATCATTGTCTTGAGATCTACAGTGTTTCTCGTGACTGACTCCTTGATTTTTGGCTTCTGCTTTTCATTATTTTTCACTGTTTAACTAAAAATTTTACTGTATTTCTGTTGAGCACAAATTATCAATATATCTGAAGTAAAATGTAATACACTTTTGTTTTGTAATTTTTCTTTCTCTGTGTGTGTGTGTGTGTGTTTGTGTGTGTGTATGTGTGTGTTAAGACAACACTAACCCAGAATAACCCTGGCATCCCCATACTCCTGCTTCTGCTACATAAATTGTAAGGTCATAAAAATGTTTCACCTAACAGACTTTTCTTAGTATATTTTGTGTTCCACCCAAGGAAAAAAATACCATTTTGTTACCTGTTATAGGATTTATAATTAAAATTTTGCATATGGTTATCTGTATGCATTTCAATTATTTTTTGTTTTATTTTTATTTAAACTCCAGATTTTATTCCCCTCCCAGTCCACCTTCACACTATTCCATATCCCATACCTCCTCCCCACCACCCTGTATCCACGAGGATCTCCCCTCCCCCCATCCCACCAGACCTCTAAACTCCTTGGGGGCTCCTTTCTGTTGAGGGTTGGATACATCTTTTCTGACTGAACCCAGCCCCAGCAGTCTTTTACTGTATATATGTTGGGGGCCTCATATCAGCTGGTGTATGATGCCTGGTTGGTGTTCCAGTATCTGAGAGATCTAAGGGGTACAGGTTGAGACTGCTGGTCCTCTTACAAGGTTGCCCTCCTCCTCAGCTTCTTCCAGATTTCCCCTAACTCAACCACAGGGATTAGCAGCCTCTGTCCATTGTTTGGGTGCAAATATCTGCATCTCACTCTTTTAGTTGCTTGTTGGATCCTTTGGAGGGCAGCCATTTTAGGTCCATTTTTGTGAGTGTTCCATAGCCTCAGTAATAGTATCAGGCCTTGGGGCCTCTTCTTGAGCTGGATCACACTTTAGGCCTGTCTCTGGACCTTTTTTTCCTCAGGCCCCTCTCCATTTCAATTTTTAAAACTTTTTCATTTATTTGAATTTTTGTACATGGATATGGTATATTTATAACATTTCCATATTACCTCTTTCCTCTAAAATGCCTTTCATCCTCTCTTGAATTTATGCCTTCTTCTATTTCTAAGATTAACTCACTCTCTTGAATAATTTATTTTCATGAGCCATGGTTGTAAGAATGCATGTTTAAAATATAGTTACAAGCTATGACTTGGGTAAATCATTAGTAGTTCTCCTCTAGTGTCTATGGTTTCTCCTATCATGACTATTCAACTAAGTATATAGTATTAGGCAAGAATTCCTACCTATTGAATGGATGGGAATTCAGGTTAAATTAAACAGTTATTCGTTACTGATAAGAAAGTAGTGAAGTTATTGCAACATAGGGCATATCTAGGAAAAGCAGTGATTGTTGCTGTTTGCTGGCTTCACAGCTAGGTAGTACTATTGATTAATTGTCTCCATTAACATATCACGTAGAAATTTCTTATAAGATGAGAGCTAGCGTTCAGGGAGGAACCTTCCAGGTAAGTATCTACTTGTTTCTCCAATTTCAGTGCCTGAAGTGCTTATTGTCTTCAGCAATAGGATCTCAACTTCACGCTCTTAGAGGCAATGACAGGTATGTCAATAATCTATGTTGGTTTTGGGGTCATGTGTATTGTCCTGATCAACCTTTTAAAGAGAAGGTTCCATTGGATGGCATTGAGATTTTTGAAATAGTTTCTGACTTCTGAGTGGACCACTATCACCCAATCAGGAATTACACAATTAATATATGCATATATATAATGTGTGTGTGTGTATTCTTACAAAGCACAGTGTTTCCTTATGACGATTTAAGATGTCCTTAGTGTTATAAATCTCTCCGTTCTCCCTAAATATGTTAACTGTAAACAGTCTTTTTAAATTACTTTTAGTTTATTTATCTTGTAAATTTATTTTTATATGTATGTATGTATGTATGTATGTATAGTATGCATGTATACCATGTGACTATTACCCACAACTTTGAAAGGAATTAAGCCAATTCCCCAGGGATAAAATAACAGGTGGTTGTAAGCCACCATGCATGCTCTGGTATTCAAACCCGCATTCTATGCAAAAGACACAAGTGTGTTCTCTAAGCCAACTCTCAAACCCTGAACATTCTATTTTTTTTTAAAGTATTATACATGAAACTGTTACATTTGTTTTGTTTTGTTTTGAGACAGGGTTTCTCTGTGTAGCCCTGGATGTCCTGGAACTCACTTTGTAGACCAGGCTGGCCTCGGAATCAGAAATCCTCCTTCCTCTGCCTCCCAAGTGCTGGGATTAAAGTCATGCACCACCACACCCAGCAAACTGTAACATTCAATTAGAAATTGTTTCATAGAATATCATCAACCTGTTCTACTTGACAATTTTTATATTTAACTCCCTCCCATATATGCTGTAAAATTCTCTTTATAGAGAATTTTCTCTCCAATCATAGACTGAGACCATGACTTCCAATGAGACTATAAATCTACACTGACTTTAAAACAATAGTTTAAAGCACTTACATTTTTAACTAATTTTGGGTCTCCTTATTAATGTATGGGGTGCTTATCAATTAAGTTACTCATCTTTACAACCATTTTTCCCCTTCAAGACTCATAGATAATTTTGGAAGAGGGACCACATAGATTGTAAGAGATAGGGATAGAGGATGGCCACTTGAACACAGATTAATAGATTTTGCTCAATTGAACTCCATGTACCTGTGATAGCAGGACCATGATCTCTGTAAGATCAAGCCAGCCAAAATCTCAGTATGGATGAAGGAAGGGTTCAAGACTTCCTACACCCATATGAGAAACTCTTTGGAATTGATGGCTGTGGTGGGCATAAATAAGGTTTTCTTCAGGAATATGGTCATTGAGAGAATAACCTTCCTACAGAAAATGGGCATATACATATGTACATGCAAGGAGCAATACATCGACCCAACAAAAGCTGGAAGGAGAAAATAGAAGCAGGGATAGAAAGAAATCGCATCAGATAAATTTGTTTTGATCTAATTGGAATAGTTATGTTTAAAATTTTTAAAAAATGAAAGTTTTTCGGTCTCAGTAAGAAATAAAACTGGCATTGTTATGATAAACCCTAATTAAATATAGCAAGTGACAAAGTTAGAGGCCATTCGGGAATTGTACAAAAGGATAAATGACCAGTTTAGCAAACTTGAAGAATTTTGCAATCTGTACATGAAGAAAATGATCCTCAGTCAAAACAGTTTTGCTTATAATTTGATGGTTGGCATATGACAATCGATAAGATTGGAAAATAGCTGTTTCAAGATATACAGTTTGCAGTATTCTACTAAGCAAGTGAATACAAACACAACTATGTACTCACTGCATTTATCATATCTTCAACTTAATAATCAGTACTTTCTCAAAGAGAGGAAAAAAAATCATTGAAATTCATAGATACGTTCCTCTACTTGAATTCACACAAGTTTGTATTCCCACAAGAGTTTTCAATATATTAGATATCATTACTGGACCACATCCTGGACACGTTATATGAGAACATTGTAGTACAACACATCCTGGTTTTGTGATTAATTTAACTTGGAATTTGTGACTGACACATTTCTTTAAAAATAAGAGTTCTGAAGTTATTAGTGTTTGAAAAGGTATTTATCAAAATTTCCTATTGGGTCAACAAACCATATTAAAACACTAGATTTGCGCCATCTTGTATTCCGGGACACTCAGAGACCAGTCAGTGCAGGAGAGCCTGTGTACTGCAGAAGCAACATAGCTTCGGGGACAGGCCCCACTTCGGGCCATCATCTTCAGCCAGGAAGCAGATCTGAGCTCCAGACCTCTGTGCTCCTCCCTATCAGAGGAGGTGTGGCTTGGAGAGATGGCTCTGACCAATGAGAGTTGGACTACCAGGAGTGCTGACAGAGGCTAACAGAATCACAGGAGGAACAAGCTCCAGCCAGAGACAGCTATAACAATTAACACTAGAGATTACCAGATGGTGAAAGGCAAAATTAAGAATCTTACTAACAGAAACCAAGACCGCTCACCATCATTAGAACCCAGCACTCCCACCTCAGGGAGTCCTGGATACCCTAACACACCTGAAAAGCAAGATTCAGATTTAAAATCTTATCTCATGATGCTGGTAGAGGATTTTAAGAAGGAAATTACTAACACACTTAAAGAAATACAGGAGAACACGGCTAAACAGGTAGAGTGCCTTAAAGAGAAAGCACAAAAATCCCTTAAAGAATTACAGGAAAACACTGATAAACAAGTAGAAGCCCTTAAAGGATAAACACAAAACTCCCTTAAAGAATTATAGGAAAATACAACCAAACAGGTGACAGAATTGAACAAATCCATCTAAGATCTAAAAATGGAAGTAGAAACAATAGAGACAACACAAAGGGAGACAACTCTGGAGATAGAAACCCTAGGAAAGAAATCAGGAACCATAGATGCGAGCATCAGTGACAGAATACAAGAGATGGAAGAGAGAATCTCAGGTGCAGAAGATTCCATAGAGAACATGGACACAACAATCAAAAAAATGCAAAATGAAAAAAGATTCTAACTCAAAACATCCAGAAAATCCAGGACAGAATGAGAAGACCAAACCTATGGATAATAGGAGTAGATGAGAAGGAAGATTTTTAACTTAAAGGGCCAGCAAATATTTACAACAAAACTATAGAAGAAAACTTCCCAAATCTAAAGGAAGAGATGCCCATGAACATACAAGAAGCCTACAAAACTCCAAATAGACAGGAACAGAAAAGAAATTCCTCAAGACACCTAATAATCAGAACAACAAATGCACTAAATAAAGATAGAATATTAAAAACAGTAAGGAAAAAAGGTCAAATAACATCTTAAAGCAGGCCTATTAGAATTATACCAGACTCCTCAACAGAGACTATGAAAGCCAGAAGATCCTGGACAGATGTTATACAGACCCTAAGATAACACAAATGCCAGCCCAGGCTCCTATACCCAGCAAAACTCTCAATGACAATAGATGAAGAAACCAAAGTATTCCATAACAAAACCAAATTTACACAATATCTTTATATAAATCAAGCCCTTCAAAGGATGAGAAACAGAAAACACCAACACAAGGATGGAAACTACACCCTAGAAAGAGCAAGAAAGTAATCCTTCAACAACCCAAAAAGAAGACAGCTGCAAGAACAGAATCACAACTTTAACAACAAAAATAACAGGAAGCAATAATGACTTTTCTTTAATATCACTGGACTCAATTCCCCAATAGGGCCCAACATTTTGTTGCTTACAGAAAACCCACCTCGGGGAAAAAGACAGACTTTACCTCAGAGTGAAAGGCTGGAAAACAATTTTCCAAGCAAATAGTCTGAAGAAACAAGCTGGAGTAGCCATTCAAATATCGAAAAAAATTGACTTCCAACCCAGAGTCATCAAAAAAGACAAGGAGGGGCAATTCACACTCATCAAAGGTAAAATCCACCAAGATAAACTCTCAAGTCTAAACATCTATGCTCCAAATGCAAGGGCAGCTACATTCATTAAAGAAACTTTAATAAAGTCAAAGCACACATTGCACCTCACACAATAATAGTGGGAGCCTTCAACACCCCACTCTCACCAATGGACAGATCCTGGAAACAGAAAGTAAACAGAGACACATGGACACTAACAGAAGTTATGAAACAAATGGATTTAACATATATCTACAGAACATTTTATTGTGAAATAAAAGGATATACATTCTTCTCAGCGTCTCACGGTACCTCATCCAAAATTGACCTTATAATTAGTCACAAAACAGCCTTCAACAGATACAAACATAATGAAATTTTCCCATGAATCCTATCAGATCACCATGGACTAAGGCTGATCTTCAATAACAGCATAAATAATAGAAAGCCAACATTCACATGGAAACTAAACAACACTCTACTCAATGATAACTTGGTCAAGGAAGAAATAAAGAAATTAAAGACTTTTTAGAGTGTAATGAAAATGAAGCCATAACATACCCAAAATTATGGGACACAATGAAGGCAGTCCTAAGGAAAAACTCATATCCCTGAGTGCCTCCAAAAAGATACTAAAGAAGGCATACACTAGCAGCCTGACAGCACACCTAGAAGCTCTAGAATGAAAGGAAGCAAATTCACCTAAGAGGAGTAGAAAGCAGGAAATAATCAAACTCAGGGCTGAAATCAACCAAGTGGAAACAAAAAGAACTATTCAAAGAAACAACTAGAGCAGGAACTGGTTCGTTGAGACAATTAATAAGATAGATAAACCCTTAGCCAGACTAACTAGAGGGCACAGGGACAGCATCCTAATTAACAAAATCAGAAATGAAAAAGGAGGCATAACAAAACCTGAGGAAATCCAAAACATCATCAGATTCTACTGCAAATGGCTATTACTCAACAAAACTGGAAAACATGGATGAAATGGACAATTTTCTAGACAGATACCAGGTACCAAAGTTAAATCAGGATCAGATTAAGGATCTAAACAGTCCCATTTCCCCTAAAGAAATAGAAGCAATCATTAATAGTCTCCCAACCAAAAAAAGCTCAGGAACAGATGGGTTTACTGCAGAGTTCTATCAGACTTTCAAAGAAGACCTAATTCCAACTCTTCTCAAACTATTCCACAAAATAGAAACAGAAGATACTCTACCCAATTCATTCTATGAAGCCACAATTACTCTGATACCTAAACCACACAAAGTTCCAACAAAGAAAGAGAACTTCAGACCAATTTCCCTTATGAATATCGATGCAAATATACTCAATAAAATCCTCACAAACCAAATTCACAAATATTTCAAAATGATCATCCATCATGACCCAAGTAGGCTTCATCCCCCAGAGATGCAGGGATGGTTTAATATATGGAAATCCCTCAATGTAATCCACTATAAAAACAAACTCAAAGACAAAAATCAAATGATCATCTCGTTAGATGCTGAGGCAGCATTTGACAAAATTCAACACCCCTTCATGATAAAAGTCATGGAAAGATCAGAAATTCAAGGTACATACCTAAACATAATAAAAGAAATATACAGCAAACCAGTAGCCAACATCAAACTAAATGGAGGGAAGGTGGAAGCAATCCAACTAAAATCAGGAAATAGACAAGGATGCCCACTTTCTCCCAACCTATTCAATATAGTACTTGAAGTCTTAGCCAGAACAATTCAACAACAAAGGGAGATCAAGGGAATATAAATTGGAAAGGAAGATGTCAACATATCACTATTTGCAGATGATATGATAATATATATAAGTGACCCCAAAAATTCCACCAGAGAACTCCTAAACCTGATAAACAGCTTCAGTGCAGTAGCTAGATATAAAATTAACTGAACAAATCATTGGTCTTTCTCTATACAAAGGATAAACAGGATGAGAAGAAATTAGGGAGACAACACTTTTTACAAAAGTCACAAATAATATAAAATATCCTGGGGTGACTTTAACTTAGGAAGTGAAAGATCTGTATGATAAGAACTTCAAGTCCCTGAAGAAAGAAATGAAGATCTAAGATTTGGAAAGATCTCCCATGCTCATGGATTGGCAGGATCAATATAGTAAAAATGGCTATCTTGCCGAAAGCAATCTACAAATTCAAAGCAATCCCCATCAATATTCCAACTCAATTCTTCACTGAGTTAGAAAGGACAATTTAAAAATTCATCTGCTATAACAAAAAATCTAGGATAGCAAAAACTATTCTCAACAATAAAAGAACCCCTGGTAGAATCACCATGCCTGGCCTCAAGCTGTACTACAGAGCAATTGTGATAAAAACTGCATGGTACTGGGACAGTGACAGACAGGTAGATCAATGGAATAGAATTGAAGACCCAGTAATGAAACCACACACCTATGGTTACTTGACCTTTGACAAGGGAGCTAAAACCATCCAGTGGAAAAGTGACAGCATTTTCAAAAAATGGTGCTGGCACAACTGGCGATTATCATGTAGAAGAATGCGAATTGATCCATTCTTATCTCCTTGTACAAACCTCAAGTCTAAGTGGATCAAAGAACTCCACATAAAACCAAAGAAACTGAAATTTATAGAGGAGAAAGTGGGGAAAAGCCACAAAGATATGGGCACAGGGAAAAAATTCCCAAACAGAACAGCAATAGATCAAAAATCCACAAATGGGACCTCATAAAACTGCAAAGCTTCTGTAAAGCAAAAGATGCTGTCAATAAGACAAAAAGTCCACCAACAAATTGGGAAATAATTTTTACCAATCCTACATCTGATAGGGGACTAATATCCAATATATACAAAGAGGTCAAGAAGCTGGACTCCAGAAATTTAATAACCTCATTTAAAAATGGGGTACAGAGCTAAAGAAAATTATCAACTGAGGAATACTGAATGGCTGAGAAGCATCTGAAAAAATGATCAGGGAAATGCAAATCAAAACAACATAGAGATTCTCCTTCATACCTGTCAGAATGGCTAAGATCAAAAAATGAATTGACCAGAGATGCTGGCGAGGATGTGGAGAAAGAGGAACACTACTCAATTGCTGCTGGGATTGCAAGTTTGAACAACCACTCTGGAAATCAGTCTGGTGGTTCATCAGAAAACTGGACATAGTACTATGGGAAGATCCAGCAATACCTCTCCTGGACACATACCCAGAAGATATTCCAACTGGTAATAAGGGCACATGCTCCACTATGTTCATAGCAGCCTTATTTATAATAGCCAGAAGCTGGAAAGAACCCAGATGTCCCTCAACAGAGGAATGGATACAGAAAATGTGGTACATTTATACAATGGAGTACTACTCAGCTATTAAAAACAATGAATTTGTGAAATTCTTAGGCAAATGGATGTATCTTGAGGATATCATCCTGAATGAGGTAACCCAATCACAAAAGAACTCACTTTATATGCACTCACTGATAAGTGGATATTAGCCCAGAAACTTAGAATGCCCAAGATACAATTTGCAAAACACAAGAAAATCTAGAAGGAAGACCAATGTGTGGACACTTCATCCTTCTTAGAATAGGGAACAAAATACCCATGGAAGGAGTTACAGAGAAAAATTTTGGAGCTAAAATGAAAGGATGGATCATCCAGGGACTGCCACACCCACGGGTTCATCCCATAATCAGACACCAAACTCAGACACTATTGCATATCAGCAAGATTTTGCTGAAAGGACCCTGATATAGCTGTCTCCTATGAGGCTATGCCAGTGCCTGACAAATACAGAAGTGTATGCTCACATTGGATGGAACACAAGGCCCCCAATGGAGGAGCTAGAGAAAGTACCCAAGGAGCTGAAGGGGTCTGCAACCCTATAAGTGGAACAACAATATGAAGTAACCAGCACTCCTAGAGCTCCTGTCTCTAGCTGCATATGGAACAGAAGATGGCCCAGTGGACCATCACTGGGAAAAGAGGCCCCTTGGTCTTGCAAACTTTGTATGCCCCAGTACCGGGGAATGCCAGGGCCAAGAAGTGGGAGTGAGTGGGTAGGGGAGCAGGGCAGGGGGAGAGTATAGGGGACTTTCAGGTAGCATCTGAAATGTAAATGAAGAAAATATCTAATAAAAAATTGGGAAAAACCCACTAGATTTGGGATATGATTTTAAGAGTGAAATCTTACACAGCATACACACACATACACACACAGCATACACATATGCACATACTTAACCTAGATGCATAATCTTTGATCTAAGGACCTATATCACAGGAACTAAATCAAATTTTAATTCTTTTCTTAGCTCTTTAAATATGTAAAAGTATTGTTTTTGAAGTTCCTTTATTTCCATGAGATTTCAGCATTATTACTCCTATTAATGCTTTCCACTTCATTATTTTCTCAGCTAGTATCAAAATTGTACTTTTTCTTTAGCTCTTAATAAAGTAATTATGATATACCTAGCTGTTTCCTCCTCTTATATTTTATCATACTTCATAACCTGTGAACTTTCTGAATCTGTACTATTATTTTCTTTGTAATCATTTGTAAAATTCTCAACTATTATCACCTCAAGACTCTATTATAATTCTTTCTTTTTCCCTTCTCCAGGCTAGTCACAAATATTGGAACTTTTTAAAGGTTTTGTACAATCTTGATTTTTTTAAAGTCATTTTAGTTCTTCCTAATTTATTCATGGGTCAGTTTGGGTAATTTATGTAAAAATTCTAATGTGTTGTAGGATCAAACAAAATGATAATGAGTTTGAAGCTCACCTCTATGTTATAGTAAGCTCAAGGCTAGCCTTAGCTACACAGTGAGATATGGTATCACAAAATCTAGTACCCGCTATATACCTTAAGTATTACAGAATATGCCCAGCATGTGCAAAGCCTTAAGTTTAATTCCCAAAACCCATAGAATCAGTCTTGACATATTTCAAAGCTCACTAATTAATAATATTTCTATTATATGTTTATTTTTCTTCTTTCTTTCTTTTAAAACAATGTCCCATTCTGTATCCTCATCAAGACTAGGAAAATTGAGAGCTCTCTAACTTCAAATTCATTGCATTCTTTTTGCATAATTCTCCTGAGTGATTGTATTTCAATCACGAAGGACCATGTACAGCTTTTTATGTTTGCTTTTGTCATAATCTAACACTGAATTTATGGAATATTTATATAACTTATATCTAACACATATACCTTTACACTTATAAACATATGTCATATATCAATAATAATTTCATGTCATGTTCATCAGGAGATGTCACTGGTTTCTTTAAACTTTCCAACAGCTGTGTACTACTGATCATTTGATGCCCATTGATGTACAGTTGTCAGTTTTAATCAGTGTGATCATTTCCACTCCTAGTGAATTGATGTATACACTCCATGTTAATTCTTATTGCCTTGCTTTTGTGCCTTAACAGAAACTGCAGTAAATAATGTTTTCATGTAGAAGTAGTCAAGTCATTTCCATTTGAGTTTCTCTATCATAGAATTCAAATCAGTGTTCCTAATTTAGTTGCTTTCCATTAGTTACTGGTTTAAAAAATGTATTGTGTCAGAGGATGACTGCCATGTTTCATAGACTGAGGCCTTATAGTATCTACATATTTTCTGTCTGTGTAATCTTCATTCACCTTCAAGTAGCAAGGAATATTTGCTAAAGATGAATATTTCACTCTACTCTTATAGCCATGTTGTGATTTGCTTTTTAATCCAAGGTTGAATCTTAGTTTTCCAACTTCCACTTTTCTGTAAGCCCCTTTTCTTGAGCCTTATCTAAAGGCACCTGGGCTTTGGAACCATACTTATTACTCCATTGCAAATAATCACCTCTATTCAGACCAAAAAGAGTATAAACTTCTACCAGTCCTTTTGTTGTGGCAGTTTTTTCATCATCATAACCATGTCCAATTAAGGGTGGCCAGGCTTCAACATAGCTTACATACATGGGTTTACAGGGACTGTATTGGAGAAGTCTTTTGCACATACTCTACTAACAGTGGTAGCAGGCATTGCACAATGTGAATTCTTGGGTAGAAATCTACATCAGTAGTGACAAGCATGGCCTCTTAATGACAACTTGAATTAGTTGTTTTTTTTTCTTTTTATTGCAATTATATATTTCCTTCATATGGCATGCACAATCCATGATGGAGGAAATTTTGATTTTTACACCAGTACCAGATAATTTCTGTTTCATAACATCAAGGTCAGGAAAGTAATAAGCAGTAGGTTTCCTGAAGGCAGTCTTTTATACCTTGTAGAAATACATGTTTTTTTTTTAAAAAAGTAAGTACAAGTAGATTGCTTTAGACCTCTCTTCATCCTGAAACACAGGCAGGCTGATTAGTTGGTGCTGCCATCTTGTCAGCAGTCCTGCTAAGGAGTACTTGTCTTGTACCAAGTGCAAACAGTAGCTACAGATACCTGTCTGTTTAACCATCAGATTCCCAAGGACTCTTAATTATCATGCTTCCCTACAATAATAGAACAGAATTCAATGAAATTTAGAATGTGTTACCAAATTAATTGTAAGGCAACAAAGATTATTTTGCTTTATTGTGTTATAGTTCAAATCCTTAACCAACCTCCTTCTAGAATCATGTTATCTGATGCAGAGATTTACTGTATAATAACATCATAAAACAGACAAAGCATGTTTTTCTCACACATACATTGAATGACAAAAATAATTATCCTTTAAATTAAAAATTTATTTAGAAAGATATCACGTTACATTCATTTTTTTTTCCTGATTGTGTCTTCTCTGATTGTACTTCCATGGCCACAGAAATAAGAAATATCTTCTCATTTTATTTCTCATCAATATATGAAACCCAGGTTCTTTTTTTCAGTATACAAATTTGCTTTCATCTTTAATAGATAATAAAATTATATGTGTATCAAAGAACTGTTTTAAAATATATTCTTATGATAAATTACCAGTAAATGTTTAAGCTGTATGACTATTTTATAGACCTACATATCCAGGGTGGCATACAAATTTATCAGATGAAAAAAGTCACAAGAAAGGGCTTTAGAAGCTGTAAGTTCTCATTTACTGAGAGCAGAGATATGTGCACACCCCCTCCCTACCTCCACCCCAAATCCTGGAGTAAATCTACCTGTAGAAGATCACCTCTAAATGAGTAAACATAATGGCTTATCTGGGAATAGACTGAAAATTAGTCTCTGTTTTGCTGATAAAAGGAGAATTATAAAAGCAGAAACCCAGGTTCTTGATTGAGGTCAACCATGTGTTATTCTTCTTGATTATGTCATCCAGGACATGTGTTTCTAAAAAGCCATAAAACATATGTAAAGAATAGATATTGGGCTTTGTGGGTAATTATATTTTAATTATGCAAGTTAGTTGTTACCATTAATGAAATGATATAAAGACCAGGAATATGATTAAAATGGTATTATTATAAAGTATATTTATCTGTAGTAGATGAAGCTAAATTTCAATCCTCTAATCACATAGATATAATTTAAATGTATAAATTATTTTTGTCTATAAACTAAATGCAAATAAATTATAAAATGTGTTCACATTTCTACTGTTAAGATTGTAACAGTTATACAATTGTCTTCAAATTACGGACGATTCTGTTTTCTCATACCTCTGACTTTTCTGTAACTGCAGCCTGAGTACGAAAGACTTGGTTGCAGGTAATGATAAAGTTAGCTGAGATTGATAGTTAAAACGTCTCCTGCTGACCCTTCTCCTTTTTAATTGTGAGGACAGTCCACCTCACTGATGAAATGCACATATACTTAGAGATGACAATCTCTCATGTTGCATATATGCATCATAATAATCAAAATAATGCCATGGTATAAAACCACATGAAACTCAAGAAGAAGGAAGACCAAAGTGTGGATATTTAGATCCTTCTTAGAAGGGGGAACAAAATATCTATGAAAGGAGTTACAGATAAAAAGTGTGGAACACAGACTGATGGAATGACCATCTAGAGACTGCCCCACCTGGGAATCCATCCCATATACAATCACCAAACCCAGACACTATTATGGATGACAACAAGTGCTTGTTGATATAGCTGTCTCCAGAGAGGTTCCACTAGTGCCTGACAAATCCAGAGGTTACATTGGACTGAGCACAGGGTCCCCAATGAAGGAGCTAGAAAAAGGACCCAAGGAGTTGAAGGAGTTTGCAGCCTCATAGGAGGAACAACAATATGAACTAGCCAGTACCCCCAGAGCTCCCAGGGACTAAGTCACCAACCAAAGAAAACACATGGTAGGACTTGTGTCTCTAGCTGCATATGTAGCAGAGGATGGCCTAGTCAGTCATCAATGGGAGGAGAGGCCCTTGGTCTTTTGAAGGCTCTATGCCCCAGTGTAGGGAAACACCAGGGGCCAGGAAGCATGTCTGGTTGGGTTGGTGAGCAGGGGGAGGGGGAGAGGATGGGAATTTTGGAGGGGAAACCAGGAAAGGAGACATTTGAAATGTAAATAAAGTAAACATCTAATAAAAACAAACAAACAAACGAAGACCAAGAAAGATCTTTTTCTCTGTTTTCTTCTCAGCATGGCTTTAGATAGTGACGCTATTAGGATTTAGCTTTTTCTATAAGTTTTAAATTATATTTATTTGGTGGCATCAAAGAGTTTTTGAACTAACAATGAATGTTTTTAAAGGACTTAAGCTAGTTTTCTGGATCCTACAGAATAACATTTTTGTTGTTATTTATTTATTTACTTACTTATTTTTTGTACTGTGTGGATCATGAAGCTTTATACTTGAAATGAAGAAGTATTCAGGCACAAAATAAAGACATCCAAGGACACTCAAAGAGATTTTTATTTCTTGATTTTGCAGAGGCAGAGTGCTTGACTAACTGGAAGATAAACAGATAACAGGGTATTTATAATACCTTTGCAAAAATCTTGAAGTAGTTTTCTACTTGTAATAATGAAAATGACAATCGTTTCAGCTTCAGGGTTTTTTTTTTTGCAAATAACAGTAATTTGCAAGTGCTCTTTGAAGTAGAACTAATAATTATATTTTTACATTTAGATAGGGTGAACCAATAGCACATTACTGAGATCTTAATGGAACAGTCGTGTTTTTCAGCCCAGGGTTGGTTGTCTCTAAACTTATCATACAGGAGAGTATACTGCTTCTCAGAACTTTGGCATAGATCTATTTTCAGTACAAAAGTTGGAGTTGAAATTCTAAGGCCCATGCAGTACAAAATTAGAGGGTCTGGTAATCTAGTATAAAACAAGAATGTGATTGGCATGTACAGAAAGAAAACAATTCTCCAGATATCTTAAAATAAGACAAATATATTCTTGTTACCCACGGAAAGCATACACGAACTAGATCTTATTGCAGTCAATTGATAAACTGGAATTTATAGTAATAGTTGTACAAGTTATTTTACTATAGTGCCTGTTTTTTTTTAATCAGAGCAGGAATATGCTTATGTATTCTCCTTATTTGTCACTCTTTGCATGTAGAAATATATTTTATGAATTTCAGTAACTACTACAAAACCCACATTCTCTATGGATTGATGCCTGTCTAGAAGGATGCTGATTACAGAGGAAAACAGAAGATTCAGATTATCAAGTCAAGCTGTAAAATGTCATTTGTACTGATGACTGTGCAAATGAGCAGAAAGCACAGAGCATTCCAAAGGATCCAGGCAAGTCAATATCCTATGACTTGAGACAGGGCTTACTGAACTCTGTCATAAAAAAAAAAAAAAAAAATCTTACGATGACATTATTTACCTCTTTCTTTAAAAATTTCTTCCATGGTCTGAAGAGATAACAGTAAATCCAAGTGAAAAAGTAGTACACTAAGAAAAATGGCCAGCAACAAAACAGAACACCTGTTCTCTCCATGGAGTAATGTATTACAATGTGGTAGCCTTAATTAATATTAAGATACACAAAACTCTGTCCCATCACTTTCTTTTTTAATTGACCACTGTTGTTTTTTCTTGGAAACTTAGAACTATTTTCTTTTAATTTTCCTTATTGTTTTCACTAAACAATATTCTATTGTATTTCCTTCTTCTGGATTATACTTTTGCACATAAGGCTTATGAAATATTTCCCCATAAACTAAAGTGAATGACACAATGACTAGGCATTTCACAGTGGAAAATTTGCCAGGGCCTTTCACATGTCCTATTTCCTTTATCCTTACTTCTCCACCCAGCAACTGAAGACATATTTTCAATTCTTAGTTGCAAGTTTTTGAAAGCTTGTACAGGAAATGAGTAAGATATGGAAATGTCTAAGATTATATTTTGCTTTTGTTCTCTAATATCTATCAGGTTTCCTTAATTAACAATAACATCTGAGACTGGTTTCAGGAGAAACTTGAAGTGACAACAGAAGAGTGATTATTTCACTGTTAATATTCCAGTCTTTGGCAGATTCTCATGTGCTTTTTACTACATTGCTGTGTGAGTTTGTGTGTGAGAGATAGTAAATATGGGCCTTGGTAAGACACCAGAGAGTTGAGATAGGACCTGGCTCCTTTCATTCCTCTTCTCTACCAGAATACAAAATAGTTTCAGTTCACTATAAAAGCACAGATCTAAAGAAACAGAAAAACACAGTTATGTTCTTTCCAAGTTCAAGACTTTACTACACTATCCAGGTAATGACGTACTAGGACTCTTGTAATTAGTAGCTAAGCTTTTCCTGAACATCACAATCCCCTGGGAGTCATCCCTTTCATTGTACACACATTATACACATATTATAAACATTATGTTTTATGACTTAATTTGTTCATGTTGTTCACTATTTTAGATCATCAAAGTTTAAATGGAATATGTACTTATTTAACAATAACTTTTAATGAGAATAGCAGATACATTGTATTACACTGGGCATAATAATCTTTAAATTCTCTTATTCTCACTTGTAAAATACTAACGGTGAATTTGAGCACAAGATTCTCTCCATGAAATCCCAAATATGAAACAAAGGTACATGTTAGCTGACTTTCCAAATCAGCATTATCTTTCACATTTTATTACAAAAACATTTTCAGAATTTCCTAATGATTAATTTTAAGTAGCACAAAATATAGCAGTCAGTTTTAAGCTGTTTGATACATTAAAGTGGCCACAAAAAAACTATGAGTATTTTGCTAGGGTAGTGAGCATTTGATGTCACCTAAAGTAATTTCTGCAGGAAATTTCCACATTGTTTGAATAATGGCAATAACATTATAGTGAATTTATGTGATATTTACTGAGAGCAAATTCCAGTAGCTGAATGGCTTTAAATAACAGGCTGTAAATTTTCAAGAATGTTTGTTTCTGCGAGCTCTGAAGAGAGTGCTTTCTGTGCAACTGGTCCCTGTCTGTGATCTTTGGAACTCCTTTGCTTGCTTGTTGCTGCAGGGCCCCAGTCTCAGTCTGTGTCACACTGTGGCTCACTCCATTTGCCTCTCCCCAACCTCATGTTACTCTTTTTACTAACACTAGCCATGGTAGACTTCTTCAAATCATGAATGTTATTTTTGTTTCTGTTTTGAAATTACAAGTATCCTATTTTCCAATATGATTCTATTTCTCGTACCAAAGGGCAAATTGTAAATTTATAATGGAGTCACAACTGAATCATCACCATACATAAAATATGACACTCCACCTGAACAACCCATATCAATAGGTTCAAGTTCAAAGACCCATTTAGAGATAATTTTATGTAAATAGTTGAATGTAATTTATAGCTCTTGTTGGGTAATATATCTGAATGGGAAATAAATACAGATAGATGTTTTCTGATCAAAAGTTCAAAAGTGAAGAAACTGCCCTTAATTTTAAACATTTTTCTTTCATATCATTCTATAAGCTTTCATTTTTTTCTGTAGAATTTACTTTTAAATTGTTGTAACTATTTGATTCTGCATGTGGAAGAGTAAGTGTAGTGAAGATTGATATGATAAGCCTGTAAAAAGGATCTTTTAGAGATGAACCTGGTAATTCATAATGAAACATACTGAAATGAATAACAAATTACTGTATTTGTATATTAAAATATGAACACAAACATGTTTTGCTAATACATTATTTTAAGAATTATTTTATGTATTTAAATTCCAAATGTTTCCTTCCCATCACCATCCCCATCCCAGAGTTCTCCATCATATTAACACATAACTTTTAAACATGAATTACTTCTTAAAAAATGTTTTACTTAATAGTTTAGGTACATATTGAATATAAATTTCATAACTTGCATGCTTCAAAAACCTTATTGTTATGTGTAACACTTTTTTACAAATATTCATAGTATCATTGAATGTATGATTGTAATTCAATGCAATGATATTGAATTATTTTTGATAATATTTACCTTTGTGTGTTTCAATTTCCAATTATTGTTACTATATGAGATTAAAATATTTGTGTCACTCACAAATTAAAGGGTTAGGGCAGTATCACATTTAGTAACACAATACTAGTAAAAGAAGTATTTTTTTTATTTATTTGATTAAATTAATAATATCCAAGTGGACAGAACTAAATTTACTCACATATAAATCATCATGTATCACCTTGACATATTTTTATTCTAAATTCTGTAATACGTATTATACTATACATACAGAGAGAAATAGAGAGAGACAGAGAGAGAGAGACAGAGAGAGAGACAGACAGACAGTCAGACAGAACCAGAACAATTGAAGTATCAAAGTAATTATTTATAAATCATTTCATAAAAAGTTCTGTGCATATGTATTCACTCATATAAAATGTTAACAATTGTATAAAATGTTAACAAGGAAGATAGAGTGTCTTCCAGATGTTTTGTTTTTATTAAATATTTAGTTATATGGCCTTTGGTTTAAAAGCTACTATTTTGAGAACTTCTAAATCAGTTCTCATATTTAGGGATTCCATTACTTTGAGACGTTTTACAACAGACAAATACAAATAAAGACATATCTCTTTGCTGGAATTGAAATTCTCTTCTTGCATTGTTCAGAGAATAATAGAAACTAGAAATAAGGAATTTCTTGTATTCCCACCTACAATCAACTGGTTTCCCATCATTTGTATGCATCTGAGTACAGAACCTGCAAGAATATCTAAAAAACACTGTTGGTATATTACAAATACAAGCATCAAATATAAGATATTCCCTAATCTTAATAAAGGGGTGAGTAGTGACACAGTTTAAATCTCACATGCTCCATTTATGCTCAGATACTGAATTCCTCATAACCATTCTGCGATGCTCTTTTATTTTTAATTCTTAATATTTTTTATTACGTATTTCCCTCATTTACATTTCCAATGCTATCCCAAAAGTCCCCCATAACCTCCCCCCCCCCCCCCACATCCCTACCCACCCAATCCCATTTTTTTTGTCCCTGGCATTCAACTGTACTGGGGCATACAAAGTTTGTGTGTCCAATGGGCCTTTCTTTCCAGTGATGGCCGACTAGGCCATCTTTTGATACATATGCAGCTAGAGTAAAGAGCTCCAGGGTACTAGTTACTTCATGATGTTGTTCCACCTATAGGGTTGCAGATCCCTTTAGCTCCTTGGGGACTTTCTATAGCTCCTCCATTGGGAGCCTCATGATCCATCCACTAGTTGACTGTGAGCATGCACTTCTGTGTTTGCTAGGCCCTGGCATAGTCTCACAAGAGACAGCTATATCTGGGTCCTTAGAGCAAAATCTTGCTAGTGTATGCAATGGTTTCAGCGTTTGGAAGCTGATTATGGGGTGAATCCCTGGATATGGCAGTCTCTAGAAGGTCCATCCTTTTGTCTCAGCTCCAAACTTTGTCTCTGTAACTCCTTCCATGGGTGTTTTGTTCCCAATTTTAAGAAGGGGCACAGTGTCCACACTTTGGTCTTCATTCTTCTTGAGTTTCATGCGTTTAGCAAATTGTATCTTATATCTTGGGTATCCTAAGTTTTGGGCAAATATCAAATTATCAGTGAGTACATATTGTGTGAGTTCCTTTGTGATTGTGTTACCTCACTCAGGATGATGCCCTCCAAGTCCATCCATTTGGCTAGGAATTTCATAAATTCATTCTTTTTAATAGCTGAGTAGTACTCCATTGTGTAAATGTACCACATTTTCTGTATCCATTCCTCTGTTGAGGGGCATCTGGGTTCATTCCAGCTTCTGGCTATTATAAATAAGGCTGCTATGAACATAGTGGAGCATGTGTCCTTCTTACCGGTTGGGACATCTTCTGGATATATGCCCAGGAGAGGTATTGCTGGATACTCTGGTAGTATTATGTCCAATTTTCTGAGGAACCGCCAAACTGATTTCCAGAGTGGTTGTAGCAGCTTGCAATCCCACCAACAATGGAGGAGTGTTCCTCTTTCTCCACATCCTAGCCAGCATCTGCTGTCACCTGAATTTTTGATCTTAGCCATTCTGACTGGTGTGAGGTGGAATCTCAGGGTTGTTTGGATTTGCATTTCCCTGATGATTAAGGACATCGAACATTTTTTCAGGTGCTTCTCTGCCATTCGGTATTATTCAGGTGAGAATTTTTTGTTCAGTCCTGAGCCAAATTTTTTAATGGGTTATTTGATTTTCTGGAGTCCACCTTCTTGAGTTCTTTATATATATTGGATATGAGTCCCTTATCTGATTTAGGATAGGTAAAGATCCTTTCCCAATCTGTTGGTGGTCTTTTTGTCTTATTGACAGTGTCTTTTGCCCTGCAGAACCTTTGCAGTTTCATGAGGTCCCATTTGTCAATTCTTGACCATACAGTGCAAGCCATTGCTGTTCTATTCACCAGGTACCAAAGTTAAATCAGGATCAAGTTAAAAATCTAAACAGTCCCATATCCCCTAATGAAATAGAAGCAGTCATTAATAGTCTCCCAGCCAAAAAATGCCCAGGACCAGATGGGTTTAGTGCAGAGTTCTACCAGACCTTCAAAGAAGATCAATTTCCAGTTCTGCACAAACTATTCCACAAAATAGAAACAGAAGGTACTCTACCCAACTCATTCTATGAAGCCACATTTACTCTGATACCTTAACCACAGAAAGATCCAACAAAGATAGAGAACTTCAGGCCAATTTCCCTTATGAATATAGAGGCAAAAATACTCAATAAAATTCTCGCTAACCGAATCCAAGAACACATTAAAGCAATCATCCATCCTAACCAAGTAGGTTTTATTCCAGGGATGCAGGGATGGTTTAATATACGAAAATCCATCAACGTAATCCATTGTATAAACAAACTCAAAGACAAAAACCACATGACCATCTCGTTAGATGCAGAAAAAGCATTTGACAAGATCCAACACCCATTCATGATAAAAGTCTTGGAAAGATCAGGAATTCAAGTCCCATACCTAAACATGATAAAAGCAATCTACAGCAAACCAGAAGCCAACATCAAAGTAAATGGTGAGAAGCTTGAAGCAATCCCACTAAAATCAGGGACTAGACAAGGCTGACCCCTCTCTCCATACCTATTCAACATTGTACTTGAAGTCCTAGCCAGAGCAATTCGACAACAAAAGGAGAACAAGGGGATACAAATTGGAAAAGATGAAGTCAAAATACCCCTTTTTGGAGATGATATGATAGTATATATAAGTGACCCTAAAAATTCCACCAGAGGACTCCTAAACCTGATAAGCAGCTTCAGTGAAGTAGCTGGATATAAAATTAACTCAAGTCAATAGCCTTTCTCTACACAAAGAATAAATAGGCTGAGAAAGAAGTTAGGGAAACAACATCCTTCTCAATAGTCACAAATAATATAAAATATCTTGGCGTGACTCTAACTAAGGAAGTGAAAGATCTGTATGATAAAAACTTCAAGTCTCTGAAGAAAGAAATTAAAGAAGATCTCAGAAGATGGAAAGATCTCTCATGCTCATGGATTGGCAGGATCAACATTGTAAAAATGGCTATCTTGCCAAAAGCAATCTACAGATTCAATGCAATCCCCATCAAATTTCCAACACAATTCTTCAACGAATTAGAAAGAGCAATCTGCAAATTCATCTGGAATAATAAAAACCTAGGATAGCAAAAACTCTTCTCAAGGATAAAAGAACCTCTGGTGGAATCACCATGCCTGACCTAAAGCTTTACTACAGAGCAATTGTGATAAAAATTGCATGGTACTGGTACAGTGACAGACAAGTAGACCAATGGAATAGAATTGAAGATCCAGAAATGAACCCACACACCTATGGTCACTTGATCTTCAACAAGGGAGCTAAACCCATCCAGTGGAAAAAAGACAGCATTTTCAACAAATGGTGCTGGCACAACTGGTTGTTATCATGTAGAAGAATGCAAATTGATTCATACCTATCCTCTTGTACTAAGGTCAAATCTAAGTGGATCATGGAACTTCACATAAAACCAGAGACACTGAAACTTATAGAGGAAAAAGTGGGGAAAAGCCTTGAAGATATGGGCACAGGGGAAAAATTCCTGAATAGAATGGAGATGCTCTTTTAAAAAGGCCTGAGTGAGTTAACCCAATCACAAAGGAACTTGCACAATAAGTACTCACTGATAAGTGGATATTAGCCCAGAAACTTAGGATACCCAACATATAAGGTACAATTTGCTAAACGCATGAAATTCAAGAAGAAAGAAGACCAAAGTGTGGACACTTTGCCCCTTCTTAGAAATGGTAACAAAATACCCATGGAAGGAGTTACAGAGACAAAATTTGGAACTGTGACGAAACGATGGACCATATAGTGATTGCCATATGCAGGGATCCATCCCATAATCAGCTTCCAAACGCTGACACCATTGCATACACTAGCAAGATTTTGCTGAAAGGACCCAGATATAGCTGTCTCTTGTGAGACTATACCGGGGCCTAGCAAACACAGAAGTGGATGATCACAGTCAGCGATTGGATGGATCACAGGGCCCCCAATGGAGGAGCTAGAGAAATTACCCAAGGAGCTAAAGGGAACTGCAACCCTATAGGTGGAACAACAATATGAACTAACCAGTACCCCGGAGCTCTTGTCTCTAGCTGCATATGTATCAAAAGATGGCCTAGTCGGCCATCACTGCAAAGAGAGGCCCATTGGACTCGCAAACTTTATATCCCCCAGTACAGGGGAACCCCAGGGCCAAAAATGGGGAGTGGGTGGGTAGGGGATTGTGAGGGTGGGTATGGTGGACTTTTGGGATAGCATTGAAAATGTAAACGAGGAAAATACCTAATAAAAAAAATAAATTATAAAAAAAAAAAAAAAGGCCCTGGCTCTTTGAGAAATGGAGCCCACTTGAAGGAAGTAGGTCACTAGGGCAGACTTTGTCTCCCATTTCTCCTTTTGTTCTTTGCTTTCCAAACCTTTGTAATGTTAAAAGTGCTTGTGCCAGGACTCTGCCTTGATGAGGCTGCTTTGCCACATCTACCACAGCCACCTCAAATGACCTGAAATTCTTTGAAGCTATAAGCCAACAACAACCTTTTCTCATTTCTGTAAGATACTGTGATCACAGAGATTCAAAACAAGCTAACAAATTTAAAGAGATGGTTCAGCTTTTATGTGCATTTACTTCTCTTACAGAGGGCAAGAGTTTAATAACCATCACTCCTGTAACACAGCTTGCAAACCACTGTAACTTCAGATCTAGGGAGATCAAAGGCCTCTTGCCTTCCCCAACACTTACATGTGCATGCCCACACACATAGACATAAAATAATTTTAAACATTAAATAAAGCATATTTTAAGAGAATTCTACATACAGATTAATCTTGGAAATAACTGAAGTCAATGCAGAAATATTGAACTTAAATCACAGTCTGACACCAAATGACTCTAGCAGACTTGGACAGACATTCTTTTAAAACTGAAGAGAAGCATATTTTTCAACATATTTTTGAATAGCTTTCAAGGCAAACTATACTTCAAGCCAAATCTCAAAAAAATTTCTAAAACTGAACCTCTAACCTATACATTATCTTACGTTTTGGGAATAAATTTAAAATCATCAAGAAGAGTAGCTGAAGCAATAATGTTTGTGTTCAGTACAGGCTCTTGATCAAGAGGTAGATCATTAAAGATTCTAAGAATGTTTTTAATAAATATACACAGAAATTAAAATAAAGTATCCCTAAAATGATAAAATATTAAAAATTTGACAATAGGAGGATAACTTACAAATAATTATTTCTCTTTAGTTTCTACATCATGCATGCAAATGATTGATTTTTGGTGTCTATATACATTCAAGGATCCACAGACACAACAAAATATTTGTTTAAAAATCTTATTTTGGTGATCTGAATGAAAATTCTTCTTTTATGCACATGTGTCTGAATACTTGGTCCCACTTGGGGGTCTCTGTTTGAGATAGTGTTGCAACCTTAATGACACAAGTATATTACTTAACTGAGATTATATAGCATCCTCTTTCTTTATGTTTACATTCTTTATTTCATGATTGAGGTAAAAGTTGAGATCTTTCAGCTGACATTCGTAGAGCTTCTTGTCTTAAATGCCCACTATGATAAACTCCCATCCCTCCATATTTCAAAGTCACCAAACTTTCTTTGAAAAATCAAATTTTCTCACCAAGTTTCCTTTTGCCATTGCAGTAACAGAAAACAAATAAATACACTGAATGTGGCTTAATTGACTTAAGGGGATTATCTTGATTGTGTCTATTCTTTCTAAAATAATATAAGCTGTTTTGTATGCGAGTAATGGACTAAGACATTCTCAAAAATGTCATTTGCTCAAGAATTAATGCCCAACATTTAAAATTTAGATTGTATAACAAATAAATCATGTTTACTCTGTAACAAGGTCTGCTTATGTAGCACAAGCTATTCTGGTAGCTGCTATTTATTTCCAGCTGGTTGTGAACTCAAGTACATTTGTATTTATCTCCTAGTCTCTGAAATTACAGACCAGCACCACCGCATACAGTAAAAAAATGGGTTAAAATCTCAATGATAACTTCTCAAAAATCAAAGTACTAGAAGTAATCATACAAGAACTCCTTCAAGCTACTAATTGGGCAAGTTACCTTGGACATTCCTACAATAGCACAGGACACAAAAGCAAAAAACACGCCAAATGAGATCACAAAAAAGTAAACATTTTGGTAAGCCAAAGAGAATAAACAAGAACAACAAAAACTTGAATATACAACCTAAACAGATGTTTTAAACAACATGTACACAAATCATATGTATAGAAAAAAATCTCAAGGAATATTTCTCACCAAAGGAAATATCATTAATAATCCTCATGATATGTATCTTCCCAGAGTTAGAACATTTGAAGGAAATGTCATCAGTATTTCTATTTCTAAATTTTTATACATCCTCCTGAAAATACTAAAAGCAAATCTACATGATTTCAGAAACACAGTGTTGCTTTTGAGTTCAAAACAATTGAAATTAATATCATATTTCTATTAGAAATTTGTTAGCAAAAGAGAAGAAAAACAGTGCATCTAGACTCTACCACTTAATGATGAATGTAAAAAAAAAACAGAGTAATAAAATATTAACTATTGTCCAGAATATGTGTGAAATTAGCATATCTATAGCTATAAGCCTAGAAACTTTGAGACTTAAACAGGAAGAGCCTAAGTTTGAAGCCAGGCTGAATTATATAAATAGATACCCTACAAATAAGTAATTAATAAATACCATCTGACAACAAAATTATCTGGAATAAGGTAGTAATAATTCAGTGCTAGGATACATGTGAAATTAGTATTCCTTTCCTAGTATTATGAATGAATTAGCTACTCTATTTTTGCTCTGTCCATATGTCTTACAAGAACTTACTCAAAAGAAGGGTTTATTTTGACCTATGGAAAGAAGTGACACATTCCATCATACTGACGAAGCAGGATGGTAGAAATTCAGGTCTGCTCATTCCATTCTTTTCATAGTCAAGAAGCTAAGAAGCAAGCAAAGGTGAATGCTGGTGATGAGTTTGCTTTTTTTTTTTTTTTTCGAGACCGGGTTTCTCTGTGTAGCCCTGGCTGTCCTGAAACTCACTCTGTAGACCAGACTGGCCTGGAACTTAGAAATCCCCCTGCCTCTGCCTCCCAAGGGCTGGGATTAAAGGTGTGTGCCACCACTGCCCAACTTCCATTCTTATTACATATGGTATCTCACGCCAGATGGTCTTAGTCCCATAGATGCATGGAGATATACCCCTAATCCAAATCATGGCTAAATTAATGAAAACAATAATATATATATATATATATATATATATATATATATATATATATATATATATATATATATATACACATTTGGCTGTATCTCCTAAAAGCAGGTTTCAAAAAATCAGCTTTGGATATAGGAAACATAAGGGTTTTTATAGTTCAGGAGTAGGGAGTTCCCAAATGGGGAATTTGGCAGGCAAATAGGTGGGGTTTCAAAAAATGGGACACAAACATAATAAGTTGGCCACAACCACCTTCTAAAACAAAGATATGGTTGCAAGCTGGTCAGAACAACCTGGTCATAGTAACCTGGTCATAGCAATCTTTTGAAACAATGATAGAGTTGTCATTTCTTGGAACATACAGTTCAGAACCATTTATAATAGTTACAGGTATGGCATGGCCCAATCACTGAGAAACAGATTTAATCATGAACAGGAATGAAATTAGTTTGTTTTTACTGCAAGATGGCTTTGAAACCTAAGATGGTGGCAGGCTGGTTTATCAATGGTGCCATATACCATCAAGCTGACTCTTCACTCCCTAGTTATTAAACAGTCCTAGAAAACACTTCATAGACACCACCATAATTGTGTTTCTGCGTGAATCTAAATGGATTCAAGTTGACAATGAAATATAACCATCATAAAGACTAAAATACACGAAATTAAAAGAAAACAAAGAAATATATGTATTGAAACAATAAAGATTAAGGGTACGATGAAGGACATTATTATAGAGAAAATGAACATGATAAATAACATACAAGGAGCTGAGTTAGATTTAAAGGACTAGAGAATAAAATAAAGATTACCATTCTTCGAAGAATGGTCCAAAGATGAGGGATACAGAAATCCTTGTCAATTTTCAGGGCTGAACAGGAACAATGATGTCTAATATTACACAGCACAGAAAGAGCAACATGTTTGATGACAATGTATATAATACCCTAAAGCAGTTCATAGAAAAGATTTATGAGATTCACAATGCAAGGTATTATGTGTAGCATAGCTTTGGATATATGACGTTTCCTTATCTGCCCAACATATTTGCATTAAAATGTCACCCGTGAATGTTTAAATTTACTCTGCATAGATTAAGTAGTAAAGTATATTTTGTAAGCAATAAGTCAAGGAAAGATTGCAAATGTGTCATACTGCTTTTACATGCATTTACATCTACATGAACTTTATATGATAACGTCAAATATTGTTCCCTATCTACAGAGATAAAGAGTATTCTCATGGGGACTGGAGAGATGGCTCAGTGGTTAAGAGCACTGACTACTCTTCCTGAATTCGATTCCCAGCAACCACATGGTGGCTCACAACCATCTGTAAAGGGATCTGAAGCCCTCTTCTGGTGTGTCTAAAGACAGCTACAATGTACTCATATACATAAAATAAATAGATTCTTTTAAAAAAAAAGATCATTAACAGAAACAGATTTTTTAAAAAAAAAATAGTATTCTCATATTTATTTAGTGCCAGGAATGTTCGGAGAAATGGGAAGTTTTTACCTATAAGGATTATACTCTAAAATGTTGGTGATTATGCCACAACTCCGTGAATATGTCAAAATTTACTGTAGTGCATACTTTAATGGACCTGTAATTATATGGATACAAATTATACCTTTATAAATTTACCTTTAAAACTATATTAAATCCAGATCCCATTGTCATTTGAAAGCTATTTATTGATTCTTTTGGAATCAGACACTAGAGCCAGCTGAACTTTGCTGCTCTGGTGAGAAGTGGGGCCCAATCTCCAGAATTCTATAACCGACAAGCGGCATAAAGTAGTAGGCAGCTCTCCAGATTGTTGCAGGTGGCTAAAGGTGAGGGTATCACCGCTGTGCCTACCAGTACTCAAATACTCCTATGCTCTTGCTCTCAGGGCTGGCTTGACTGCACCCCCACCACTAGGGCCAAGTCTGCTGTGGTGTCCAGGTACAGAATCCACTCTTCCAAATGCTGTAGCCATTTCTCCTGCTCCATGACCCAGGGAAAGACTTTTCTAAATACAGGAGACATGGGGAGGAGGGCATCAGCTCCACACTGTGAGTTCTGCCACCAGTGACTTTAAAGACCGCAACTGCCAGTGGACATTGAGGTCAGTTTTGCACAGCCAGTGGATATCCACATGACCCCTTATGGCTGCTCAGACCTAGGACAGACCAACCATTTCTACTGGTAATATGAACCACAGATAGTGGACACTGACTCTTGTCACTGCATAGCTAGGAAGCTAGACATGACCTCAGCAGCAGCACAGGTGGAGACATTGCCATGTTCCCAGGCGCCAGGGCTGGACACTCTCAAGAGACTATTCCTCCCCACCCTCATGTTTCCAGTTCTACATCTCTTCATAATTCTCGAACTTTTCTGTTCTTTCTTTTCCATCTGGACACCACATCATGCACAATGCAGTAGATTTCCCCTGCAGACAGGCACCACATCTGGGAGGCCTCTGGCTGACCTCTTCTGTCAGGTCTTCATGACTTGGCATCTAGCTGGTGTTTACTGACCGCTGTGTAGCATGACAGGTCTCTATTGTCCTCCTTCCACTGTATGCTACATGTTGTTATGTGGGGCTCTGTATGTCTATAACCTATGAAGCAGAGAGCAGGTCTGTGGGCATCTTTTCCAGCCCTCACTGTGTGGCATGTTGGTTGGCAGGTCTCTCATGTCATTTCTTCTAAGAACTGCACTACCTTTTCTCTAAGTCAAACTCCCTCGAAAACAAACCATGCTTAGAAAAACCAGTAGGTAGACTGTATATATGGATAGGACTATATGATTAATTACTAATAAAAGATACTGTTTTAAACAACACCAAAAAATAGTCTAAAATATGACTTTCAGATTTGTTCCTAATTCTACATGGGCTGTTGTCAATTGAAAGTAAATAGTTTTACCTTAAGTTAAAGGTGTATATGATGAGGCATAGTAAAGATCCTCAACAAAGTTTGCTGATAACCATGGGCAGGTTACTAAGGGACACCAAGGACATCAGTGAAGGGATAAATGGTGGGCAGCTAATTAGAAGAGATGGCCCAGTGGTTAAGAACACTGACTGCTCACTGACTGCTCACTGACTGCTTCCAGAGGTCCTGAGTTCAATTTCCAGCAACCACATGGTGGCTCACAACCATCTGCAATATGATCTGATGCCCTCTTCTAGTGTAACTGAAAACAGCTACGATGTACTCATATAAATGAAATAAGTAAATAAATCTTTTAAAAAAATAAATCTTAAAAAAACGAAATTACTACAATACACAGATGTCATTGTAAGCTATATCATGCAGTACTTTCTTCTATTTAGCCTAGTGGAATTAGAGCAGAGGCGGTAGGGTAGCTTCCTCCCCATAAATATCATATATTTCATGAGGTATGTTGTAGCACCCAAGAGACTTCTAAACTACAGAACATGCAATATGTTTGTTTATTTGTTTGTTTGTTGTTTTGGTCTCTATATCTATGAGATAGGCCTGGAAACTTTCTAACCTTTGGAAAACAGTTGAGGTTTTTTTTTTTCTTAATGCAGTAATTTTGTAAAACCTAACCATCTAAAAGGTGAAGTGTACCTTGTTTTTTGACTATTTCTTTTTTTGACTTTTTCTTTTTTGTCTGTTTCTTTGTTTGTTCATGTTATTTTTATTGAATTTTGTTCTCTGACAAATTCAAACACATCCTTAATGGATATGCCTTCTGCCTCCCTTGCTCACATTCCCCTCATGCTTTCTGTTTCTCTTTGACTCATTCTCTTTCCTACAAGTTCCTTTCTCAGTTTCACAAGGACTGTCTTTGTTTTATAACCCATTTATTTTAATCAGATCTATCCATGTGACCACTGGATGGGGTTTATTCATTGGAGCCTGGTGGATCATAAATGAACAGTCAATGGCTACTACTATTCTTTAACCTATCAGGAACACATAGTTGAAGGATCAGCCACTCTGCTGTCTATTCCTGTCTGCTGGCAGCCCAATATTAATACAGACATAGATTGAGAAATCACTGCAATGGGAGTTCATGATTGTAAGGCCCATGTTTCTCCTAGAAGATGGCATTTTACAACCCTTCTCACTTTATAGATCTAACTTTCTTCTAGCTTGTCTTATAAGATCTTCCTTATGATTTGGGGGGATTGGTATGAATATCTCCTTTAGGGCCAAGCAGAGTAATATATATAGGGCTGATGACCTCCTAACATGTTCTTAAAATCATGATAACAATATCAGTAATAGATTTCCTTCCTTGAAGAAAGCTTCAAATCCAATCAGAGATCAGCTGCTTATGCCCATTGACAGTCATGCCACTGTTCACAAGTATGAATGAATATCTTGCCTGGGTTATTAGGCTAATAGCTTGGAGTGGTAAATGAAACAATAAACATATGTAACTTTTAATAATTGAGTGGCATTATGTTTTGAAAATTTTCTATATATCTACTTGAGGTTGCAATTTGAGGGTAAAACATGTGTTTATTGTGAGGCAAGAGGTTGAATCCAAATACAAAAGTAAGCGTCTGTAAAAGTAAGCGTCTGTACAAAATAAAGTGACATATAGTTTCCAAATTTGAAAATTCTTTGTAAAATAATTTAGATATTATTTCAAGCACATCTAAAAGAGATAAGTAAATAAGCCAACTTGAGACTAAATATGTTCTTAGGGTAACTAAAGTTAAATATTAAATCTTGTTACTTGGTACAGCAATCGTAATCAATTTTATTACTTAAAGGCAGTCAAAATATGACAGTACTCACCTATCAGACAAGATATACCCATGCTTAAACTAGTTAAAATGGTGGTAAGACAGTTTATAGATGAACAAGCTGCTGTCTTATTGGGTGGAAGGTTTCTTCACAGAAGGGAATTCATGCCTGATAATGAAAACATGTTAATAAAAAGCCCACATGACTAGGATTTCATAAAATCTAGGACATTTTGATGGCTATCTTCTAAATAGTTAAATGTTCTTAACTATAGACTAGAGTTTCTCTAACTTTGATCAAATAAGCTTCTCTCTGCAATGGGATACATTTAATGCAGAGACTCATAACTGCCTTAACTGGTGAGAAAAAAGGACTGTGTTGAGTCAACCCCTAATGTGTCACCTATTTCATCCATCCCACATACTAAGGGTGAGGGAACCACACAGAAGGAGAAAAATACTCTAAGCCAGAAGATGACGTGGCCATTACATTTCTGAATCACTGTCACTATGGTGACCTGCACAAGACCTGAGCAAAATCAACCCAAAAAGGTCAGCTAACATATCAGCAAACATCATTAATTTGTTTAATATGATATGTTATGAGAGAGAGATAGAGATATAAAGACAGACAGACAGAGAGAGAGAGAGAGAAGGGTGGAGAGATATATGTTGGAGGATGTCCAGAGATGAGTGCAGATAGGATTTTATATATTTTGTATGTATATAGAATTATAAAGGAATATTTAAAAACTACTAAGACTATTTGACAACCATTACAGAATTAAAGCAAAAGAGAATTCGATGGGAAAAATGAAAATATTAGAAGCAAACCATGAATATGATATCATGCTGCCAACAGAGTCAATAATGTCAGTAAATGCTGAGATGTCAAGGAAGAGGGTATTGATCATTGGTTTTTGATATGAGGAAATCATTGATGATGTTAGAAATGCTATTTCAGAGAAATAATAATTTGGGCCACAGAGAGCTGTGGGTGAGTTAGAAAGGTTAAGAAATGGAGCCAATGATTTGAGATAGTTATTTCCAGACATTGTGTAGAAATGCAGGTAATTGGGCTACACTGGGAGAAATGTGTAATGGAAATGAAGACTGACTTTTGAGAATTATATTATGAAACATTCTCAGTAGAAACATCATTACAATGGATACAAAATTTTGATTTAGATATGGGAAATAACATTAATAATTCCCACCAGTATTAATGAAAGCAGATGAATCATCTTGAATACCAATATGTAAAATAATCAACATATGGCATTAAGCTATGTCCTAATTTAAAGAAGAATAAAGCTTAACACAACACATGGGGATGTGGGACTTAGGAACTTATGAATCTTGATGGTAGACATAAAAATGAAAGAAAAAAAGGAAAGGAAACTAATGAGAAATATTTTTAAAAAGATAATATTGGTTGTAAATATAAAATTATTTCACCTACAAACTATGTGTCTCATGGTAAAATCAAGAAAATGACAAGACTCTTTTTTTTTTTTTTTTTTTTTAAGTCAAGTTCTTTCCCACATTTTATTGAGTATTTTTTTTTTTAAATATTTTTATTACATATTTTCCTCAATTACATTTCCAATACTATCCCAAGAGTCCCCCATAGCGCCCCCCACTTCCCTACCCACCCATTCCCATTCTTTTGGCCCTGGCATTCCCCTATATTGGGGCATATAAAGTTTGCAAGTCCAATGGGCCTCTCTTTCCATTGATGGCCGACTAGGCCATCTTTCGATACATATGCAGCTAGAGACAAGAGCTCCGGGGTTCTGGTTAGTACATCATGTTGTTCCAACAATAGGGTTGCAGATCCCTTTAGCTCCTTGGGTACTTTCTCTAGCTTCTCCATTGGGAGCCCTGTGATACATCCAATAGCTGACTGTGAACATCCACTCCTGTGTTTGCTAGGCCCCGGCATCGTCTCACAAGAGACAGCTATATTTGGGTCCTTTCAGCAAGATCTTGCTAGTGTATGCAATGGTGTCAGCGTTTAGAAGCTGATTATGGGACGGATCCCTGGATACAGCAGTCTCTAAATGGTCCATCCTTTCATCACAGCTACGAACTTTGTCTCTGTAACTCCTTCCCTGGGTGTTTTGTTCCCAATTCTAAGAAGGTGCACAGTGTCCACACTTTGGTCTTCATTCTTCTTGAGTTTCATGCGTTTAGCAAATTGTATCTTATATCTTGGGTATCCAAAGTTTTGGGCTAATATCCACTTATCAATGAATACATGTTGTGTGAGTTCTTTTGTGATTGTGTTACTTCACTCAAGATGATGCCCTCCAGGTCCATCCATTTGGCTAGGAATTTCATAAATTCATTCTTTTTAATAGCTGAGTAGTACTCCATTGTGTAAATGTACCACATTTTCTGTATCCATTCCTCTGTTGAGGGACATCTGGGTTCTTTCCAGCTTCTGGCTATTATAAATAGGGCTGCTATGAACATAGTGGAGCATGTGTCCTTTTTACCGGTTGGGACATCTTCTGGATATATGCCCAGGAGAGGTATTGCTGGATCCTCCGGTAGTACTATGTCCAATTTTCTGAGGAACCGCCAGACTGATTTCCAGAGTGGTTGTACAAGCTTGCAATCCCACCAACAATGGAGGAGTGTTCCTCTTTCTCCACATCCTCGCCAGCATCTGCTGTCACCTGAATTTTTGATCTTAGCCATTCTGACTGGTGTGAGGTGGAATCTCAGGGTTGTTTTGATTTGCATTTCCCTGATGATTAAGGATGTTGAACATTTTTTCAGGTGCTTCTCTGCCATTCGGTATTCCTCAGGTGAGAATTCTTTGTTCAGTTCTGAGCCCCATTTTTTAATGGGGTTATTTGACTTTCTGGAGTCCACCTTCTTGAGTTCTTTATATATATTGGATATTAGTCCCTTATCTGATTTAGGATAGGTGAAGATCCTTTCCCAATCTGTTGGTGGTTTTTTTGTCTTATTGAGGGTGTCTTTAGCCTTGCAGAAGCTTTGTAGTTTCATGAGGTCCCATTTGTCAATTCTCGATCTTACAGCACAAGCCATTACTGTTCTATTCAGGAATTTTTCCCCTGTGCCCATATCTTCAAGGCTTTTCCCCACTTTCTCCTCTATAAGTTTCAGTGTCTCTGGTTTTATGTGAAGTTCCTTGATCCACTTAGACTTGACCTTAGTACAAGGAGATAGGAATGGATCGATTCGCATTCTTCTACATGTTAACAACCAGTTGTGCCAGCACCATTTGTTGAAAATGCTGTCTTTCTTCCACTGGATGTTTTTAGCTCCCTTGTCGAAGATCAAGTGACCATAGGTGTGTGGGTTCATTTCTGGGTCTTCAATTCTATTCCATTGGTCTATTTGTCTGTCACTATACCAGTACCATGCAGTTTTTATCACAATTGCTCTGTAGTAGAGCTTTAGGTCCGGCATGGTGATTCCACCAGAGGTTCTTTTATCCTTGAGAAGAGTTTTTGCTATCCTAGGTTTTTTGTTATTCCAGATGAATTTGCAGATTGCACTTTCTAATTCGTTGAAGAATTGAGTTGGAATTTTGATGGGGATTGCATTGAATCTGTAGATTGCTTTTGGCAAGATAGCCATTTTTACAATGTTGATCCTGCCAATCCATGAGCATGGGAGATCTTTCCATCTTCTGAGATCTTCTATAATTTCTTTCTTCAGAGACTTGAAGTTTTTATTATACAGATCTTTCACTTCCTTAGTTAAAGTCACGCCAAGATATTTTATATTATTTGTGACTATTGAGAAGGGTGTTGTTTCCCTAATTTCTTTCTCAGCCTGTTTATTCTTTGTGTAGAGAAAGGCCATTGATTTGTTTGAGTTAATTTTATATCCAGCTACTTCACCGAAGCTGTTTATCAGGCTTAGGAGTTCTCTGGTGGAATTTTTAGGGTCACTTATATATACTATCATATCATCTGCAAAAAGTGATATTTTGACTTCATCTTTTCCAATTTGTATCCCTTTGATCTCCTTTTGTTGTCGAATTGCTCTGGCTAGGACTTCAAGTACAATGTTGAATAGGTATGGAGAAAGTGGACAGCCTTGTCTAGTCCCTGATTTTAGAGGGATTGCTTCAAGCTTCTCACCATTTACTTTGATGTTGGCTACTGGTTTGCTGTAGATTGCTTTTATCATGTTTAGGTATGGGCCTTGAATTCCTGATCTTTCCAAGACTTTTATCATGAATGGGTGTTGGATCTTGTCAAATGCTTTTTCCGCATCTAAGGAGATGACCATGTGGTTTTTGTCTTTGAGTTTGTTTATATACTGGATTACGTTGATGGATTTCCGTATATTGAACCATCCCTGCATCCCTGGGATGAAACCTACTTGGTCAGGATGGATGATTGTTTTGATGTGTTCTTGGATTCGGTTAGCAAGAACTTTATTGAGGATTTTTGCATCAATATTCATAAGGGATATTGGTCTGAAGTTTTCTATCTTTGTTGGGTCTTTTTGTGGTTTAGGTATCAGAGTAATTGTGGCTTCATAGAATGAGTTGGGTAGAGTACCTTCTGTTTCTATTTTGTGGAATAGTTTGTGAAGAACTGGGATTAGATCTTCTTTGAAGGTCTGATAGAACTCTGCACTAAACCCATCTGGTCCTGGGCTTTTTTTAGTTGGGAGACTATTAATGACTGCTTCTATTTCTTTGGGGGATATAGGGCTGTTTAGATCATTAACCTGATCTTGATTCAACTTTGGTACCTGGTAACTGTCTAGGAACTTCTCCATTTCATCCAGGTTCTCCAGTTTTGTTGAGTATAGCCTTTGGTAGAAGGATCTGATGGTGTTTTGGATGTCTTCAGGATCTGTTGTTATGTCTCCTTTTTCATTTCTGATTTTGTTAATTAGGATGCTTTCCCTGTGCCCTCTGGTGAGTCTGGCTAAGGGTTTATCTATCTTGTTGATTTTCTCAAAGAACCAGCTCCTTGATTGGTTGATTCTTTGAATAGTTTTTCTTGTTTCCACTTGGTTGATTTCACCCCTGAGTTTGATTATTTCCTGCCGTCTACTCCTCTTGGGTGAATTTGCTTCCTTTTGTTCTAGTGCTTTTAGGTGTGTTGTCAAGCTGCTAATGTGTGCTCTCTCTAGTTTCCTTTTGGAGGCACTCAGAGCTATGAGTTTTCCTCTTAAAAATGCTTTCATTGCGTCCCATAAGTTTGGGTATGTTGTGGCTTCATTTTCATTGAACTCTAAAAAGTCCTTAATTTCTTTCTTTATTCCTTCCTTGACCAAGGTATCATTGAGAAGAGTGTTGTTCAGTTTCCACGTGAAGGTTGGCTTTCTATTATTTATTTTGTTATTGAAGATCAGCCTTAGTCCATGGTGATCTGATAGGATGCATGGGACAATTTCAATATTTTTATATCTGTTGAGGCCTGTTTTGTGACCAATTATGTGGTCAATTTTGGAGAAGGTACCATGAGGTGCTGAGAAGAAGGTATATCCTTTTGTTTTAGGATAGAATGTTCTGTAGATATCTGCCAGATCCATTTGATTCATAATTTCTCTTAGTTTCACTGTGTCCCTGTTTAGTTTCTGTTTCCATGATCTGTCCATTGGTGAAAGTGGTGTGTTGAAGTCTCCCACTATTATTGTATGAGGTGCAATGTGTGCTTTGAGCTTTACTAAAGTTTCTTTAATGAATGTGGCTGCCTTTGTATTTGGAGCATAGATATTCAGGATTGATAGTTCCTCTTGGAGGATTTTACCTTTGATGAGTATGAAGTGTCCCTCCCTGTCTTTTTTAATGACTTTGGGTTGGAAGTCAATCTTATCAGATATTAGAATGGCTACTCCAGCTTGTTTCTTCATGCCATTTGCTTGGAAAATTGTTTTCCAGCCTTTCATTCTGAGGTAGTGTCTATCCTTTTCTCTGAGATGAGTTTCCTGTAAGCAGCAAAATGTTGGGTCTTGTTTGTGTAGCCAGTTTGTTAGTCTATGTCTTTTTATCGGGGAGTTGAGTCCATTGATATTAAGAGATATTAAGGAAAAGTAATTGTTGTTTCCTGTTATTTTTGATGTTAAAGTTGGCATTTTGTTCTTGTGGCTGTCTTCTTTTAGGTTTGTTGAGGGATTACCTTCTTGTTGTTTCTAGGGCGTGGTTCCTGTCCTTGTATTGGTTTTTTTCTGTTATTATCCTTTGAAGGGCTGGATTCGTGGAGAGATAATGTGTGAATTTGGTTTTGTCGTGGAATACTTTGGTTTCTCCATCTATGTTAATTGAGAGTTTGGCTGGGTATAGTAGCCTGGGCTGGAATTTGTGTTCTTTTAGTGTCTGTATAACATCCGTCCAGGATCTTCTGGCTTTCATAGTCTCTGGTGAAAAGTCTGGTGTAATTCTGATAGGCTTGCCTTTATATGTTACTTGGCCTTTTTCTCTTACTGCTTTTAGTATTCTATCTTTATTTAGAGCATTTGTTGCTCTGATTATTATGTGTCGGGAGGTATTTCTTTTCTGGTCCAGTCTATTTGGAGTTCTGTAGGCTTCTTGTATGTTCATGGGCATCTCTTTCTTTAGATTTGGGAAGTTTTCTTCTATAATTTTGTTGAAGATGTTTGCTGGTCCTTTCAGTTGAAAATCTTCATTCTCATCCACTCCTATTATCCGTAGGTTTGGTCTTCTCATTGTGTCCTGTATTTCTTGGATGTTCTGAGTTAGGATCTTTTTGCATTTTCCATTTTCCTTGATTGTTGTGCCGATGTTCTCTATGGAATCTTCTGCACCTGAGATTCTCTCTTCCATCTCTTGTATTCTGTTGCTGATGCTCGTATCTATGGTTCCAGATTTCTTTCCTAGGGTTTCTATCTCCAGTGTTGCCTCATTTTGGGTTTTCTTTATTGTGTCTACTTCCCTTTTTAGGTCTAGTATGGTTTTGTTCATTTCCATCATCTGTTTGGATGTGTTTTCCTGTTTTTCTGTAAGGACTTCTACCTGTTTGATTATGTTATCCTGTTTTTCTTTAAGGATTTGTAACTCTTTAGCAGTGTTCTCCTGCAATTCTTTAAGGGATTTTTGTGCTTCTTTAAGGGATTTTTGTGCTTCCTCTTTATTGTCTTCTGCCTTTTTAGCAGTGTTCTCCTGCATTTCTTTAATTGTGTTATTAAAATCCTTCTTGAAGTCCTCTATCATCATCAGGAGATATGCTTTTAAATCCGTGTCTAGCTTTTCCGGTGTGTTGGGGTGCCCTGGACTGGGTGAAGTGGGGGTGCTGGGTTCTGATGATGGTGAGTGGTCTTGGTTTCTGTTAGTAAGATTATTACGTTTACCTTTCGCCATCTGGTAATCTCTGGGGTTAGTTGTTATCGTTGTCACTATTTAAAGATTGGATCAGAAGTTGTGTTCCACTCACCAGCAGTCTGTAAATCCTGCGGCGGGGGTCGTGGGTAGCTGACGGTACCCCGGTGCTGGTCCAGCCGGAAGAGGCTTGTGGTCCTACTCAGGCCGTTTTTCTGCTTCCCTAACTAATGCAGTCTCTGGTCCCGCGTGCAATTGGATTGGAGCAGAAGCTGTGTTCCACTCTCCAGAAGTCTTAATATCCTGTGGTGGGTGTTGTGGGTAGCTGGTGAGTGTCAGCCGACCCTGCGCCCCAGCTGCCCCGGTGCTTTTCTGACCGGAAGAGGGTTGTGGCCCTATGTAGGCTGGATTTCTCTCTCCCCAACCAGAGCAGTCTCAGGTCCCGCGTGATTGGACTGGAGCAGAAGCTGTGTTCCACTCACCAGCAGTCCCAAAATCCTGCGGCGGGGGTCGTGGGTAGCTGGCGGGTGTCAGGCAACCCTGCGCTCCCGCTACCCTGGCGCTGATCCGGCCGGATGAGGCCTGTGGCCCTACTCAGGCCAGTTTCTGCTTCCCTAACTAATGCAGTCTCAGGTCCCGCGCAATTGGATTGGAGCAGAAGCTGTGTTCCACTCACCAGCAGTCCCAAAATTCTGCGGCGGGGGTCGTGGGTAGCTGGCGGGTGTCAGGCAACCCTGCTCTCCCGCTACACTGGCGCTGATCCAGCCGGATGAGGCCTGTGGTCCTACGCAGGCCGGTTTCTGCTTCCCTAACTAATGCAGTCTCAGGTCCCGCAAAATTGGATTGGAGCAGAAGCTGTGCTCCACTCACCAGAAGTCTTAAGATCCTGTGGAGGGTGTTGTGGGTAGCTGGCGAGTGTCAGCAGACCCTGCGCCCCAGCTGCCCTGGTGCCTTTCTGACCGGAAGAGGGTTGTGGCCCTATGTAGGCCGGATTTCTCTCTCCCCAACCAGAGCAGTCTCAGGTCCCGCGTGATTGGACTGGAGCAGAAGCTGTGTTCCACTCACCAGTAGTCCCAAAATCCTGCGGTGGGGGTCGTGGGTAGCTGGCGGGTGTCAGGCAACCCTGTGCTCCCGCTACTCCGGCGCTGATCCAGCCGGGTGAGGCCTGTGGCCCTACTCAGGCCGGTTTCTGCTTCCCTAACTAATGCAGTCTCAGGTCCCGCGCAATTGGATTGGAGCAGAAGCTGTGTTCCACTCACCAGCAGTCCCAAAATCCCGCGGCGGGGGTCGTGGGTAGCTGGCGGGTGTCAGGCAACCCTGCGCTCCCGCTACCCTGGAGCTGATCCAGCCGGATGAGGCCTGAGGCCCTACTCAGGCCGGTTTCTGCTTCCCTAACTAATGCAGTCTCAGGTCCCGCGCAATTGGATTGGAGCAGAAGCTGTGCTCCACTCACCAGAAGTCTTAAGATCCTGTGGAGGGTGTTGTGGGTAGCTGGCGAGTGTCAGCAGACCCTGCGCCCCAGCTGCCCTGGTGCCTTTCTGACCGGAAGAGGGTTGTGGCCCTATGTAGGCCGGATTTCTCTCTCCCCAACCAGAGCAGTCTCAGGTCCCGCGTGATTGGACTGGAGCAGAAGCTGTGTTCCACTCACCAGTAGTCCCAAAATCCTGCAGCGGGGGTCGTGGGTAGCTGGAGGGTGTCAGGCAACCCTGCGCTCCCGCTACCCCGGCGCTGATCCAGCCGGGTGAGGCCTGTGGCCCTACTCAGGCCGGTTTCTGCTTCCCTAACTAATGCAGTCTCAGGTCCCGCGCAATTGGATTGGAGCAGAAGCTGTGTTCCACTCACCAGCGGTCCCAAAATCCTGTGGTGGGTGTCGTGGGTAGCTGGCGGGTGTCAGGCAACCCTGCGCTCCCGCTACCCCGGCGCTGATCCGGCCGGATGAGGCCTGAGGCCCTACTCAGGCCGGTTTCTGCTTCCCTAACTAATGCAGTCTCAGGTCCCGCGCAATTGGATTGGAACAGAAGCTGTGTTCCACTCACCAGCAGTCCCAAAATCCTGCGGCGTGGGTCGTGGGTAGCTGGCGGGTGTCAGGCAACCCTGCGCTCCCGCTACCCTGGCGCTGATCCAGCTGGATGAGGCCTGAGGCCCTACTCAGGCCGGTTTCTGCTTCCCTAACTAATGCAGTCTCATGACAAGACTCTTATCTTTGTCTACCAACTGGAAATGATATAAGGTTGTCAGGAAACAGTATCATTTAGTCACATATTTGATAGGTAAATGCTACTTGAATTCTATCTTTAATTTCATTTAAGAAAGATTTTTCCCTTAAATACTTGACAGTGTTCTGAAATCGCTAAACTCATAAGGTTCCTTTCCAAACCTATCTTGCTACAGCGTTTACCAGTATTTGTCATGAATGTATTGTCATGTCTTGAAGTCTTGTTGTGATCTTGCCTTAGCAATCATATATTTCTTTTTCATGGATTGTAAAATTCTTTGAGAATTTCTTAAGTAAAGTTTGCAAGGGTTTAAGTCTTAAAAGTCTGTATTTTCATTTTTGTTGGGAAATATTTTTGTTTCCAGACCATTGAAGCATTTATAGACTATGCAGTCTGTGCGGTGTTATGGTTTCTGAACTTTGATGTACCTGCTGTTAGCACTATTGAGTTCCTTTCATGGGTACAACATAGGCTTCATAGAATTAACCTGACTCTAGCTGTCTCTAATTATTGTCACCCAGTGATAACCTCCTTGTTTTGCATGCTCTTTACAAAGAACTTAGTCATTAAGTCATTTGTCACTCATCACTGCATCTCGCATTCCTTTCTATTAGTGTCAATGTTGACTCTTCCTTCACAACACATTTCTTTTTTCTTCTTTTATTAAACATCAATTCTTTACTCACGGAGTCTATCCTGATTGTAGTTTCTCCTCATTCTACTGTTGCCAATTTCTCCTCCTATAAGGATCCACATACTTTATTACTCTTATTAAGAAGTCTTCTGAGAAGCAACAATAGTACAAAAAAATTAGTACACTAAAATGAACAAACAAACAACAATAACAACAAAAACAAAACAAACAAACAAACAAAAATGCAGCACAGTGAAATTGGGCAAGGCAAATACTTAAAAGGAAAAGAAACCTAAGATGAGACACACGAATCAGAGACTCACTTGTTCACACTATCAGGAGTTCCATTTAAACTCTAAACTGAAAGCTATAATACATATGAAGAGGAGCTGAAGACCCACACTGGGTCAGCATTTGCTGCTTCAGTGCAGCCGACCTTCACACAGGTGACTCAGAGGCCCTGTTCTCTTGTTTCACTCTACTCCTTCAGGTTCTTACAGTCTTTCTACCTCCTCATCTAGAAGATTCTCTGGGCCCTAAGGGGTAGAATTTGAGAGATATTTATATTTATAGCTGTGTGTTCCAAGGTGCGTCTGTGTATAGCATTTAGTTGTGAGACTCTATTTGATCACACCTTGTTTAGGAGAAAGGTTCTCTGATGATCACTGAATAAGGCAATAATCTATGAATAGAGCTGAATAACATAGAGTCTTTTATTATTTGTTTGCTTTCTGTTTTTGTTTTTCCTTGTTCTAATTTTTTGTTTGTTTGTTTTGTCTTGCTTTTGACTAGTGGTATATGGTTTTACCCTTGTTTTCTGGTCCCTTCAGTCACTGGTTTGTGATTACTCATGCAGTGTCAAGTTTCATTTCTGTCTAGTGGAATGTGCCTTAAATCAAATCAGACATTGGTTAGATTCTGCCACAAACCTTGTGCTAGCATTTGCCAGTCTATTTTGCCTGCAGGACTCATTGCAGATCATAGGTGGTTTTGCTGAGTTAGTGTTTTTGTTTCTTTTCCGATAGCCTGCAGAGTACCTTCTAGTAACAATACCCCTAGCAGTTACAGGTAAAGATTCTATATAGCTCTCATCTTGCCTTCTCCATGATAAATGAGTTTTGTAGGTATTGTCTTCAGCAATGAGGCTGAAAATCCCCTATCCCCTCCTCCCTTTTCCTGTTCCCCAACTTACCCACTCCTATTCCCGGTCCTGGCATCCCCCTATACTGGGGCATAGAGCCTTCACAGGTCCAAGGACCTCTCCTCCCATTGATGACCGACTAGGCCATCCTCTGCTACATATATAGCTAGAGCCACAAGTTCCACCATGTGTTTTCTTTGATTGGTAGTATAGTAGTATAGTTGGGGGGTACTGGTTAGTTCATATTGATGTTCCTCCTATAGGGCTTCAGACCCCTTCAGCTCCCTGGGTATTTCTCTGGCTCCTTCACTGGGGACCTTGTGCTCCATCCACTTCTATATTTGCCAGGCACTGGCAGAGCCTTACAAGAAACAGCTATATCAGGCTCCTGTCAGCAAGCTCTTCTTGGCATCTGCCTAGTGTCTGGTTTGTGGTTGTTTATGGGATGGATCCCCAAGTGGGGCAGTCTCTGGATTGTCGTTCCTTCAGGCTCTGCTCTGAACTTTGTCTCTGTAACTCCTTCCATGAGTATTTTGTTCCCCATTCTAAGAAGGAACGAAGTATCCACACTTTGAACTTCCTTCTTCTTGAGTTTCATGTGTTTTGCAAATTGTATCTTGGGTATTCTGAGTTTCTTGGCCAATATCTACTTATCATTGAGTACATATCGTGTGTGTTCTTTTGTGACTGGGTTACCTCACTCAAGATGATATCCTCCAGATCCATCCATCTGTCTAAGAATTTCATAAATTCATTGTTTTTAATAGCTGAGTAGTATTCCATTGTGTAAATGTACCACATTTTCTGTATCCATTCTTTTGTTGAGGGGCATCTGAGTTCTTTCCAGCTTCTGGCTGTTATAAATAAGGCTGATATGAACAATGATTCCCATTATTGTACTTACATGCAGGTCTCTGCATTCTTAGTTGTATAAACTAAGCATGGATTTGCTGTTACACCATTGCACCTACTGATTCTTGACCCCGAAATATTATTCTATCATTTATGTATAGTTTCCCCATCAGTTAATATCACACATTAAACAAATTATTCCCTGAATACTTTTAAAAAAGTATCCCTCATTCCCCTGATAAGGCCTCCATCTTAGGTTTAAAAGTCATCTTATGATAAATTCAAACTAGACTAATTCCTATTTATGATTCAAACTCTCATGCTTAAGGATAGGTCTATGTCACACCTGTAACCTTACCTACAGATGATGACGCACTATCTTCCAGTAATGCACCAGTTAAAGGAAATGACAACCACATCTTTGTTTCAAAAAGCTATTATAACCATCTTGAAACTCTACCTTTGTTTCAAAATGTTGATATGATGATCTTGCTCTGAGCACCTTGCAATCATGTCTTTGGGGCTGTCAAAATGACTAAGATGTAATGTGTGTGTTCTGCTCTTGTAACCTGTCTATTTTGCCCTTCAAGATCCCCATTTGGAAACATCCTGCCCCTGAGCTATTAAAACCCTTGTCTTCTTCACATTCAATGCTGATCTCTTGAACCATTAAGGGAAGACAGCTTATGTATACAAGTAAAAAAGCTTGCTTTACTTAATTACTCACCTTCATTAGTTTGGCTCTGATGATTTGTGTAAGTGGTCTTTCTCCTCACATCTTTGTGATTAACATCCTAAATCTTATAATATTTTTATGCCTCAGATCCTCAAGGTAGCATAATATAGGACTTAGAGCTTATTACTGTATGACTTGTTTTTCTGCCTTAATGATATGTTCAAGATCTCACTCCTCAGTTTTACAACTGGAATCACCCATGAACATTTACCACGTGGAGCATACGTACGTTGAATGAGCAGGATTATATCATTTTTTAAATTGTAGAAGTGCAATAGAAAAACAACAATGTCAAAAATAATACATTGACAAAGACAATCAAAAGCCTATGCTGGAAATTTGTTTAAAGAGAAAGTTGTAGAAATATCATTTTAAAAGAGCAACGACAATGTGTGAATTTAAAATATTCAAAAAAATCTCTTTCAAAACTAGTTCCAACTTATTAATACAGCTTTGAAGGAAAATAAGAACATCTTGACTACCAAAAGCCATGGATGGTGGAGGGGCTCGTGGACCTCTTTTCCTACCTGATGAACTGTTTTAGGGTTGGGGGTCAGAACCTCAGGTCCTATACCTTCTGCTGAGAATGCAATGCTCCAAAGGGTAGTCTCACACCAAAGGCTGTACATATGCTAAACTGAGTGGGTCACAAAACAAAGAAATCAAAAGAACAGAAACATGAGAAGGAATTTTCAAGGAAAGTGAGATTTGTCAGTTTTAGGATGGAAGGAAGAAGAGTTGTGATAATGATTAAAATATAAATATATGAAATACTCAAAGAATAGGTCTAATTAATGAAGAAAAACTAAGAACAAAAAGAATCAGAGGATGAGTAAGGGAAAAGAATGGGATTAAAGGCAGATGGAAGGAGATAAAAGAACTGGGTAAAGAAACAGTATAAACATGCATTATGTGCCTATATGAACATGTTACAGTAAATCTAATTATGCATAATTAACAAATGAAAATAAAAATTTAAGTAAAAGTAAATATGTAAAGTAAAAAAAAAGAAAGAACTTTGAAACAGTTGCATTCAGAGGAAATTATCACACTTAGTCACTGATAGATCAGACTAGAAAAGGCTTAACATAAAACTAATCTCAATTTCAAGCACTGAGCAGAAAACTAGTGCGAAAAATAGTGACACAACTATGAAAGTGTTCATAGTCCATTAAATACAATGATTATGAGAAAGGAGAGAGAAGAAGAAGGAGGAGGGATGAGAGGAGAAAAAGCAGAGAGAGAAAGACAGAAACAGAGACAGACACAGAGTCACAAAGAGACAGAGACTGGCTGAATTTAAAAAATTGGAGTTTGTCTTTTATTTGATGTTATTTAATATTATTGTGCATGTCACCCAAACTATCATATTTGGTATTTTATTGTATTATATTTGTGACATTTGAAATAAATACAAGAGCAAATTGTTATGATATAACTTAGTCTATATATTGGTCTCTCAGAAAGTTATGGTTTATCAAGAATCTCCTCTCTCTCCTCTCTCTCTCTCTCTCTCTCTCTCTTTCTCTCTCTCTCTCTCTCTCTCTCTCTGAGATATAATAGTGTGGAGGTTACAGAATTATTTTTTCAGTCATCATGAATCATAAAAGAAAAGACAGACACTCCTGAATTCCAGTAGAGAAAAGCATGCTCCAGGAGATACAATATGAATTAATAAAGTGTTGCTGAGCAGCAGGCTGTGTCCATCTGAGTGCAGAATGCATGGGGAAAAAATCCTGTTTCCTTGAATATTGCTGATAAAATTGGGCAAATGTAGTGTTAGAAAACATAAGTTGGAGAATAATTGGAGTTTTGAATATTCTAGTTCATATACGACAGGAAAATGACAAAATGAACCTATTGCATTATGGAGCTAGGCGATTGTCACAGAGAATATGGATAGAAGCAAGCCCTGCGATGGGAACATTGTGCAGGGGTTGCCTAGCACCCTAGAGAAGCTAAAAGGCTCTGGTTTCAAAGAAGAAAAAACTGACAGCTGAATCTTCCTCCCTGCTCTGAGTAAAGTTAGAATACATTTAAATATTGTACCTAGAATGTAAGTTTTCTAAATGACAACATAGATTAATGTCAAGGTGACTAGCTAAAATCTCACTTATAAATTTTTTCATAAATCTACATTGAAGTAGAAGCTTTACGTTTTGTTTATCTCTCCTATAAGATGTGTTTCTTCAAGATTTTTTTTTTTTAGAGGATAGGATTTCTCTTATATTCTGTGAATGTAATTTTACTTTCTTAGTCCTGATGTCTACATATAGCATCTGAAGTCTTTGGATGGAGCTATGGCTCAGTGCTTTTGTAGATGATCTGATTTCTGTTCTCAGTGTCTGGGACAACCTGAAACTCCAGCTCCAGGGCTCTGATATTTACAGGTCTCCATTCACAGGTAAACATGTAGTCATAAATAAAAATTCAAAAGTTTAAACAAATGCAAGTCTATCCACTGAACCCAGACAAAGTTGTTGGCATACTGTAAATAGCCTTCTTGTTTTGAAGCAGAGTACTTGAATTAAATTTCTGCTTACTTCAAGCTGTCTTCTCTTTAGCCTCAGAATTGTTCTGGCTCGTTGTGTCTCCTTATATGTTTTACAAACTAGTGGATTTTACAAAGTTAAATCAGGTTGTATATGGCGGAACCAAAATTAGCATGCTTGCCTCGATAGCAGCTCATATACCATATTCTCTAGTTATTTTTGGGTTTGTTTTTGTTTGGTTTGTTTTGCGTTCTGAATGGTATACCTATTTTTATAAAACTTCCAGTCAGCCATGAATTTTTCCCTGTACTGACTTAACACTAAAAATAGACACATATAATTTAAACACATTTTCTCCTTTTTGACATAATGTTTTTATCACTGAGTTTTGATTTTATTTATTTTAAATTTTAAAAGGAATGAATTTATGAAATTCCTAGGCAAATGGATGGATCTGGAGGGCATCATTCTGAGTGAAGTAACATATTCACAAAGGAACTCACACAATATGTACTCACTGATAAGTGGATATTAGCCCAAAAACTTAGGATACCCAAGATATAAGATACTATTTGTTAAACGCATGAAACTCAAGAAGAACGAAGACCAAAGTGTGGACACTGTGCCCCTTCTTGGAATTGGGAACAAAACACCCATGGAAAGAGTTACAGAGATAAAGTTTGGAGCTGTGAAGAAAGGATGAACCATCTAAAGACTGCCATATCCAGGGATTCATCCCATAATCAGCTTCCAAACGCTGACACCATTGCATACACTAGCAAGATTTTGCTGAAAGGACCCAGATATAGCTGTCTCTTGTGAGACAATGCCAGGGCCTAGAAAACACAGAAGTGGATGCTCACAGTCAGCTATTGGATGGATCACAGGGCCCCCAATGGAGGAGCTAGAGAAAATACCCAAGGAGCTAAAGGGAACTGCAACCCCATAGGTGGATCATTATTATGAACTAACCAGTACCCCAGAGCTCTTGACTCTAGCTGCATTTGTATCAAAAGATGGCCTAGTAGGCCATCACTGGAAAGAGTGGCCCATTGGACTTGCCAACTTTATATGCCCCAGTACAGGGGAATGCCAGGGCCAAGGGGTGGGGGTGGGTGGGTGGGGGACAGGGGGGGGAGTGTATTGGGGACTTTTTGGATAGCATTGGAAATGTAATTGAGGAAATTACCTAATTAAAAAAATTAATTTTGCATGTGTGGGTATTTTAACTCAAGAGATGCATGTGTTTCCCATGAGTCTCTGTTGCCCATGGAGAACAAAAGAAGTTGTCACATCCCCTGGATGTTATAAGCCATTGTGGGCCAACATTTGGATGCCTGGACTTGACACTGGCTTCTATACAAGAGAAATAAGTGATCTTACCTGCTGATCCAGCTCTCTAATCTCAACACTGCTGATATTAATAAATACTATTTTGTATTATGTTCTTGACAGACAAAAATATTTAAAAAACAATGAATTAAGAAGTATATGTGCTATAAAATAATTAACCTTTGATGGATAAATTCTGGACTTTTTCTATATATTTTTAAAACTATACCTGCAAAGATGTGTTAAGCCGATAGTGTTATAATGAATATGTATCCTTCTCTCTGTGTATAATGTGCATATATATATATGACTAAACGCTTACATATATGCACATGTATGAACATGCACCCAAATTCATGAACATACATACATCACACACAAACACACACAGGACATCAAAAGAGAGCAATATTGTTGAATTTCAGCACATCTACAGATTTACTACTCATCAGAGTGTTTTGGAAGTTGGAAATCTGTGAATAAAACATATAAGAGACATGAATTTTGTAATGTGGACTTTGTTTTGTAACTAGATTATATAGAATCCATTTCACTGTTTCAGTAACAAACGTGTTTGATTTGTGTTTTGTTATAATACTTATGGAATCTGTTTATGGAAACTCATTCTGCAGAATCCATTTTCCAGTATGACTGTTTATGCAAATGAGCCCAACTCTACTACATCCCCAGGGCTACCTTCCAACAGACTCGTCTTTTATATGATACTCATGACTCTGGAATATTGTTCATTATGTTCCAGAGGGAAAGTCACAAACTTTGAAAATATCCTTTCTTATGACTATTATTTTGCTTCTTCATTATATATTTTTACAACACAGAACAAAATTTATGTAATTCTGAGCATATCCCTGTATTTTCACCACCTATCTCTGTATCTTTAAGTATATATCCATACATAACTCTATAGATTCCTACAGAATAAACCTTTTTAAGTTAAATTCTCTATGTGAGGGCATGTTTAAACAACCCACACAAATTAAACATGTATTTAAAATGAGATATATAAAAATTAGGAGGAATAAAAGTATATTATTTAATTTCCAGGAATTCAGAATGTCACTGACTGTATTCCATAAATCACTCTTATAAATAATAAATAAATATATATTTATTTATTAAAGTGGCTACTTTTCCTTTAGAAAACTTTCTATATACCAATTTTACATTTTGTCTGCTTGCTTCAATGTTTCAGTTTAGTAAACTTGTTTGACTCTTATTTTGCTAGAATACTTTTGAAATCTGTTTACTATGTTCCTGTGTTAAGTGTTTCAAGTGACTCTCTAGGAAATGAACCCTGCCAGTTTTGCATTATTGATTTATTTCTTCCTTCTGTTCCGTGGTCAGGACTCTGACATTAATTCATAGGATAATTTAAACTTGTCTTTTGCTTCAGTGGGATTGAAGAGACAGCTCCACGTTCTGACTGTTTTCCTGTAGTCTGCATCTTGCATAGTGGCTGAATTTTTCCATTTGGTTTATGGTGTCTTCCCCACCTCCCTCATTGTTTGGATTTTATTAACAATTTCTGAATCTTGGAGCTGTACATCTTAAATAGTGAATATTTCCTTAGCAATACTGTATCATTGCTAACTCAGGTTAGCTAAGATGTCTGCTTATTACTATTCTACTATTCATATCTAAAGATATTAAGAGAGTGATTGTATGAAAGAAATTTCTACATTTTGATAATATTATTAATGATTAGATAAAGTTATTTTGTCCTTTCAAGCACTTTTAATCTCAAAGTTTTTCAATTTAGACTAATATATATATATTAGTCTAATTCCATATATATATATATATATATATATATATATATATATATATATATATATGGAAGAAGCTTGCAACATACCCAAGTGAACCAATAGAGTCTCACAATAGCAAACCATAGCAGAAAAAAATAGGTACCACATGGCAATATGTTTAATACTGCATAGATAATGGGGATGGTAGACAAATAGCAACTAAACATTTTAATTCTTTATATTCAAGTTCCATTTTGCAAAGTTAATGATTAAATTTGTATGTACATTATGGTTTTTTTTATCCTATAGTCATATGTGTAGGTATCTGTATATCTGCATCTGTGTGTGCTCCTTCAGTATATATTTCTTTCTTTTTATTTCATCTTTTAAGACAGCATCCCACTACGTATCTCAGAATAGAGTCTGTATTGCAATAGTCTTACTTTCTATGCATCCCAAGTGTTAGAATTACTGTTGTATCCAACAACTAAATGCTTCATAGCATTTCACTAAGGATGTAATTATAATCTAGTAGTACACCTCATACAATGGTTTTGGCGTATAAAATTATAATTGATATTGTACCACTAAATGTATTCGCTATTGATTACTTTCTCTGATGCAGTAAATAAATATGAATTAGAAGCTTTTTTAAAGGACAAAGGATTTTTTTTCTTGGATCACAGTTTAAAGATCAGATATGGTGAATAAGGCTCAGATTATGCAGGGGTGTTTGTAGTTAAGTGTGTTAAATCCCTGTGAAACAGGAAGCAGAAAACATGGTGGCCATGGTCAGGGCCAATGATGATCCTTTGTGCCTACCCATCAATAAAGCAGTATCTCCAACTAGTTATTACATCTAAAGTACCAAGAACTCTCCAAAAGTTTAGCAACACCAGCATGAGATCAATTGCTTAAAGGCATGAGATCATGAGCACATAATATAAAATTTAGAGACATTCTGAGCCATTCAGCTTCAATTCTTGAAACTTAAAAATCAACAGTACAAATGAATTACTATTTTTTTAAATTTTGTTTTATTTTAAATTTATTTTTTACACTCCATGTTCCATTCCCAGTCCTTGCCCCCGATCCACCCTCTGACTGCTCCACATTCCAAAACTCCTCCCCACCCCACCCCATCTCCACTTGGATGTCCCCACCCCCAACCCCACCTGACCTCTAACCCCCCTGGGGCCTTCAGTCTCTTGAGGGTTAGAGGCATCATCTCTGAATGAACACAGACCCAGAAGTCCTCTACTGTATGTGTGTTGGGGGCCTCATATCAGCTGCTCCATGCTGTCTGTTTGGTGGTCCAGTGTTTGAGAGATCTTGAGGGTCCAGATTAATTGAGACTCTGGTCCTCCTACAGGATCACCCTTCTCAGCCTCTTTCAGCCTTCCCTAATTCAACAACAGGGATCAGCTGCTTCTGTCCATTGGTTGGGTGCAAATATCTGCATCTGACTCTTTCAGCTGCTTGTTGGGTCTTTCGGAGGGAAGTCCTGGTAGATGCTTTTTGTGAGCACTCCATAGCCTCAGTGATAGTGTCAAGCCTTGGGACCTCCCCTTAAACTGGGTCCCACTTTGAGCCCAATGAATTATTATTAAAGACTGGAATGTTCTAACCTAAAATAATTTTCATAACATCAGCAAATTTAGAGTGAACCTTGTATTTTGACAAGTGAACAGCTCATTCAAATATAAATTCCCCAATAAACTTAATTGCATCAATTATGTTTTTACTGCAATCTGCAAATATTTCATCAAAATAAATAAAACTAATTAGTTTTATTGAAAGCAAATAAAAGTAATGAAAATAAACAATACAATACAGCTATGGATGCTAACTTTACTATTATGGGAAAAGGAATTTAATATTTGTTATTTGCAAGCCATTTCATGGTATATTGTGAGAGAGGGATAATGAGACAGACAGACAGACAGACAGACAGACAGACAGAGAGAGAGAGAAAGAGAAAGAGAAAGAGAAAGAGAAAGAGAAAGAGAAAGAGAAAGAGAAAGAGAAAGAGAAAGAGAAAGAGAAAGAGAAAGAGAAAGAGAGACAGACAGATAGACAGGGAGAGGTAGATGGAGAGGGAGAGGGAGAGACAGACATGGAGAGGGAGAGGGAGGAGGAGGAGGAGAAGGAGAAGGGGAGGGAGAGGGGGAGGGGGAGGGAGAGAGAGGGAGAGAGGGAGAGAGGGAGAGAGGGAGAGAGGGAGAGAGGGAGAGAGGGAGAGAGGGAGAGAGGGAGAGAGGGAGAGAGGGAGAGAGGGAGAGAGGGAGAGAGGGAGACGGAGACTTATTAGGTAGCCCTGGATCATCCAGACCTTGCTCTGTACACCAGTCTTGCCTTGGCCTGAGATCTACCTATCTCTGTCCCAGAGAGCTAGATTAAAGGTATGTGGCACTATGCACAATGATAATTTTATTTTTGACTTCAAAATTATTACCTAAATTAAGAGGGTAACATATATTTAAATTATATTAAGTAAACAACTATATATACACGTATGTCACATGTACTTGTATATATCATACACGAATAATATTTCTATTTTAAAATTAACTTGAGAAAACTGTTTCTCCTAGTTCTACTTTAATTTGTACTCAAATGACATGTTGGAAATATTTTTCATTTATGACTCATGCCTAATTTCTCTTTAAGTCAGTCATATTTAGAACCTGCATCCTTTATTCACTATTATAGTTATAAATAAACTAAATATCAAAAAAGATTCACACATGGATTTTGTCTCTCAGATAAGATGGTCAGAACCTTTTGACTCATTAATTTTCAGTTATTCACAGAAAGTAAAGGTAGTTCTTATGTTCACATTTCTTTACTAATACCCTGACTGGCAAGTTATATAGGGTATTTAATTGACCAGTTATCTCCTTTTGCAGAAAGAATATGCTTTGAAATATTACCCCAGTGACCTGTAAAATTTTATGAGCTCTTTGACGACCTGAAAGCATTATTTAAACCTAGATGTAGCAGTCAGGACACACAGCTCTCAGCTAAGACCAGGTACTATAAGTGACAAAAGCGACTAGCTTGGGCATCTCACTGGAATAAAAAAGTCAGACAGTCTTAGACAAAACTGCCAATCCTTCCATTCCAGGGACTCCCTTTCTTCCAGCGGTGATAAGAAACTTCAGTGAAAGGACACTCCCACTATCAGCAGGTTATTGAGATTGGTGCTGAGAGTGAATTAGATCAAATTTGTGTTTAAAGCAGTGACTTTATGTGAAAAAAGGGCCTCAAAAATGTGCATAGGATCTATTCATTTAGTCAAGGTCTGATTTACATAGAATTATTGAGTCTATTCTAACACATGCATATTTGTACATCTGCTTTCTCTCTCTCTCTCTCTCTCTCTCTCTCTCTCTCTCTCTCTCTCTCTGTGTGTGTGTGTGTGTGTGTGTGTGTGTGTGTGTTGAATCATGTGGTTTTTGCTGGCACTACAACACTTGCCTGGGCTTCAGAGATTAGATCAGAAGTTAATAGCAGCCATCTTTCTCTATTATTTTCTCCTGAATAGAGCCTCTCAATGAAAGAATGAAAGTGGATATTTCTGATTGTATGCACTGGTTGGCTAATAAATCACAGGGATACTATTATATGTGTGGTCCCAGTGCTGGGATTATATGTATGTGCCACCATGTTTTAATGAAAATGATGGGGATCTAGATCAAAATTTAATGTTTGCACAACATTTATTTTCAATATGCTCATGTGGTGGCTTTCCTTATTATTTAATTAATTCAATGTGAAAATACACATTAATGTGCAATTATGTATGGGATATATTTAAGACAGTTTAACTACACTTGGCAAGTTATCTGTTGTGAAATATAGACAGATCTTAAAAGTATTTTAATTAAAATACAATCATATTACATTACTCTTCTGTTTTATCCCCATACTTAATCATATCTTGAATCTCATAAATCCCCACTCACAAGTTGATAGCAACTTTTTATTTGATTATATTTGTTACATACATGAATATTTATGTATGTACATATGCCTTATGTATGTGTGTATATATGTATGTATGTATGTATGTATGTATGTATGTATGTTTTAGCTTTGCTCTTGCTGTGATAATACACCATAACCAAAGCAACTAGAGTAAGAAAGGATTTATTTCATCTCATTCTTCCAGATAAAAATCTAGCTCTGAGGTAAGTCATGTCAGGAAGTGAAACAGGACAGGAACATGGAGGCAGAAGGGGATACAGAGGCATAGAGTGATGCTGCTTACTGGCTTGCATATAAAGGATTCCTCAGTCTGTTGCTTTTTATAACCTAGAACCATCATCCCAGACATGGCACCACCCATAATGGATGGGGCATTCCGCCATTAGTCACTAATTAAGGAAATGCTTTTAAGCTGGACCTTATGCAGGTATTTTTCTCTTGATTGAGGGTCTCTTCTCTAGCTTGTGTCAAGTTGACATAAAACTATCCAGTAATATGTATGCATGCATATACATTCATATATTCATGTATATGTATATCACCTTCTGTTTTTGTTGTTTGTGTGTATATAGTTTCAAGGCTGACCACTCTGCATTGGACAAACATAAGAGCGCTCATCCCCAGCAGAGACTAATTCTCTTTCTCCCAGCAGTCAATTACTAGCATAATTCCCTACTAAGTTCTAAATCTCATCCTCATTCCCACAGATAAGACTAACTACCACACGTAATGAATTACATTTCTCTTTACTGCAAATGGAGACCACTACAGAAAACTACAACTAGACACACGGGTGTGGGTGAGCCAGCCACAAAGATTCACCTGCGTCAAACTCCATTTAACGATCATGGAACATCACAGAAGAGGTGACAGAAAGATGTTAAGACTCAGAATACTAGAAAGTTTTGTTTGAAGGAATTTTTACAAAACCTTATCCATATCAATATGACATTTTATTGTGGAAAGGGTAAATTTCCTATAGTACTGCCTGGAAGAAAAATATTTATAAACAAATTTTTTAAATAATTATTTTTTCATTGGTTATTTTATTTATTTACATTTCAAATGTTATTCCCCTGGACTGTTTCCCTTCCACAAATCTCCTATCCTATCCCTGTCCACCCTGCTTCTTGATTGTTCTATGTTGTTCTTCCTATGGGGATGTAAACCCCTTCAGCTCCTTCAGTCCTTCCCCTAACTTTTCCATTCAGATTCCTATATGCTCAGTCTGACAGTTGGCTGCATACATCAGCATCTGTATTGGTCTGGCTCTGACACAGCCTTTCAGGGTACAGCTATACCAGGATTCCGTCAGCAAGCACTTCTTGGCTTCAGCAATAGTGTCTGGTTTTGGTGTCTAACATAAAAGAAAAAGCAATAAAAAAAATTGGGAAATATTTACTGTTTTCAAAAAGTTTCTCCATTTTGTTTAGACTATACAACAGAAACACTTGCTGTCTGAATTTCCCACCATGCTGAGCAAATGGACCCAGAAACAGTTGAGCAGCGTGAGGTAAAGAGGTAAATGATTCAGTTCAGAGTACCAGATGAACGATGATTTAAAGATGATTTCCAAGATCAGCAGAAGCAGCACATATACAAGCAAGTAAATGAAGATGAATGCCTATGCTCCATTAGAAGCTATGAACACAAAAATTGGTAAGTTATTACTAAATGTTTACATTTCTATATTCAGCAAATATGTACTCTGGAATAAAACATAAAGAAAGATATTTTCATATTTTGTTGTGAAAGCTGTACTTCAGGGAAAGGAAATAAATGTTAAATGATAAACTTGAGACATAATTGTATATCTTTATGATAAATGGTTTCATACAGAAATGAATGTTAAACAGTAAACATAAATATGGATAATAATTTATATTCATCAATAAGTATACAGATTAAGGAATATTTTGGCATCCATGTAAATGCACATGCACAAATTCATGAGTTATCTTATATAATTAATATAATTATTTGATTGCACAGCACATAAAAAGTATATGTATACATCTGTCATGTATATTTATCTCTACTTTCTAAATTGCATAATAAATATGATAACTTATAGCAAAAATGTAACATCATACAGTAATACATGCACACATACATGAAATATATGAAATTAATTGCATTTTTATTAAATAAAACAGTTATATACACTTTAGTTATTAACACTTATAATTCACTATTGGATGAGTTCAGTTTGATACTGACAGAAAGATATAAGTTGTAATTCTTTTCTCTTACATTTGTAATTTTTAATAAAATACTCTAAAATATTAAAATATAATTAGAAATATAATTTTATCCTATTCTATTTGACTACCCAAAATAAAAGCTGGAAAGAAATAAGAATTAATATAAATATGCTTAAGCAATATGCAGGACATTCAGGATCACCTACTTGCTCTATTGTAGGTGAATCTGAAATATAAAATCATGATTCTATAGGAAATCTCTATAAGTTAAGAAGCTAGAAAAACACCTAACTCAACCTGTAGAATCTAACTGGCATTTATGTAAAAGTAACACTCACTGAAAAGTTGTGTATGAAGGAAAGTAAATGCAAGACATAGGAATCCAAACATGTTTTGCTAGAGAATTGGAGCAAAACTACTGTTTTTTGGAAAGATTCTTCAAGGAGAAATGTTCACCAAAAATTAATGTATACATGTGTACAACTAATAGATATTCATTAGAACTTAGTGAGTTCCTGGTGTTAGAGAAGAAAATTTTTTAGAGCTTTGAAAAGAAATGGTGTCTTCAAAGAAGGGCATCAACTGAGTTGCAGCACATTTAGATGTGTCTCATCACACAAGCATGGGCAAAATTGCCTAAAAAAATCTTTGCTTTGAGGAGTACATACAAACTGCTATAATTATCAATATGGCAGTCATGGGTTAACAGAGACATGTCTGTATCCATGCAACAGAATGCAATGTAGTGAAATGTAGGGAGACTCTAAGGCAAGGGTATCAAGAACACATTCCCGAGACACTGGTCCTCTTCAGTATACAAAGTGATACTAGATATAAGATCATCCTCACACTCTTCCAGCAGTACAAAAGCCCAAGTACCATACTAAGTGTCTCTAGACAAGAGGAACAACAACAAAGCCATAACTCGATCTACTTCTGACTCTTAAAATGAACACCCACATCAAAAACAGGAAAAAAAAATGTGCCCTTTCTGAAAGAAAAAAGTAATCTATCTCAATTGTTATGAAACCAAAAATAGTATTACAACAAGAACAAAGAAAAATAATGGTGATAACTGTAAATATTAGGTACTGATGTCTAGAATTATCTTTTCTGGTTGGGTATTTTCTTGCTTGGATTCTGTCTTCTTCTCTGGTTCTTAGAAGTGTGAGATGGCTGGGTTACTCTTGGTAAGGATTGTTTCTCAGTATGACCATTTTGCTGTGTAAATGTAAAGCACGTTTTTGATCCCCAGGCAGACATAACCAGCAGCGTTCTAAGTAGGACACAATAAATTCTGAATTCAAAGGCTACAAAGAAAAACATACTTTCCTAGAGGAAAAAAAAAATAGATTTCTCTTTAGGAAATCTAAATTTTCTCAAAACAGTGACCCCTTTAATCCCACAGACTTGTTTCACCTAAACCAAAAATTATCTGCTACATTGCTATTAAAATGGAACAGACCAAAGCACCCACACTTTGGTCTTCCTTCTTCTTGAGCTTCATGTGTTCTGTGAATTGTATCTTGGGTATTTGGAGCTCTCAGGCTAACACAGACCACATGAAACTCAAGAAGAAGGAAGACCAAAGTGTGAGTGCTTTGATCCTGCTTAGAAGGGGGAACAAAATACTCATGGGAGCAAATACAGAGACAAACTGTGGAGCAGAGACTGAAGGAAAGGCCACACAGAGACTGTCCCACCTGGGGATCCATCCCATATGCAGTCACCAAACTCAGACACTATTGTGGATGCCAAGAAATGCTTGCTGACAGGAACCTGATATAGCTGTCTCCTGAGAGGCTCTGCCAGAGCCTGACAAATAAGAGGTGAATGCGTACAGCCAACCATTGGACTGAGGGTGGGGACCCCAATGGAAGAGTTAGAGAAAGGACTGAAGGAGCCAAAGGGTTTGCAACCCCATAGGAAGAACAACAATATCAACCAACCAGACACCCCCATAGCTCCCAGGAGCTAAACCACCAACCAAAGAGTACACATGGAGGGACTCATCTCTCCAGCTGCATATGTAGCAGAGAATGGCCTTGTGGGGCAACAATGGGACAAGAGGCTCTTGGTCTTGTGAAGGCTCTATGCCATAGTGTAGGGGAATGGGAGGTGGAAAGGTGGGAGTGGGTGAGTGGGTGGCAGAGCACCCTCATAGAAGCAGGGGGAGGGGGAATGGGATAGGGGGTTTCTTGGGAAGGGGGGAACCAGGAAAGGGGATAACATTTGAAATATAAGTAAAGAAAATAGGGGAAATAGTCAGAGGTATGGAAGATTCACCCTGAATGCTGAGCGTCATAAACCAGCGGGTAGCTGAACTCAGGATAGAACAAAGGGGAGATTCACCCCCAAGAACACTGCAGAGGGGTTTGGAGACTCCGCCTAAAAGTAGTCTGCACAGGTAAGAGTGTGCACACAGAAGCAGACAGCTTCTGGGACAGGAAGGAGCCACAAAGCTTCTGAGGCAGCATCCTTTTCGGGCTCCAGACATCCGACCACCTTCTCGTCCACTGCAGCACTGGGGTTCCTGGCCTGGGGAGTCTCCAGACACCCACAAGGACCCACACAGGATCCCCGACAGGATCCTAAGACCTCCGGTGAGTGGAACACAGCATCTGCTCCAATCCAATCGCGAGGGACTTGAGACTGCATTAACTAGGGAAGCAGATAACCCGGCCTGATTAGGGGCACAAGTCCCTTCCGGTCCACTCCAGCATCTGGATTCCTTGTGCGCCGAGTTTCTGGACACCCCCAAGTTCCTCACAGGACCCTCCCTGGGATCTTAAGACCTCTGGTGAGTAGAACACAACTTCTACCAGGAGGCAGGTTTGAACACCAGATATCTGGGCACCTTCCCTGCAAGAGGAGAGCTTGCCTGCAGAGAGTACTCTGACCACTGAAACTAAGGATAGAGCTACCCTCCTAGGTCTGCTGATAGAGGCTAACATAATCACTTACCAGATGGCAAAAGGCAAACATAAGAATCCTACTAACATAAATCAAGACCACTCATCATCATCAGAACGCAGCACTCCCACCCCACCTAGTTCTGGGCACCCAAACACAACCGAAAAGCTAGAATCAGATTTAAAAGCATATCTCATGATGATGGTAGAGGACATCAAGAAGGACTTTAATAACTCACTTAAAGAAATACAGGAGAACACTGCTAAAGAGTTACAAGTCCTTAAAGAAAAACAGGAAAACACAACCAAACAAGTAGAAGTCCTTAAAGAAAAACAGGAAAACACATCCAAACAGGTGATGGAAATGAACAAAACCATACTAGACCTAAAAATGGAAGTATACACAATAAAGAAAACATAAAGTGAGGCAACACTGGAGATAGAAACCCTAGGAAAGAAATCTGAAAACATAGGTGCAAGATCAGCAAAAGAATACAAGACATGGAAGAGAGAATTTCAGGTGCAGAAGATTCCATAGAGAACATAAGCACAACAATCAAAGAAAATACAAAACGCAAAAGGATCCTAACTCAAAACATCCAGGAAATCCAGGACACAATGAGAAGACCAAACCTACGGATAATAGGAGTGGATGAGAATGAAGATTTTCAACTTAATGGGCCAGCAAATACCTTCAACAAAATTATAGAAGAAAACTTCCCAAACCTAAGGAAAGACATGCCCATGAACATACAAGAAGCCTAGAGAACTCCAAATAGACTGGACCAGAAAAGAAATTCCTCCTGACACATAATGATCAGAACAAAAAATGCACTAAATAAAGATAGAATATTAAAAGCAGTAAGGGAGAAAGGCGAAGTAACATATAAAGGCAGGCCTATCAGAATTACACCAGACTTTTCACCAGAGACTATGAAAGCCAGAAGAGCCTGGACAGATGTTATACAGACACTAAGAGAAAACAAATGCCAGCCCAGGTTACTATACCCGGCCAAACTCTCAATTACCATAGATAGAGAAACCAAAGTATTCCACTAAAAAAACAAATTCACAAAATACCTTTTCACGAATCCAGCCCTTCAAAGGGTAATAACAGAAAAAAACCAATACAAGGACGGAAATCACGCCCTAGAAAAATCAATAAAGTAATCTCTCAACAAACCAAAAAGAAGACAGCCAGAACAGAATGCCAACTCTAAAAACAAAAATAAAATGAAGCAAAAATTACTTTTCCTTAATATCTCTTAATATCAATAGACTCAATTCCCCAAAAAAAAGACATAGCCTAACAGACTGGCTACACAACCATGACCCAACATCCTGCTGCTTACAGGAAACCCATCTCAAGGAAAAAGACAGACACTACCTCAGAGTGAAAGGCTGGAAAACAATTTTCCAGGCAAATGGTCTGAAGAAACAACCTGGAGTAGCCATTCTAATATCTAATAAAATCGACTTCCAACCCAAAGCTATCAAAAAAGACAAGAGGGACACTTCATACTCATCAAAGGTAAAATCCTCCAAGAGGAACTATCAATTCTGAATATCTATGCCCCAAATGCAAGGGCAGCCACATTCATTAAAGACACTTTAGTAAAGCTTAAAGCACAGATTCCACCTCACACAATAATAGTGGGAGACTTCAACACACCACTTTCATCAATGGACAGATCGTGGAAACAGAAACTAAACAGGGACACAGTGAAACTAACAGAAGTTATGAAACAAATGGACTTAACAGATATCTACAGAATATTTTATCCTAAAACAAAAGGATATATCTTCTTCTCAACACCTCACATGACCTTCTCCAAAATACCATATAATTAGTCACAAAACAGGCCTCAACAGATACAAAAATATTGAAATTGTCCCATGCATCCTATCAGACCACAATGGACTAAGGCTAATCTTCAATAACAACATAAATAATGGCAAGACAACATTCACATGGAAACTGAACCACACTCTTCTCAATGATACCTTGGTCAAGGAAGGAATAAAGAAAGAAATTAAAGACATTTTAGAGTTAATGAAAATGAAGCCACAACATACCCAAACCTATGGGACACAATGAAAGCATTTCTAAGAGGGAAACTCTTAGCTCTGAGTGCCTCCAAAAAGAAACTAGAGAGAGCACACATTAGCAGCTTGACAACACATCTAAAAGCTCTAGAAAAAAAGGAAGAAAATTCACGCCAGAGGAGTAGACAGCAGGAAATAATCAAACTCAGGGGTGAAATCAACCAAGTGGAAACAAGAAGAACTATTCAAAGAATCAACCAAACTAGGAGTTGGTTCTTTGAGAAAATCAACAAGATAGATAAACCCTTAGCTAGACTCACTAGAGGGCACAGGGACAACATCCTAATTAACAAAATCAGAAATGAAAGGGAGACATAACAACAGATCCTGAAGAAATCCAAAACACCATCAGATCCTTCTACAAAAGGCTATACTCAACAAAACTGGAAAACCTGGATGAAATGGACAAATTTCTAGACAGATACCAGGTACCAAAGTTAAATCAGGATCAAGTTAACGATCTAAACAGTCCCATATCCCCTAAAGAAATAGAAGCAGTCATTAATAGTCTCCCAGCCAAAAAAAAGCCCAGGACCAGATGTGTTTAGTGCAGAGTTCTACCAGAACTTCAAAGAAGATCTAATTCCAGTTCTGCACAAACTATTCCACAAACTAGAAGTAGAGAGAACTCTACCCAACTCATTCTATGAAGCCACAATTACTCTGATAACTAAACCACAGAAATATCCAACAAATATAGAGAACTTCAGACCAATTCCCTTATGAATATAGATGCAAAAATCCTCAATAAAATTCTTGCTAACCGAATCCAGGAACACATTAAAGCAATCATCCATCCTGACCAAGTAGGTTTTATTCCAGGGATGCAGGGATGGTTTGATATATGGAAATCCATAAACGTAATCCATTATATAAACAAACTCAACGACAAAAACCACATGATCATCTCCTTAGATGTGGAAAAAGCATTCGACAAGATCCAACACCCATTCATGATAAAAGTCTTGGAAAGATCAGGAATTCAAGGCCCATACCTAAACATGATAAAAGCAATCTACAGCAAACCAGTAGCCAACATCAAAGTAAATGGAGAGAAGCTTGAAGCAATCCCACTAAAATCAGGGACCAGACAAGGCGGTCCACTCTCTCCATACCTATTTAACATTGTACTTGAAGTCCTAGCCTGAGCAATTCGACAACAAAAGGAGAACAAAGGGATACAAATTGGAAAAGATGAAGTCAAAATATCACTTTTTACAGATGATATGATAGTAGATATAAGTGCCCCTAAAATTTCCACCAGAGAACTCCTAAACCTGATAAACACCTTTGGTGAAGTAGCTGGATATAAAATTAACTCAAACAAGTCAATGGCCTTTCTCTACACAAAGAATAAACAGGCTGAGAAGAAATTAGGGAAACAACACCCTTTTCAATAGTCACAAATAATATAAAATATCTTGGCGTGACTCTAACTAAGGAAGTGAAAGATCTGTATGATAAAAACTTCAAGTCTCATAAGAAAGAAATTAAAGAAGATCTCAGAAGATGGAAAGATCTCCCATGCTCATGAATTGGCAGGATCAACATTGTAAAAATGGCTATCTTGCCAAAAGCAATCTACAGATTCAATGTAATCCCCATCAAAATTCTAACTCAATTCTTCAACGAATTAGAAAGAGCAATCTCCAAATTCATCTGGAATAACAAAAAAACCTAGGATAGCAAAAACTCTTCTCAAGGATAAAAGTACCTCTGTTGGAATCACCATGCCTGACCTAAAGCTTTACTACAGAGCAATCGTGATAAAAACTGCATGGTACTGGTATAGTGACAGACAAGTAGAACAATGGAATAGAATTGAAGATCCAGAAATGAACCCCCACACCTATGGTCACTTGATCTTCAACAAGGGAGCTAAAACCATCCAGTGGAAGAAAGACAGCATTTTCAACAAATGGTGCTGGCCAACTGGTTGTTTTCATGTAGAAGAATGCGAATTGATCCATTCATATCTCCTTGTACTAAAGTCAAACCTAAGTGGATCAAGGAACTTCACATAAAACCAGAAACACTGAAACTTATAGAGGAGAAAGTGGGAAAAAGCCTCAAAGATATGGGCACAAGGGAAAAATTCCTGAATAGAACAGCAATGGCTTGTGCTGTAAGATAGAGGATTGACAAATGGGACCTCATGAAACTGCAAAGCTTTTGCAATGCAAAAGACACTTTCAATAAGACAAAAAGGCCACCAACAGATTGGGAAAGGATGTCTACCCATCTTAAATCAGATAGGGGACTAATATCCAATATATATAAAGAACTCAAGAGGGTGGACTCCAGAAAATCAAATAACCCCATTAAAAATGGGGCTCAGAGCTAAACAAAGAATTCTTACCTGAGGAATACCGAATTGCTGAGAAACACCTGAAAAAATGTTCAGCATCCTTAATCATCAGAGAAATGAAAATCAAAACCACTCTGAGATTCCATCTCACACCAGTCAGAATGGCTAAGATGAAAAATTCAGGTGACAGCAGATGCTGGTAGGATGTGGAGAAAGAGGAACACTCCTCCAGTGTTTGTGGGATTGCAAGCTTGTACAACCACTCTGGAAATCAGTCTGGTGGTTCCTCAGAAAATTGGACATAATACTACAGGAGGATCCCGCAATACCTCTCCTGGGCATATATCCAGAAGATGTCCCAACCGGTAAGAAGGACACATGCTCCACTATGTTCATAGCAGCGTTATTTATAATAGCCAGTAGCTGGATAGAGCCCAGATGTCCCTCAACAGGGAATGGATACAAAAAATGTAGTACATTTACACAATGGAGTACTACTCAGCTATTAAAAAGAATGAATTTATGAAACTCCTAGGCAAATTGTTGGACCTGGAGGGCATCATCCTGAGTGAGGTAACACAATCACAAAAGAACTCAAATGATATCTACTCACTAATAAGTGGATATTAGCCGAGAAACTTAGTATACCCGAGATATAAGAGACAATTTGCAAAACACATGAAACTGAAGAAGAACGAAGACCAAAGTGTGTACACTTTGGCCCTTCTTAGAATTGGAAACAATTACCCATGGAAGGAGTTACAGAGACAAAGTTTGGAGCTGAGACAAAAGGATGGAATATCTAGAGACTGCCATATCCAAGGATCCATCCCATAATTAGCCTCCAAACGATGACACCATTGCATACACTAGCAAGCATTTGCTGAAAGGACCCTGATATAGCTGTCTCTTGTGAGACTAGGCCGGGGCCTAGCAAACACAGAAGTGGATGCTCACAGTCAGCTATTAGATGGATCACAGGGCCCCCAATGAAGGAGCTAGAGAAAGTATCCAAGGAGCTAAACAGATCTGCAACCCTGTAGGTGCAATAACATTATGAACTAACCAGTATCCTGGAGCTCTTGACTCTAGCTGCATATGTATCAAAAGATGGCCTACTCGGCCATCACTAGAAAGAGAGGCCCATTGGACATGCAAACTTTACATGCCCCAGTACAGGGGAACGCCAGGGCCAAAAAATTGGAATGGGTGGGTAGGGAAGTAGGGCGGAGGGTATGGGGGACTTTTGGGATAGCATTGGAAATGTAATTGAGGAAAATACGTAATAAAAATATTTAAAAAAAGAAAATGTCCAATTTTTAAAAATATAGGAAAAAAAAAGGTGAAACCAGAAAGTCAACCTGAAAAACATAACCCATGAGACTCAGTCTTCAGTAAACTTAGGCTACAAGCTTAAAAATATGCTGAAAAGATTTTATGGATTTCTGGATCTGGTGCATCATTTCCCAAGCATCATGGTGATAGAGGTTTCAGCATTTTGTATGCTGCAGCTATTGTATGAAATGTTTTTATTATTATTACTTTTAATTTTTTTACAGTCCAGTCATTTTCCCCCACAGTCCACCCTCCCATTGTTCCTCATCCCATTCCTCTTCCCCCCTTGTCTCCAAGAGGATGTTAAAACACTGTCCCACACCAAGCCTCCCCACTCCCAGGATCCTCATGTCTCTGAAGGTTAGGTGTATTTTCTCCCACAGAAGTAAGCTGTATATGCGTCAGGGGCTTCGGACCAGCACCTTTATACTCTCTGATGGGTGCTCAGTTTCTGAGAGATCTCAGGGGAACAGGTTAGTTGAGACTGCTGGTCTTCCTATGGGACCAACCTCCTCTTCAGCTTCTTCCAGCCTTTCCCTAATTAAACCACAGGGTTCACTGACTTCGGTCCAAAGCTTGGGTATATCTGCTTCTGTCCCAGTCAGCTGCTTGTTGGGCCTCTCAGAGACAGTCATGCGAGGGAGCTCCTGTCTGTAAGCATACCACAACATCAGTAATAGTGCCAGGCTATTATAGTGTCAAACCCTCCACTTGAGATAGACCCCAAGTTGCGCGAGTCACTGGAACTTATTTCCCTCAGTCTTTTCTCCATTTTTGTCCCTGAAGTTTATTGAGACTGGCAAATTCTTGGTCAGTTTTTGACTGTGGGATGGCAACATCATCCCTCCATTTGATGCCCTCTTTCTGCTGGTGGTGGACGTTATAAGTTCCCTCTCCCAACTGCTGAGCATTTCATCTAAGGTTCCTCTCTTTGAGTCCTGAGAGTCTCTCACCTCCCAGGTCTCTGATACTTTCTAGAGGGTCCCCTACGTTCCATTCCCCAGAGGTCGAATATTTCAATTTTTCTGCTGGCGCTCAGGGTTTCTTTCCTGTCTCCCCATACCTGATCATGTTCCCCTTCCCTCTCCCCCTTCCCTCACCCAGGTGCCTCCCTCCCTCTGCCTTCTGTGATTGATTTCTTCTCCCTCCCAAGTGGGATTGATATATCCTCACTTGAACCCTTCTGCTTGTTAACCTTCTTCAGTTCTGTGAATTGTATCCTGGTACTCTGTACTTATTTTTTGGCTAGTATCCACTTATTAGTGAGTATATACCATGCATGTCCTGTTGCATTTGAGTTACCGCACTCAGGATGATATTTTCTAATTCCATCCACTGCCGGAAAAACTCACGATGCCCTCCTCATTTTTAAAATCTGAATAGTATTCTCTAGTGTAAATGTACCACGTTTTCTGTATCTGTTCTATTGAGGGATATCTGGGTCGTTCCCAGCTTCGGGCTATCAGAGATAAGACTGCTACAAACATAGTGGGACAAGTGCTCCTGTGGCATGGTGAGGCATCTTTTGGGTTTATTCCCAAGAGTGGTATAGCTGGGTCTTCAGGAAAACTCTTTTGAGGAACCTCCAGATTGATTTGCAAAGTGGTTGTATCCCATCAGCAATGGAGTAGTGATTTTCTTTTGCCCCATCCTCACCAACATTTGCTGTCACCTGAGTTTTTGATCTTAGCCATTCTGATTGTATAAGGTTGAATCTTAGGGTCGTTTTGATTTTCATTTCCCTGATGTCTAAGAATTTTGAACATTTCTTTAAATACTTCCCCACCACTCAACATTCCTGTTTGAATTCTCTGTTTAGCTCTGTACCTCAGTTTTGATAGGGTTGTTAGGTTTTTTAGGAGGTTAGCTTCTTGAATTCTTTTTATATTTTGGATACTAGCTCACTATCAGATGTGGGGTGAGTGAAGATTTTTTCCCCTCAATCTGCGGGTTGCAGATTTGTCCTATTAACAATGTCCTTTTACTGTGTGAAATTTGAGAAAACATTGGACATATAAAATTTATATTTAGCAATAAATGCCTTGATATTAATTCTCAGTTTAATGAAGCATTTCACAATTTATATTTAAACATTTTAGATGAATAAAATTTTGTGAGATTCATTAGCATTTTCATCTATTCCATGTCTTAATTCTTTCATTTTTCTATGAGGTGTTTTTATTCACCTAATTTTATTCTAAATGGTTATATTTAGAATTTTATGAATTAATACATATTACATATGAAAATAATTTTCTTGTTTGAAAAATTCATAAAATTTCTAATATGCATTAGCTCTCTACCATTCATTTTGTCTAAGAAATTTGAAAATGAAGACTGTTGACAGGAACAAAAATTTTTATATATCATGTTCTTTCTTATTTGAAATATAGCTGTATATAGATTTGTCTTAGAAAATTATGTACATAACGAGGCATAGCTTCTGTTTCATCTAAGCAAATCACACATTCAAGGCTGTACATATCAGATCAATTCTGGATAGAATAAAGGGTCTTTTGTGTCTACAAATATTATTAATAGTTATCTAATAGAGATGCATTGGTATATGTAATCTTAGCCAACAAGCCAAGAACTAGTACAGGAGGTTCCTAATTTGATTTGTCTCACACATGACCTTAAGATACTGCACAGACCACTGAAATTCCTTATTTGTGCATTTTCCAATTTAAACATGCTATCATATATTCATTTTCAAGTGTTTTCTAAACTTTTCTTAAACCTCCTCTATATTAGTCAGTGTTCTTCAAGGAAGCAGAACTGATAAGCTCTATAAAACTCAGAGGAAAATATTCTATTCTACACAGCTCTCCCACAGGATTCTAGGACCAGAATCTGGAGTGTAGCCATCACCCTGGATACATGAGTGAGCATAGAGCACAACTGAGGTCAGAAACCTGGGGATATGTCTAAGGAGTCAGCTGTAGCACAGGCAGGGTCACTGTTTTCATGGCAGGTCAGCTCATCATCTTTGATGGAACTCTGTACTTCAATTAAATGTGTAGATTTATATGGACTTATGTGCGTATAATGGCTCTTGCAGACTTGTATGGAAGTCAGAAAGAACACTGAGTACCTGTTCTGTTACACTCCACCTTATTATCTTGAGAAAAGCTTTCTCAATGAACCTGAAGCCTGGCTGTGGGCCAGAGAGCAGCAGTGAAACACTGTCTCAAGCTTTTTCAATACACATGTACATGTTCCAGTGATTTCAACTAAGGTCCTCCTGTTTGTACAGCTAGTATTTTTATCCATTAAGTTATCTCTTATCCCCAAATTTGTACTTTAATATCTTATACATATGTATCATCCCAAATCATCTAGAATAAGATATGTTCTGATATCTATACACTCTGGTCCAACCAACTTAAAACATGAAATTATCCATCACAAGTCCATCTCTTGTCAACTGATGTCTTAGGTGCCTCTGCTTTTTCTGTACCTAATATTTGAGTAAGTACAAACAAATGCACTTCCAGATAACACTACCCAATTTAGAACTAAGCATGCCTTCATGATAACCAAATACTGTGATATTTTTTAAAAAATATTGTATTATATTATGATATTGTAATATAGAAAAATAAATTGAAAATGTTCAATATATAACAAAACAGGAAATAAATACTAATAATAAGCTCAGCTTTTAATTTTAGAACTGGTCATTTAGTTATAGCAAGTATTTCTAAATTCCTTCATTTACTTCTGTTTTTCACAACTTCTGTCCTATGTTCTCTTCTAATATTGGCCCTTTCCTTATAATTGAAATGTCCCCTCTAGCGAGGGGGGTAGTTTTAGGAGCTTCAGGGGTAAAAGAAGGTTACTTTCACATGAATTGGAACTTGGAAGATTCTCACCACCTCTCCCCAGCAGTACAGAACAGTAGACACAACTCGTCACAGAGGAGACGAACTGTAGGGAGCTGAGGATTTGGACTGTAGAGCTGAGCAAGCTGCAGATAGTCTAGGGTTGCAGTTTTCTGATTTTGTTTGTTTGTTATAGTTGTCATAGCAATTTGAACTCTTCTACTACAAAGTATTTCAGTTATAATTATGATCTCCCTTTACTAAGCATACATTCTTTTCTCATACATTCTCATACAATATCACTTGAGTATAGTCTCCCACCCCTCTACCCTTCCCAGTTTCTCCCTTCCTCCAATCCCATCCAGATCCTGTCTCTCTCTGTTTCTCATTAGAAAACAAGATTCTAAGAGATAACAACCAAACATAACAAACCAATATACAGTAAAATGTAAACCATCATATTTATGTTGGACAAGCAACACAACAAACAGAAAAGAGCCCCAATAGAAGGCATAAGCATCAGAGACCCATTTGACCCATATAGGCTCCATGCTTGCCGTTTTAGCCTCTGTGAGTTCATAGGAGCTTTATACAGTTGTTTTAGAGGCCCTTGTTCTCTTGGTGCCCTCTGTTCCCTCTAACTATAAGACTTTCTGTTTCCTCTTCAGCTCTGAGCTGTGAAGGGTGAAATGTGTTGGGAACACCCCACTTATAGTTATATGTTCCTAGGTCTCTCCAACTCTCGGCTTATTGTCTGGCTGTGGGTCTCTGTATTTGTTCCCATCTGGTGCAGGTGGCGCCTCTCTGATGATGGTAGAATAAGGTACCAATCTGTGAGTTTGGTTAAAAGCACTGGTTGCTCTAAAAGAGGACCCAGGCTCAAATCCCAGGATTCACATGTCAACTCACAACTGCTTTCAACAAGTTCTAGGTGACCAGGTGCCCTCTTATGGCTTCAGTAGATATGAGACAAACACATGACACCCAGACATAAATGCAGGCAAATGTTCATCTGTGTAAATATAAAATAAAATAAAACCTTTTAAGGCAGAGTTGCAGTTTTCAAGAGCCAGCACCTGTGTTGGGATGAGATTTTTGATGACTAAGGTATTTTGAGCTATCTATGCTCCATTTAAGTAACCTATACTCCTGTTAGTAAACAAAAAATATCACTGGCTCACTAGTGTAATTCCTACATCGTCCTTCTATGGGTTGTGAATAGTCGTGTGCATGTGGTGCATTTCCTCTGTCATACAAACCTTTACCCTCCGTGAGCACCTCAGAAGGTGAACAAAGTAATGCCAAACAAGCTGCTTTTATAGTACTGGAAAAAAAAAGGATGCTATTTTTCTGTTGATAAGAATTAAAGGTAATAATTTCTTTCTTGCATTCAGTCTTCAGAGTAATTGTAAAATTAAACATTAAATACATAAACATATATAACTACATAATTAAAGTATTCTTAATAAAAATAAAATGAAGTGCCTAATTAAATGGAGAGTTAGGGAAACTGCTCAGAGCAAATAACACTTAAGAAGAAATAAGCATTGAATGGGAATTAGGTAGTGAGTTAAGAGGGATACCATTACTGGAAAGCTATATACAAGCAGGTCTTCGGTAAAAAGCTTATCACATTCTAGAGGCTGATTTTATGCTTACAATGGTAAGGAATATATATATATATATATATATATATATATATATATATATATATCTTTGAATAAGGTATATAAACTAAAAGAAAAACTATGCATGTTTTTGGCCTTGAGACTAGTCTGACTTTAAAATGTACTTTATGCAAGAAAACCACTGAACACAAGTGGAAGAAACTATTTTGCCTGCTTCAGAGCAATGCCATTTATCAAGGAACAAATGTCAAAATGCTTGTTTTACTGAAGGTAATGCTTGTTGGTTATGATCACTAGCTTGACATGCCTATGTGGCTAAGTTAAAATACTTAATAAAGCAAATTAATGTGTAACTGAGAACATGTTTTTTTTTTAAATTGGAAGTGTGATTAACCTCTGCAATAAGTTATTTCTAATAATATCAGAGGACAAAATAATTCAGTCATAAGCAAACCGAGGAGTATAATTTTGCTTTATTTCCTCATGATCATCATTTTCCAAACTCAACAGAGAAGTGTGGGTAGCTTTAATGTTTTTAAAGTATGGATAAGAATGTGACAAAGTTTGGAGCTAAGACGAAAGGATGGACTATCCAGAGTCTACCCCACCCCGGGATCCATCCCATAATCAGCCACCAAGCCCAGACACTATTGCATATGCCAGAAAGATTTTGCTGAAGGAACCCTATTATAGCTGCTTCATATGAGGCTATGCCAGTACCTGGCAAATACAGAAGGGGATGTTCACAGTCATCTATAGGATGGAACACTGGGCCCCCAATAGAGAAGCTAGAGAAAGCACCCAAGGAGCTGAAGGGATCTGCAACCCTATAGGTGGAACAACAATATGAACTAACCAGTACCCCCAGAGCTCATATCTCTAGCTGCATATGTAGCAGAAGATGGCCTAGTCGGCCATCATTGGGAAGAGAAGCCCCTAGGTCTTGCAAATTTTATATGCTCCAGTACAGGGGAATGCCAGGGCCAAGAAGTGGGAGTGGGTGGGTAGGGGAGCAGGGCGAGGGGAGGGTATAGGGAACTTTCAGGATAGCATTTGAAATGCATATAAAGAAAATATCTAATAAAAAAAAAGAATGTGCAATATCTTTTAGTCTTCCCTATCTTTCCTCCCTTTCTATGATCTCTGTCATTGTCCTTTAAGAGATTCATAGAAGAGGTAGAGTGGGAGGAGAGGTTAGAACTGTAGCAGCTAATTTCATTTCTTGGGTCTTTGCCCATCAGGTAACACATTACCAGCTGAGAACTTCGCATGTAGAAGCACATGGCCAAGTTAACAGCAGTGGGAAGAACATCCAGACCATACAAAGAGGCAGCGTCCTTCTAGAAGGGACTCTAGAGCTGGGGCATCATAAGATGCAGGGAAGTCTTGCTTTTATCATCTGTAAGCCAGACTGGGTCCCTTTTTACCTTAAACATGACTAGGTTTGGGTGCAGTTTGCAGGCCAAGTCTCTTTAAATGATTGCACCAATCTGATGGGATGAAAAAGGTGGATTCTTGACTTCCTCCTGGAGAAAAAAAAAAAGACTGCCAATATAGGCGATGGCCCCAGAGCTTCCAAAGGGTCAGGGAAGCCTTCCAAAGAGCGATTCTTCTGGACAAGAACTGGAAGTATGACATCAGGTTAAAAAAGAAAGCAATCAGGGTTTAGCCTGCTTACTTCAGGACCTCAGTCCCTGGCTATCTACTTATTTAAGAAATAGCTTTTCTGTTCCATTGGTCTACTTGTCCGGATAGGGGACTAATAATCCAATATATATAAAGAACTCAAGAAGGTGGACTCCAGAAAATCAAAGAACCCCATTAAAAATGGGGCTCAGAACTGAACAAAGAATTCTCGCCTGAGGAATACCAAATGGCAGAGAAGCACCTGAAAAATGTTCAACATCCTTAATCATCAGGGAAATGCAAATCAAAACAACCATGAGATTCCACCTCATACAAGTCAGAATGGCTAAGATCAAAAATTCAGGTGACAGCAGATGCTGGCGAGGATGTGGAGAAAGAGGAACACTCCTCCATTGTTGGTGGGATTGCAAGCTTGTACAACCACTCTGGAAATCAGTCTGGCGGTTCCTCAGAAAATTGGACATAGTACTAACGGAGGATCCAGCAACACCTCTCCTGGACATATATCCAGAAGATGTCCTAACCGGTAAGAAGGACACATGCTCCACTATGTTCATAGCATTCTTATTTATAATAGCCAGAAGCTGGAAAGAACCCAGATGTCCCTCAACAGAGGAATGGATACAGAAAATGTGGTCCATTTACACAATGGAGTACTACTCAGCTATTAAAAAGAATGAATTTATGAAATTCCTAGGCAAATGGATGGACCTGGAGAGCATCATCTTGAGTGAGGTAAAACAATCACAAAGGAACTCACACAATATGTACTCACTGATAAGTGAATATTAGCCCAAAACTTAGGATACCCAAGATATAAGATACAATTTGCTAAATGCATGGAACTCAAGAACAACAAAGACCAAAGTGTGGACACTGTGCCCCTTCTTAGAATTGGGAACAAAACACCCATGGAAGGAGTTACGAAGACAAAATTTGGAGCTGTGACGAAAGGATGGACCATCTAGTGATTGCCATATCCAGGGATCCATCCCATTATCAGCTTCCAAATGCTGACACCATTGCATACACTAGCAAGATTTTGCTGAAAGGACCCAGATATAGCTGTCTCTTGTGAGACTATGCCGGGGCCTAGCAAGCACAGAAGTGGATGCTCACAGTCAACTATTGGATGGATCACAGGGCTCCCAATGGAGGAGCTAGAGAAAGCACCCAAGGAACTAAAGGGAACTGCAACCCTATTGGTAGAACAACAATATGAACTAACCAGTATCTCGGAGCTCTTGTCTCTAGCTGCATATGTATCAAAAGATGGCCTAGTAGGCCATCACTGGAAAGAGAGGCCCATTGGACTTGCAAACTTTATATGCCCCAGTACAGCGGAACTCCAGGGCCAAAAAGGGGGAGTGGGGGTGTGTGTAGGGGGGACTTTTGGGATAGCATTGGAAATGTAAACAAGGAAAATACCTAATTAAAAAAAAGTAGCTTTTAGCATTTGTTCCTCAGCTGGATAATTTTGTATCAAAATTAATTATCACAAGCTTGTCTCTTTTCTTCAGTGTTTAGCAACAAAATTACAATGTATGTTATACAGTTATAAGGAGAAGTCAGCTGACAAAATGCCCACCATCTCTGGACCTGGAAGACAGTTCAGACAGGAAAGCTTTTCCTATGTACTCGTGAGGGTTTGTGATAAATCGCCAGCACTGCAGTAGGAAACCAGAGCATGGATGACATGAACATGTGTTTCCATTGCTACTGAGATGGGGAAGGGATGAACTCGAAGGCAGCCCATCTGGTCCCATCAGTAAGCATGAGATGCAGTGTGAAACTTTGTCTCCAAAGTAAGACAGAGAGTGCTAGAGAAGGAAACCCAGTGTCAACCTCTGGACTTCATAGTCTCTTCTGTGCATACATGTACACACATACCAACACACACATATGTCCACACAATTGTGCAAGTCACAACTTAGATTGGTAAAAATACTTAACCAAGTAAGGTTAACAGAGATGGATGCTTAGGCCAGGATTTCCTGCTGTGCCTGTTATTTTGGAGTAAACATTATTGTGCCAGAAAAGTTGTGGAAATTTTGACTTAACTGATAAAAATTTCAGGGACTTTTTTTTTTTTTTTCACTTCAAAGTATTGGCTTAGATAGCCTCTCAGTGTGACAGTCGACCATAAACTTAAAAGAAAAAAACAAAACAAAAACGACCGCAGCATATTCTAGTCAGCATACTCTGCCAAAACATCTTTACATCCCCCTCCAATGGAAAATGATCAAGAATCTGTGTGTGGGGGCATATTAATTATTTGGGACCGCATCAACCAGAGTTAATTTAATCCTTCACAACACAACTACTAGTTTTCTAGGGGGAGGAAGGCCTGGGGCAGTGATGTCGGCTGTGTGTTGTACAATAGATTTGTGAAGTATAAGCAGATCAGAGTGGTCACTGTTGAAACTCTTCACCTGAAGCCTATTTTCATGGTAGTTTAAATTTATAGGAGGGAGTGTCAACTCACAATTGGAAAAAAGCGCTACTGTGTGTCTTATTACTTAGTGGACCTAGGAAATAAAGATTTTTGAGCAGAGACAGTGTTACTTGTCTCACTGAACCATCCCTGGTTTTAAGCAAAAATATTGAAAATGTGGTAAATATTAAAAAATACAACAATGAGTTAAAACAGCTTTCCTTTTTTTAAAAACTACATTTAGTATGACTGTGCAAATACCAAAGTAGTACATACATACATACATACATATATACATGCATACACATATAATATTTATTATAAATATTTATGTGTTATATACATATAAATCACTATACTCACTCTTTTCCATGTATCTGTCTTATTTTTGCTTTATTCATGATGAATGTAAAAAGCTGGACATTTCCCTCCATAACAAAACATGAGAATAACATGTTATAGTCTAAGGGCTATAGATATTGAACATAGAGTAAATAGTTAAAACCTAAACATACAAATGTAAAGGCATGTTGCATCAAAGAGAATGAACACTGAGAGACAAAGCTTAATATGACAGTGTGTGCAAGATGAGAAAAGAAGGTGCTGTCTATCTCTATCGAACATTACAAAAACTATGTATATTAAGGCTACATTTTATGAACGTTTCTGTAATCAGGGAAAGAACCATGTACAGGTATTCTGGGGACTGGCAACGAAATTATTTGACATTTAGTTTATTAAATGGCTTTTTAAAATATGGTAGGCTTCAGAACTCTTTTAATTCTATGTGTACAAGAATAGATCATAAGAGAAATGTATTTGACATCCAAAGAGATAAATGCATTAGATTGTCAGAGAAACAGCTAAGCACATGTTTTCAAAAGGAAGAATAATCAACACGGTTGACTGGTGTTGACAATCAGGCAAGGCAGGAATTCAAATACCACTGGAATTAGCAGCATTGAAATTACAATTGACCTTGGCTGGAACAACATGCCCCAAAGAGATGGCAAAAGAAGCTAAACTGTGTGTTCTAAATTATGAAAGATTTGTACTGGCATTCCTAACTCATCACATGCCTTGGCAAATTATACTATTTAAAGCCCAATGCACTTAGTCAACAAAGCAGAGAAAGCAGTTACACTAAGACATTACAATTAAGTCTCATTGTTTCCTTTAATTTCTTCATAAATATTACAGTTATATGGCTACAATATTATAGTTTGGCATACAAATCAAGCCAAATATATCACCACCAGATTGAACCAAGTTCAGAGACATGGATGTTGAAGAATCTAGAATAAAATGCTGCTGTTCTCAAATAGGGATGGAATGTTCTGGAGGAAATATTACATATACTCCTGTTTATATAATCCTGAAAATTACATTCTAGCAAGTTCTTTATTACTCCAGTGTTTCAAGATTATCCTTTCTCTATGGATTTGTGACATTTGTGATAATGATACAGCTTAAATATGACCTATTGTGTACAGAAACAGGCATTAAATAATTTCATTTTCTCCCCAGCTGGTGGTTGTAAAATGGGGTATTAAAATAAATCTCTGGGTTGTAGCATGGACTTTGAGAATGCTAAAAAGCATGCTGTTGAGGATCGCTCTGTGTCTCCAGAGTCTTTTCTTCTGTTTCTAGTTCCCTCTGCCATCAACAGCCTCCATTTTTATACTCACCTACAGCCCAAGTACATGGGCTGCTCAGGCTGGACCTACCATGGACACAGAATTTGAAAAGTGTCAGCTCAAATCATCTTTCTTTCTAAATTGTCTCTCTTAATTTGTTTCTTTCTGAATATTTGACACAGATACACAAAAACTCCTCTCAGCCAACAATCCTTCCCATAGATAGAGAAAACAACTTAAAATCCATTACAGAATAGATACAGAACCAGTGTGACCATATTTTTTTGTATCTACTTCATTATACTTACACAGAACATTTTTCATCATAACTTCCGGAAGTATTTTTCTGCCAGATTTTCTCAACAGGTATAACATTTTAGGAATATGCAGAATATGCATATAAAACTATGACATGTAGTGGACATAAATTACAGCCAATATGGTATGTAAACATGTATGTGCATGATTTTATGTGAACATATGTTCACAGGCATATAAGTAAATATACATGACAAAATGCAGAGTATACATAACTACTTGACATAGATACTTTGTAAGTAGCTACACTGTAACATTTTCCCTATGTCTGTTTAACCTATGAAAAATATATTTGTGTTATCAGGTATTTCGTTTATCTTCTTAGAAAAATAAGTTATATCACCAGAAGTTTATACACTTAATTCATATCACACGAGGGCTGCAAATAGTTTACACAAATTAATGGTTCAAATACTTTCCTGGTTTCAGTACTTGTTGTTGATAATAATTTATAAAGTATGAATTAACCTTTATCTTATATAATGTCAAACCAATTGATATATATATTTCCATGTATTCTTTGACATTTTCATAGAGGTATGCTGTATAACTTGATCACATCTATGCTTTATTGACCTCTATCTTCTCTTCTTAGGAACCTCCAAACCCTCTTTCTCCAAATGCAGTTCTTCTTATTGTTAATGAATAACAATTAATGCTGCACACACGAATATAGACTGGGATCATCCACTTTCATGAAAAACTTCTAAGGAAAAATAACTCTTCCTCTAGCCACAGTCATCAACAAATTATATTCATCATCTGGTTACTATCATTGAATCCATATTCCTAATTGGTCAAGCCTTGTGAAAATTAATATATTTGGAATTTCAGGAAATATTACAATTTAATTATTTACAGCTTATCTACTCAATTAGAATTATATCTTTTCTCAATACCCCATAATTTATACCATGTGCTGCCAATCATAATTTGGTTTACTGTACACAACTATTTTCCTCATCTTCCTTCTAAATTTGGCACTTGCCTCTACTATTTTAGTAATATTTAGTTAGTTACTATAAAATATTCTCATATTTTCTACACTGTGGATTGAAACAGGAGTTTGGGTGTATCTTGCAAAATCATCATTTATCGGAAGTATTTTCTTATCCTGTTAAATTCTCATTGAAGAGAAGCTGTACTGTCTGCCCTTGGATTTATTTAGTAGTCCAACCTGACTTATGATATGGTGGCCTCATGTATCACCCAATTAAGCAGTTGAGTTTGTAGGCATATAACATCATATCTTGCAAAACAGAAAAAATATTTAGTGTTTATTGAGTTAAAAATTATTCTTCTCTTCAAAGACTCCTGTGGCTTTTTATAATTTCTTCAGTCATTGAAAAATATAAAAGAAAAACCTTCATCTCACTTAGTGTCATGATGACTAGAGCATCATAAAGTCCTAAAGGTTTGCTTCTAGTGTTAGTTGTTCTTCCTGTGACTCACACAGTTATTTATCCTATATGTCAGGCCACTTTCAAGTGCACAGAAAAAGGCATTTGTGATGTATTTTGAAATAATAAAGCATATGAAAGTATCATTTTTAAATGTGTTTTCTTTTTTTTCATATGAATCAAGCCTAAGGAATCAATGTCATGGTTTTATAGTTTTAAGCATTAAGGTAATTCAAGATACTCTTTGGCTATGTGCAGAAAAACTGTATGTCTGACAACCTGAATATCAAAAACTAGGATCTAGAGGTGTGCTTAGCAGGGTTTCCATGTCCCACCACATCTTGTCTCCACATGTTCCTTCTAATCTCATGTGGGTCTCAGAGCACGACTGAGGTATTCCGACACTACAATTGAAAGAGACAAATTCTCAACCGAAAAACTGCTCTGAAGTCTGGCTTAGTTCTCAAATATGTTTTGCATTTATTCAGTGAAACTTGGCTTCAAAATTCTTGGCAGTTGTATATGTCCTTTGAAGCCAAGAAGTAGGTTTAAAATATCTATATTGTCCAGCTTTCTGGAGTGTCAACAATAAGAAAGTGTTCTCAGTTATCTGAAACACTATTCCTGATAGAAGTCTTACCTGCTTTTACTGAGTTATGAGAGACAATTCGGACACATAGCTATTTTAAGTGATCGTGTTAAGATAAACTAGCAAATATATGGCCAGGGAAGCATACTGTTCATTGACTGCCATAGTTCACTGTGCTCTCCCAAAAACCATGGATTGAAATTTTAACAGGTAATGTCATACCAGGAGTTAAATCTGTCATGAAAAATTGGCCTTCATAAATTAATTAGTAAAATTATTCTAATGTAGATCCTTTGTTATGACTGTAAGTTTTTTTTTTCCTTTTAGTGGTCTATGCAGATTCCTTTTCGTGTCTGACAGCTTTAGTTTGAAGAAAGATGGCTTTTGCCACATGATGGTGGCTGGATAGTATATATCTCTCTTGGTGAAACTCTGATCAACACCCTCTCTCTCCTTCTTTTCAAATTTTATTTAGTTTTCTAAATATCAAAATGTTATAGTAGGTACACTGCCTTTCTATAAAATCTACTTAATTATAAAAAATTGTTGAAATGGCTGAGTAGGTAAAGCAATTTGATGCTAATTCTAAGCACCTAAATTTGTGTGTCAATCACCACATTTTGAAAAGAGAAAAGTGACTGAGAAGACTCCTTTAAGTTATACTCTAACTTTGAGAGGTACACTGTGCTAAGTGTGCATAAACACATATATACACACACAATCATATATACTCATGCACACACACATATAAACACATATACACCTACAAAGATATAAACCCATGTACATACACAATTATAAATGTACAGATATACAAACACATACACACTTATTGATAAAAATAGACATGAACATATTACATACACAGTCACAGTCACATACACTGTCTCACAAGAAAACACACACAAAAGCATATACACATACACAAATATACACACACACAAATATACATACATACAAACTCATAGAACTATTTTGTTCAGAAAATGTTTAGTGCATAGTGAATTACTTCAAGGAAATATTGAATAGATTCTTTTGAGAGACATATATATTACATTTATAATAATCTCATCAAATCTAATCAATTGGCAAATTTTTCAATGTAAGCTGAAAAGTACTTCTATTATTTGTAGCAATCACTTCTACACTTTTTTTTTCTTTTGTTGACAGAATTTCCAGAGGACTAATAAAAATACAGAGAAGTAAATCAGATTTTCTCCATCCCCTGCTCTTTGGTATCATTTAACGTGATAAGAATATATTACAGAAATAGTATTCTACCCATAAAGATGACTTATACACATTAAAAGCATCATATTATTAGTTTTGTAAGTCAGAGAAGATGACATGCAGTATGAAACACAGGTAGTGTACATTTATACTGTATAACATAATTTCGGTGAGAAGAATTTTTTGCCTGAATAATCTTAAAAAATATTATAAAAACCAAACATAACCTTATAAAGTCTAAAGAATCTCTAAAGAATTGTTTTCAGTTGTGAAAATATTAATAGTTTCTAAAAAATTTTTGAAAATCCATTAAACATATGGGTAGCAGAATCAATCATTTCTTATGTTTGACTTAATGAAATAGTTTCTCAGTGACTTGGGGAAATTGAATCTATTTCACTGGAATGATTGACATATTACTTTTCAAAATTAGATTACCTACACTTAGTACTTTGGAAAAATACTTGATTTTCAAGTGTTTCTTAATTTTCCATATAGCTCTAAACTCTTTTTTATGATCAAGTTTAGTAATGTGTGAGTGCATTTTAATTATTAAAATTAAATGAATTCTACTCAGTAAAATTATAATATTAGACTTTTTGAGAGTTTCTCCATAAAAGATATTCATTAATGTTGTTATAACTAATTGCATGCAGTGATTAATTCTGTATAACCTGTTTACATTTTATTTCTTGTTGCAGCTAATTTTTTTGACTCAAGACTGGGCTCTGTGCTGTTTTTACTGCTGAACAGAGAAAGAAATATATGTTATTTTAAATGGCTTTGGTTTATCATGTTTTTATTTGGTATATGTTTGCTTCTTTTAGATAGCTGTGTTATTGAAATGAGTTAGACAAATAGTACATATCCAATATTTAATAACATTTCACATGAAAAGATATATGACCTCTGAGACCTTTTTCATAATCAACATTAACTTAAATTAAAATCCTATAAATAGAAATAAGGTTATGTTTGAGTGTTGTTAATCTCCACGGATATTAATTTGTTATAAGCCATAGAAAATATCTTTTGTATTTTCCCATTTTATATCTTTGTAAAAAAATAGTATTTGTATAATTTCCTTGATAATTTCATGTAGTAGTTTTTTGTTACATTAATGTCCTTTCTCCAACTCCTCCTCCGTCCACACACAACATTATCTCTCCGTCTCTGTCTCTCTCCCTTCTCCCTTTCTTTCTTTACTTCTGTCTCTCATATTCTTTTCTTCTGCTTCTCCCTGTCTCTTGCCATCTCTCTTGTAAACATATAGAGTGAGTTACATTTGTATTGGCCAACTACTGTTGAGTGAAAAGTCTACCCTGCAATTTGGTTAACTTTTAAGAGATCATTATCATTAAAGAAAATCAAATGCCTTCCTCAATAGCTATCAAACCCTGTTAGCATCTCAGCTAAAGGCAGGGCTATGTGCCCTTCCCTCACCCATTTTATGAATTTCTCTGGCTTGAGTATACTCAAGTCTTGTGCATGCTGACATATTCACTGTAATTACATTTGTGCATCTACTGTGTTGTGTCCATAAAACTTAATTTTTTTAAGTTAGCCACACCTCTGAATTATGATGCTTCTTTGCCTTCTTCTACAAAGATTCCTGAACCATGTGGAGAAGGCATGTCCCTCATAGTCCCAGAACCTTTTTATCTTTCTTGACTCTTCGCCCCATCATTTTGTATCGCTATATTGTACCTTCATTGCTTGAAAGATTTGTCTCTTTCCATGTGATCACTTATGAGTTTCCCAATTTTTAACAGTATCCCAAAGGAAACACGAATCTAAAGCATAAGAGCTAACATTCAAATAGGCAGAAAATGTGGTGTTTGTAGTTCTGTGTCTAGGTTACCTTAGTTAGAATGATTGTTTCCACTTTCAATTCATTTCCCTTAAATTTCACATTTTCTTAATAGCTGCGTAATATTCTACTGTGTAAATACATCACATTTTCATTGTAAATTCATCAATTAAAGACATCTATGCTACTTTAATTTCCTGGCTCTTGTGAATAGAGCAGCAATGGAAGAGCTAGTGTTTCCTAAAATATGGAGTCTCTTGAGTACCTGTGCAAAAGTCATAAGAGTCATAAGGAGTCATATGATAGATTCATCAAGCTTTTAGAGGACCCTCCACACAGATTTTCAGAGTGGTAACACCAATTTGCATTTTCCCCAGGAACAAATAACAATCCCCCTTTCTCTGTTGCCTCACTACTGTATTGTTCTTTATTTAGTTATACATTTTTCAACCAATTTATTTATCCAAATAAGCTTGGTGATTTTAATAGTGCCAAGGTGAATGTGTATATGCAGTGCTGCTGTGGTATAGTTAGATAATAAGTTAGGTATAGTATCTCTACTATCTTTATTAAAGAGGTCTTCTTTACTTATTTTATAATGTCTGGACCAAGTTACATTTCCATCTGCTGTGTACAAGTCTTCGGTTTACCAACACTCTTGTTACCGATTGCTTCTCAAATTCATTTTGTTCACAATGATTATTATTCTAATATTGGTTGATCGATAGAATTTTAGTATAGTTTTACATTTCATTCAATATGATTGCCTATTGGTTAGTAATTTAGATCTCATTTTATATGAAGTTTAAAGTTATACATTAACTATAGTTGAGTTCACAGAAAGGAAAGATTTCAGAAAAAGATACTGTCATCATAGAACAATTTCATTAAATACTCAAACAACTACAACATTTATTACAATACATCTATAGAAGTCTTTCCTTCAAGAAGTCTAGGAAGCCAACTGTTGAGGTTTTCCTTCTTCATCTCTTTAGGTTAGCAATTTGGAACTACGTTTTGGGTTACTGGCGTACCCAATTCCTTGAAGGTGAGTCAAGGAAACAGTCAAGGGCCAGTTTGAGGGCCAGTCCTGCCCTTTTATAATCATTACATCGGCCCTGGTATCTATTAATCCTTTAAAGCCTTTTTTATCAAGAGTCAATTTAAGGTTAGGTCTCTGATTAGTGATGGATTTTACCCAATTTACACCAGAGGAGTCAAAGTTATTTTGTCCTTCCTCATTTTCAAGGAATCTATACAGTGACTGGCGTAAAGGGATTAAAGTAAGTTGAGCAATTTTCTGATTAGCGGGTATAGTTATAACACCACGAGGGCAAGCGGCTATGATTTTAAGTTCTCCCTCATAATCATTATTTATAACACCTGGATAAATCTGCAGGCCTTCTACAATAGAACTGCTTCGTCTTAAGAGAAAGCCACAGGTTTCTATGGGCAGTGGTCTAAAGACTCTGGTAGGCAGAGTTTGGACTCCCACTTCTGGGGTTAATACTGTGTAGACAGTAGAACAGAGGTCTAGTCTTGCATTTCCTGGGTTTGACCTGACAAGCTCAAGAACTGATCTTGTTGGCTGGGCAGCAGATTTATAGCCCCATAAGCTGTCTTCTTTGAGTAACTCGGGGCCTGGAGCTGACTCATTTCCTTGTTTCTCAGCACCGGGCTGCTCAAAACCCTTGGTTTATGCTTACAATCTTTTGCCCAGTGGCAGCCCTTCCCACACTGGGGACATATTCCTGGGGCACGGCCTGTTTGTCTACCCTTGGCACCCTTGTTCTTAGGACAATTACTTCTAAAATGATCCAAACTTCTACAATTAAAGCATACATTATTCCCTCGTTTCCTCGAGAACACTGCTTGCGCGTGGGTTCTCTGCGAGAACTTGCAGGAAGGCCCGATGTCTGAGCAAAGATGGACATATCCCGCCAAATCTGTCTGTCCCTTATGCGGTTGAATTGCAGCTCGGCAAATTGCGTTAGCATTCTCATAAACCAGTTGCATAACAAAGGGACTACCCATGTCTGGACTTCCAAGGATTTTACTAGCTGAAATCAATAGCCTGTCCACAAAGTCCTGATATGGTTCATTAGAACCCTGTCGAATGCTAGCTAAACTTCCACCAATATCTCTTTTAACTGGCAACCTTCCCCAAGCACGGCGTGCGGCTGTCACAATTTGCGCGTACACTGCAACGGGAAAATCAATCTGATTTGTCTGTCCCTCACATGGACCCTCTCCTAAAAGCATGTTGCTATCCCAGTCTGAGTTACCAGCCTGAGTATTAGAAGCAGCAGTTTTCTTACTGGCGTCTCGCCATTTAGAATCCCAAAGCAAAAAAATCTCCTCCTGACAGGGTAGCCTTGGAAAGAGTCTTCTAATCTGAGGGGGTTAAGTGTGACTCCACAACTGTGTCCAGTAATGCTTGAGTGAATGGGGCTGAAGGACCATATTGCACAACAGTCGCCTTTAACTCTTTTATCAACTTGAAATCCAAGGTCTGGTAATGTCTGGCCCTAGCATCTTGCTGATCAACTACCTCGACCACAGGAAAGTCTAGCGTATTAGATGAATTTTGTCCTTTCCCAGGAGCCTGACTCACAACTCTTTCTAGCGGCACCTGGTGAACTACAGAAGAGTTACTCTTCTCAGCTTCTGAGATCTTTTTTAGTTTCCGAAGCTCATTAGTCAGCCTCTGAAGCTTAATCTCAAACTCTAACTCGCTTAGCCGTGTGTCCCTATGAGTAGCACCTCCCGAAGTGGTGACTATAGGTGAAGCGGGAGATTCACAAGAGGACCAATTCTCATTAAGGTAATGGGCAATTTCTCTATCTGATTTTTGTTAAAATTCAGTTCATCATCAGAGTTTCCACATTTATCAATTTTTGAGTTAAGAAGATCTTTTTCTGAGGAGGCCTTCTCTGATAGGCACTCCTCCTGAGATACCACAAGCTCCGCCTGAGGGCAATTTAGCCCTGGAGAAGTTGCATCTTTTATAGCATCATTATGAGCGCCCAGAGGCCTAGGGTAAAATTATCTGTCTGAGCGATTTTCAAGGCCTCACCAACTTTCTCCCAGGTTCCACAATCTATCATTTCTTCTTCCTTCAACCATGGACAACAGCTATCTATCTTATCTAAAAAATTTCTTACTAATTGTACTTTAAGCCTTACTCCTCTGGCCTGAAACAACTCCTGAAAACTAAAAGCAACCGCCTGATCCATGACTTTAAACCCTTCCTTTTTCCACCTAAGCAGCTTTCTAAAAAGCTGCGGCACACCACCTGTTTCCGTATCCAGTTCCGATTAACACGCTGCTGACCCAAGCAGAACCAGTGTTGGGTTAGCACTGATTCAAACTTAATTTGTATCCTACCGCATCTTCAGCAACACTTTACAAAACTGAAATTTTAAGCTAGCGCTAGCATGAGTACCTCTCCGTTGCTCCGATGCCCGATATGAAGATCCTTTCCTTTCTTGTGGAGCTCCACACAGCAGCCGTTTCTCTTAGCATCCCTCTGCCATTCTTCAGGTCCCTGTTCGGGCGTCAAACTGTTGCTGCCCGCCCGCAGTCCGAAACGTGAACGGTTTAACTGAGGATGGCAGTTCGAGCTGAAAAGAGAGGAAGCTAGACGGGGCAGGAGAAAGAATGAGGCCAAGACGATTCCATGTTCAAGGCCCCCCTTTACTAATTCCAACATTCAGTTATAAAGGAAGGGGGAGGGAACCCAATTTCCCGCCAAGTAACTCGGGGTCCAGTAGCAGGACGAACACGTGTGTGCCTCCAAGCAGCAAAGTGACAGGGTCCAGCAGTGGGCGTGGCAGAACGAATGAGCAGGAAACTCCACCCTTGAGCAAGCAGGTTCTAGGGTGGGAGAAGGGAAACCACAGCCAACATTTAGATTCATGGTTCAAGAATAAAGTATGGTTTTGGAGGAATCCCTCAGTGGATCCCTCTTGCAGAGGTCCAAGTTTCCTTCTATGCACCCGCATGTCAGTTCATGGTTGATAATTCCAGTTCAAGAATCACATCTGCCTTCCATGAGCAAAGGTGTGCATGGAACAGAAGCATCACTGGAGTTTCGACATCCCCTCCAAAATTAATGCATAATTTACAGGACAATGTTCAGTGTGTTGTTTCATGAACACATATACAGTCAATTACAAAAAGAAAGATCAATCCAACAAGTCTACCATATGTAATTTCAAACCCTACATGTTCCACAGATTTGTATATACTCCATTTATATTTAATAACTCCCACACTTTGAGAGTAAAACTCACCATGAATTTCCCTAGTCATATGCCTGCTTACATTGCAGCAGCTGCGTGTAATTCACCCTTCTTTCCTTTATGGCCTATTACAGAGAGCTAAGACACATCATTTAATGAACCTTCAAATTTTATAAGCCTGTAATATAAGAGTGACTATATGACATGAGGTACTCCACTTTACAAAATTCTCTTAAAAACTTAAGTCACAAGACTTCTGTGAATAGGCTGTTAACTCAAGGATTGGGCAGCTCTAAGTATATTACTTAGTAGTTCAACAGTAAAGAAAAAACAAAGAAAAATATGATTAGCAAGAAATAAATGACTAAATGTAATTTTATATCTGAAGAATGTGAACTAAAGTATTTTAAGGGCTCTTAGAGTATAAGGAAAAATTGGATCAAATGCATATATGTGTGTGTATACATATATTTATATTATTCACAAAAATACATATATATATATTATATAATGGATGAATAAAAAGTTGAGAACAAATTAAAGGTGATGACACCTGATAAAATAGATAATATTAGAAATAAAATGGCACAGAAAAGTTTGAAATCAAAGGTAAAATTTGGTGAAAGATAAGTCCTGAAAATGGAGATTATTACAGGTAATTCTGTAGTGGAAAAGATGCAAGTTGAAAATTTTCCTAATAAATATAATACTTTCAAAACGTTTAAACTAGCAGATTAAGCTATTGTGCATTGTTACAATCAGCATTAGAAAAAAATTTTTTTGAAAGTATGAGTGTAGGCAATTAAAATTATATTTGAAATTTTAGGGCTAGTGAGGCAGCCGACTCTCAGTTCCAGCTCTGGGGACTTAAGTATTGAAAGAAAAGAACCAATTCCCAAAAGTTGTCCTCTGATCTACATGTGCAAACACACACACACAAACACACAGAGAGACACATACACAGACATACAGGTACATTGTATAGATAGATAGATAGATAGATAGATAGATAGATAGATAGATAGATAGAGATTCACACAAAGACAGAGACACACATGGAAACACAAACAAACACACTCATGTACAGACACATATACATATAAAGTTTCAAAAATGAGATTTAATAAAAGATATTATACCTTAAAATATCTTAAAATTTACAAGTTAGGTGTTTACTGTTTTTCAATGTAAGTCTCACTTACTGATTTGTATTGCATACATTTAAATCTAGTAATATAGAAAGTGCTATATCAAACATAGTAATGCATTTCTTTCTTAAAGTAAATAATTTATCACTATTAATAGCAATATTTATCTTTAATGTTATTTATATAATAGGATAATTATTTTCCTACTCATATGATTGGAAAATTTATAGCTGTAAATATCTACTGAATATTTTCTCTATTTTCTCTATTTCTAATATTTTCTCTACTCAAATTTGATATAGTGTAAATTATACTCAATATAGTGCATGAAAGCCTCTATATAGCGTACATTGATTTAAAAATGATGAGATAAAGGACACTATGGACAAGTTCATGGAACTCTTCTATTTTGGTTTAATATCTTTTTAATATTCAGCTTTTGCTTGAGGTAAAATACACTAAGACCTATGACTAAATAAATTGATTTTTAGACCTAAATTTGAAAATTATAAATATCAGGCATGAAGGAAGTATATAGACTCTTTATTTTTTAATGGCTTATTGTGAGTTAACACAAAGAGATCCCCTAAATAAGTAGAGATGATAGAGCAAATATGTGTTCCAAATTTCCAAGATGTAATTTGGAAAATGGGCTAAGACCTTCTGTGTGCATGACACAAGGAATAGACTCTTGGAATATGGCAATAGATTTCTGAGAAGAAATACAGACTGTCTATATGTCTGTGAATAAGGAGACTTTATAAAGTAAAATAATGGGTATATTTGCATTTGTTGGAATAAAGGCATAAAGACCACAAATCTCTGCATTCATTTGGCAGTTTAGGATATAGGTCACAAAAATCAAGTGGGCTCTGAATGGAGATAGGCCTAAATATTAAACCAAAAGGACATGTTTGAGGGGCATAGTCATAAACAGCATACCATGAAGTTCTGGTTAAGGTATTTAACCAGAACTAATCCTAATTAACTTTCTCACTATAGATCACATTTGGTTTTTCCAGAGCATTCTAGCCAATACAGAACAAATACAAAAATAATCTATTTCTACTTGTGAGAAACTATATTTCAGCAAAAGGAGAGGCAGCAGATTGTAGTACAAAAATTAGCATTGCCTTTACAGTGAAATCATAATGGCTAAGGAAGAACTTTCTTGACTGTTACCAGGAAGCACAGAGTAATGTGATGGCAGTAAGATATTTATTATACTGTTGAAAATAGACATTCCTAGAAGTAACATAAAATGTCCATTTTAAGTAAGGATTTATTAATGGTTTCTCAGAAGGAAACTGCAGTAAGTCAGTTTCCTAGTTATAAATGAAATCTGAAGAATGATTTGAATTTAATTCAGATAACTTCACCACATGGCTATATTTTGTAACAAAAAAATTGGGAGTGGAATGAATAAGCCTCTCTGTATGAGAGTGAAGGAGATCAAATCAACGTAATACAACATGTTCTGTTACAGGAACTGAAATAGCAATGATAAAGAGTATATTTTACAAACAAAGGTCTCTTGCCAAGTTAGGCAAATGAGACAACAGGTTTTATATGCCAATTCAGTGATATACAATGTTCTCCTACCTTTGAGTAAAGAAATATCTATTGAGAGCCATACTCAATATTCTCAAGAGAAGATAAAATTTTGCCACAAAGTTTGCCACTGCAAACTTATACATGGAGATGCTGTTATCAAATCTGATAGAAATCAATCTTGCTTTAAAATTTAATGTGTTATCTTAGGTGGTAAGGTTATTTAATATTGACAAGAGTCTCTGACATAATTAACTTCTAGGAAAAGCACTGGCTGACATTCAAGGAATTATACAATGTTTTCTTAATTATGCATTGTCAGATGGCATTAGTGACAAGAAGGGAAAAAGCAATTGTGACAGATGTAAGTATGTTTTTAATTAGCAAACAAGTCATGTAAACAGTAGATGAGATTTGAATCGCAGTGAGATGAGGTAGTATTTAGGAACAATGACCAGGGAAGAGAAAAAGAAAAGAAACTAACAGAAAAATTTAAGGTGATATTCTTCCTTTGCCTGTGAATAAAAAGAAAGGAGAAAATAATACTATAATCTTTCAATTACAGACAAAAGAAAGAACAATCTGATATGCCAGAAAATTTATGATGTTCTCTTGTCTTCCCAGAAACACAGAAATACAATGTGATTAAATCTTCTCTTCAGTCAGTTTACATCCCATGCAACTAAGTTATTGACAAGGGATACAAAGAAAGAAAATGCAAACAGCTATCAGCAGGGCTTTTGAATGTTCCTATTATCTATGTTGTTTTTTTTTCCCTCATTTATCTTTCCTAGGTGTTAGTTAGCATTCCAGAAAGTCATTGTAAAGTTATAATTTAATGTTTAACACTTCCTAAATCTTGTGGATGATACTTATGAATTAAAATTAACATAGATTTATTACTTTATTATCACAGAACATACCAATCCATTCAGGTCATTACATATATGGATCAATGGATTTTCAGAGTAAATTATAAGTATCCTTTCTCATGTGTTACACATCAAGTTAGCAATTATCAAGGGCTTCGCAGGACAAATGGGAAAGTCCAAACTGCATCAATATTCAAAAATATCAACCAAGTTTGGGCACATGCCATACTGGGATAGGAAGAAAGGTTCATTATAGTTTCCTGAAGGAGTACAGTCTTCCATTTGTAACGTTAGAAGTCATGGAGGAACATCATAGACAGAGAGTTTTCAGATGTCAGGACATTTCCTGACCCATGTTAGAGATTCTGCCCTATAGTCAGAATCTATTAAAACAATGTTTTTCCTTTTTCCCATATGTGTCTTTCTGTACACTATTCAAACCTCCACTTAGTAAAGTCAAATCATGGTTGTCCAGCACTGCTTTGATTTCTGTCTTCATGCAAGGTAATGGTTATTATTTTACACCATGTGTTTACTCTATTATTCAATATTCTCTGTGTATTCTGAACAGAAGCATATAATTTTCCTTCTAAATGTGTAGGTCTAAAATTAGAGGCATGTCTTGACTTTAGAGTACTTTGGGAATATTTGGAATGACAAAAGTACACATCAAACACAGCTGACGCACTACATGTGAAAGTAGATATATGTTGATACAATCAAAACTCATTGTAAATATATCATAAAATCTATTCAAGTTCATAATTTTTGCACTTACATAAGAACTTGGAAATTTTCTCACAGTTGGATATTGTATTTTAATATTGACTCTGACTTGGAGAATTTAACCACACTGAATATTCAATATTTTTGAGCCTAATCCAATGCATAGCATCCATTAGGATCTTTTATTCATTCTACTGAAAGCATGGAGACCAGTGTCTCTGAACATTTTCCACAGCCAGCAATGGGTCTGATTTTAAATAGCCTGTGGGATAGACTGTAGCTGGCATCAAGAGGACTGTCAGTACAACACAAAATACTATTTACTGTGCTCACTGAATGGGGATCTTACGTTCTTTAAAAAAAAATAGGATAACTAGCAGGAATTCTTCTACACATAACAATGGAAAGACTTTCTGATAAGAAAAACAGTACATATATAAATTAACTAAACTGGAGGACTTTTTCTTTTCTTTCTTACTTTTTTTTTGGCTCTGTCACCAGTATCAAAGGCAATTTTTCCTGTGAATTGTCTCTGCCTTGGTGACTGAACAGTGAAGAGCAAATTCTAGTTACATGTTGGCAGGGAGAGGATATAAATATCAAACCACCATGAGCATTGGCAGAAGCTTAGGGGTCCATCCTGAGTTGAAGGATTATCCAATACACTTTTATAGAATGGAATAAATCCTAGGCCAGTACTTTCCACTCAATAGCAGAAAAAAAATCTAGAGAGCAAATCCAATAATATATATTACCAACATCCAGCTGAGCCCACTTTCTAAAACCATTAGAAAACAGAGACACAGAAACACACACACACACACACACACACACACACACATACACACACACACACACACACACACACACACACACACACCAGTTGCTGTCTTGAAAATAAAGAACTGTGAGGATTCAGTGCAATGGTCCTTAATGAGTGGGGCATGGGAAAGGAGAGATGGGAAGAAAATCCAGAGTACCTAACAGTGATGAAACACAAAGAATATATCAAAAACATTCAAGTGGAAATATTTATAACAGGGAGGGCAAACTACACATGTGTAAAAATTAATAAGTGGTGTAATGATACTGGAAGGTTTCTAGAATGATAAGGACAGGGATGGAATAGAGACAGTTAACCAAGGCTGAGAATGTAGTAAGAAGTCTTTATCAAGCCCACTAGGTTGGAAATTAACTAAAATATAAGTACAAATAAAAGCATATGAATAAGAAACTGTGAATATGTGAATAACACTAGTGACAGAAGTTATTAAAGTAATGCTACCGTTTAAAGAATGGGAGATGATATTGCAATTTACTGGTCTCAATCTCCAAGCTCTATGAACCAACATAAGCTATTATTATATCTACTGCTAATATATCACAATTATATCATAAAATCTATTAATGAATATAAAACATATGTTAGCTTCAGTACATAGAGAAATAGATGAATCAGCCATCAACTGATCAGAAAACACTTAGCCCTCTCTATGTCTGCCTCTTTCAACACTGTCTCTCTTCCTCTGTGTTCATTCTTTCTCTTCTCTTACTCCAGTTGTGAATTTATATTCAAACACCATCCACTGCAAAATAAATAAATAAATAAATAAATAAACAAACAAACAACTCAGATGAGGTCTAAAACCAGGTAGAAAGTTGTATTTCAGCATTATATATTATTATAAATGACTTTATATGTAGACATATAGGACTTTAATGGGCAGTGTCCATTTAGCTAAATAATAGTAGGTTAATATTGGGAGCAATGAGTTCCACGGTCAATCCCTTTGGACAGAATTGTAGTATTGTATATGTGCTTCCTTATGATTATTAAATGTACTCATGAGGTGCAGATTTCACCGACGATTATATCCTTCCTGGAGAGTCATTATTGCAGATCTCAAAGTTCAAAGCTAGGCTAGAAAATTGATGAATATTTCTCCCAACAGCCTGCAAAGTACTTTCAAGTTCCATGAGAGGTAGACATTGGGAAGAAGGCTTCCTGGTCACTAGAATGTTTATTTTCCTATGCCTCATAAACTATATATCTGGTATCTTCAGCAATGGGGTCATTTTCATCAAGTTCCAGGGATCAAGGAAGAGTAATGGCAGTAGATTCTGTTATTCTAGAAGTCTCCAGAACACTTCTGACCAAGAAATCTAGGCGAGGCATCTCACATCAGGTACTCACACCCTATGGCTTCTGGGATTAAGATAATCTCACCCTATGGCTTCCGGGATTAAGATAATCTCTTGCATCTGGCAACTCCAATTGTACGCATATATACGTACATATATATGAATCTTGTAAAATAATAGATTTTTCAAGCATACTTACTTTGAGTTTTCCCTCTTCTCACTTCCTCCTTTGTTTTGCCCTCCAATTGTTCTTCCTACTTAAGCCTGTCTCCTTTCCTTACCTCCTTCTGCTAATTGATAATTCAGGTTTTGCTTAGCTTTTAATTTCTTAAGTTTCAATTTTAATTAATTTATTTGTAATTTCTCCCATTTTGATTGTATACATTTGTTGCAACAAATTTTATCCTTAGAGTTCTTTTTAATGTATCCCATAGTTTTATTTGCTTATTTGTATATATTATGACTTCATTTTCTATTGTCTCAAAGATTTTTAAACATTCCCATTGAATTTCTTTCTTAATACATTTGCTGCCAAGAAATTTGTCTTTTTTTTTTTTCTAAATGTATAAATTTATTTGTAACTTGTGGTCTATCTCTAATAGGTGCTCTGTCTGGGTGAAGAATGTGGAGCTGTGAATTTGCATAGAACCACACTTGATTGGTATATTCTGTTAGTCTTTGTGTTGCTTTGAATAAATTCGTCCCCATAGGCTCATAGGGAGCAACATTATTAGGAGATCTGCCATTTTGGGGGTGGGTGTGGCTTTGTTGGAGGAGGCATGTCACTGGGGGAGGGGCAGGCTTTGAAGTCTCAGAAGCACAAGCCAGGCCTGGTATGGTATTCACTTCTGTCAACCTGGTAAAGATGTAGAACTCTCAGCTCCTTCCCGAATACCATGTTTATTTGCACACTGCCCTGTTTCTGGTCATAACTACACCTCTCAAGCTGTGAGCCAGCTTAGATTAAATGTTTTCATTTATGATATATCTTCACAGCAAAAAAAAGAGCTTAACAAAGTCAACCACATTGGGTTTTAAACACAGCTGAATTCTGATACATATTTTCTGTTTAGATGAGCAGTATATTGCTAAGTATAGAAAAATAGACCCTTTGCGCTAATTATTGGCACTGCATTTCAAACTAAACAAAACAGACTGCTTCAAAATCTTAATTTAAATACAGGCTGAGTTAGTGTCTTTGCCTGTGTCACGCTAAAAGCAGCAAAGATGAAACAATAGATGCTGAAATGATCCAGGATTTCTTTTGCTTTTGAGTCATTTCTGAGATTACAAATATCAAACATTAAAATTATGAACTGTTTCCTTCAGACAAATGATAAAAATCATTCATCGGCCATCATTGGGAAGGGAGGCCCCTTGGTCTTGCAAACTTTACATGTCCCAGTACAGGGGAACGCCAGGGCCAAGAAGTGGGAGTTGGTGGGTAGGGGAGCAGGGAGGGGGGAGGGTATAGGGGACTTTTGGGATAGCATTTGAAATGTAAATGAAGAAAATATCTAATAAAAATGTGGGGAAAATGTATTTCAGAAAAATTAAAAAATATATAATGCTAAAACAAGTCATTCTTCAAAATCACATTTTTTTCTTACTGAATCTAAATGTGAGTCATAGAAAGACAAAATTATAATTCAATGAATTGTTAGTGGAATTTTTAATGTTATAGTAATAACACTGTTTAACTGTCTCTCTCTTCCTTTTTTCTGTCTTTCTCTCGTCCTTCTTCCCTTTAGTAATGACCAGTAATATATCAACACACTTTGTCAGGTGGTATTTGTTACTGGATGTGAAAAGGATTTGACATACTTTCAAGATCTGTTAACAGGCCTTAAGCAATGTGATGTGTGATGGCAAGATATGGAAAGGGGAGTGCTTTCTCCCATCCTGTGACTTTGTATTTATTTGCATCTGGGGTTATACGTTATGAACACGAGTCTCAGTGTCAGATGCATCTTAGTTGTAACAGTGAGATGTGTTTAATACATTTTTTTGCATTGTCAGTTACCTTTGGCATATAGAACATCAACATGCTCATCTCATGTGAAATAAAATATCCTGATTGCAAACATTTAGGGGAAAAATGAATATACTGTTGTATGAAAAGCAAACAAACAAACAAAAGGATTCATTAACCTTTATAAAAACAATGAGAGCTGGGCGTGGTGGCGCACGCCTTTAATCCCAGCACTCGGGAGGCAGAGGCAGGCAGATTTCTGAGTTCGAGGCCAGCCTGGTCTACAAAGTGAGTTCCAGGACAGCCAGGGCTACACAGAGAAACCCTGTCTGAGAAAACCAAAAGGAAAAAAAAAAAAAAAAAAAAAAACAACGAGAGAATATTCACTGAAAGTCAGTATGAAAACATGGACTAAATTTAGAAAATAGGGTTCAATGAAGGCTGAAGCTACTAGGGTGGATCTCACATAGCCCCCTTCCACATGCATGCCTGTGTATAATTAGTAAACATATCGTTCCAAGAAGGTCACTTAGAGGATCTGGAGCGCCTTACAGAGTATCCATAAATTCTCCAAATGCATCCCAGCTTTTCTTCTCCAGTGACTCTTGCTTAGAGATTATTTTCTGTAGGAGTTTCTTTTTCCTCCCAAATGTGATCCTTTTTTGAATGTATAGGTGATTGATTCTATTTGGGAGATGAAGAGAAAATTGACTTGTGAACTTCTTTAAAAATTTAAGAGTAGTTATTGTGGTTGGATTTGTTAGTTTCTAGCCAGGCCAATAGATCTTTACTTTTTTATTATTTCTTAATTATGTATTGGACTAGAATGCAAAGATATCTAACATTAAATATTTATAAACAAGTAACTTACTTTGGAAAGTAAAATATGGTCACATCATTTTCCCTTTTTCCTTTTCTTCATCACAGTATTTCCATAGACCCCCTAACCCCTGATTTTACAAAAATTGATTTCTATTCCTAAATATGTAGCAGGGATGTATGCAGTCTGTCTAATATACTTGTATGTATATGAATTTAGAGCTCATCAAATGATGTTTGATAACTAACCAAGGTGGAGGCTCTTCCCTGTGAAATTCTGTTTTCTAAAGATTACAAATAGTTCCTTATCTAGGGTTGGGACCTCAGATGATTCCTCCTTATGTGTTAGCATCTCTATTGGTGCCATATTCATACAGAGCTTGATAGACCCACACTGTAAATGTACCTGCAGAGTATCTAAAATTCATCCATATTACATTAAGTAAAATATTCTCTGTATCTATATGTCTTTCTGTCTCTTTCATGCTGTATGTGTGTGTGTGTGTGTGTAAGAGAGGGAGAAGGAAAGGGAGAGGGACAGAGGGAGGGAGGGAGGGGGGGAGAGAGAGAGAGAGAGAGAGAGAGAGAGAGAGAGAGAGAGAGAGAGAGAGAGAGAGAGAGAGAGAGTATGTCTTTGTTTTATCATTTTTGGGTAGCATTGGAAGCACAAAATGAGAAAGAAATGAGGGATATATTACAGAAATACTTAACACAGTTTTACAAGAAATGGAACTTTACTAATTCCACGTAACTCCAGCTAACCCTGATAAACAATGAAAAATTAAGCAATATCTGAATGCTACTTTCAATATTTACTGCAAATATTCATTTTAAAAGGCTGTTTTTATCTAATTTGCTGCTTTCAACAAATGATTATTATAGCACACATATATTGCACTCTAGGTCAGGAGCATGGAAGAGTACAACTACGGATTAGCATAGGCTGTAAAGTTGATTACAAAGCAAATCCAAGGCTGATTGCTATTTTGTCTTCTTAAAGGCGGGTTAAGCAAACAGCAGGTTGAGTAGAAAGTAGAACATTAATCTTTTTTTATTAGATATTTTCTTTATATACATTTCAAATGCTATCCCGAAAGTTCCCTATACCCTTCCCTCGCCCTGCTTCCCTACCCATTCACTCCCACTTCTTGGCCCTGGCGTTCCCCTGTACTGAAGCATATAAAGTTTGCAATACCAAGGGGCCTCTTTTCCCAGTGATGGCCGACTAGGCCATCTTCTGCTACATATGCAGCTAGAGAAAAGAGCTCTGGGGTTGTACTGGTTAGTTCACAATGTTGTTCCAACTATAGGGTTGCAGACCCCTTCAGCTCCAGTGACCTCAAAGCATACTGTTACATCAGCTGTGCAGTCCTGCCAACATTGTATTCTTTTAGAATGTAAGAATAATTTTTCTAGAGAGGTGTCACCAATCCCAGATGTAATTGTCACTTACCTCTCAACTGAGAAACTTCTTTTGGCAACAGAGACCATTAGATAATGCCACAATAAATGACTATTCAGGGAATGAGTGATCAAGTGGAGTCTGGCTTAAATTCATATAGCTACAAACACGACTCCTGGACCTAAGATGTACACAATAGTATATGAGAGGAGGCATAAAGAGTATAAGAACGAGACAAACAGAATGTCTACTTTGAAGGTGACTCTCCAATACTTCTTGTTTTATTTGCTATTTGACAATTTAACAAATGTGGTGCAGAGTGTTTGGTTTATACCCTCCTCAGCATCTTGGATCTTCTCTGTATTCTTCCCACCGTTTATCATTTCCAGTCTCTTTGGGTGATTTATGACTTTGGGCTTTGATTTGCAATCCATTTAATTTATAAAGGGCTACCTGTGCTCATCATCGAGTAGAGACTTTAAGTGTAGGTTATGGGTATATATTTTATCCACTCATGACTCATGTTCTAGATCTAGTATGTAATATGATATTATAAATAAATAAATGGTCATTGCTATTGATAATTTATTTGAACACACACACAAACACACACACACACACACACACACATATATATATATATACATATATATATGTATATATATATACATATATCCTGTGAATTAGAATGCAAAGTTCTGAAAATAGTAATGAAAATGAAATTATATGCTTGAATACATTTAACTGAAGACTTTTATTCTAAAAGTTATTTAGAATACATGAAGCTCCTTGTGATTTTAATTTTTTGGCAACAACTTTACAAGATTTATTTAAAAATCTAGCACAACAATCAAAGTCTTTGTGATTAAGTAATTCAGGTACCCAAACACACACAGACACACACAGATACACACACACACACACACATGTGTGTGTGTGTCTGTGTGTGTTTAAATCACAGAAGTGCCCTATAGACCAAATGTATTTTAAATTGAAATAGCAAGTAATATAACCTGCTACATTGGAAAATCAAATCTTTTAAATTTTATTCTAAATTTCCAAGGGAGGCTATATTATATTTTCCTATAAAGTATTAGACTTCAATAACAGTATAAATTATTCAGTCTAAGACAGAATATAATATCTAAGTCAAAGCATTACAGTTCTATCAGAATTTCTTTATATGACTGTCTAAACCCGAAAAAAAAACCCGGAGCTCTTGACTCTAGCTGCATATGTATCAAAAGATGGCTTAGTCGGCCATCACTGGAAAGAGAGGCCCATTGGACATGCAAACTTTATATGCCCCAGTACAGGGGAACGCCAGGGCCAAAAAAATGGGAATGGGTGGGTAGGGAAGTAGAGGGGAGGGTATGGGGGACTTTGGGATAGCATTGGAAATGTAATTGAGGAAAAGATGTAATAAAAAATTTTTTTTAATGTAAATAAAAAAAGATTCTATCCAAAAAAAAAAAAAAAAAAAAGAGTTATACATATGAATCGGTATACACAGGCTTCATGCGTACTGCAAAGAAGTTTTACATCAAAACAATTTTCACTGGATTCAAGTTCCGAGTGACAAATGGAACTACATTTGGTTTCATTTTGTCATATGTTCTTAACAGTACTGGTTATGTTTAGAAATATATAAAACACATGAGAACAATCAGAAAATAACAATGAGAATTGAGACAAAGATGAACCTTAATCTGTTTATTTCTAGAAAGTTAAAAATCAGTGTAGTATATATAGTCCTACAAGCATATTTGAATTTTGCATATTTATCCTCTGAAGGTAACTTGCAAGATCACCGGTTTTCTGTTTGTGAAGATTTATTATGATAACTACGTAATTTATGTTCAATTTTTAAATTTTTCATTGGTTATTTTATTTATTTATGTTTCAAATGTTATTCCCCGTCCCATCCTTTTCGTCTCTGAAAAGGCCCATCCTCTCCCCCTCCTCCCTGCTTCTATAATTTGAATTTAGTCATGTTTATGATTGGAGAGAATATTGGATAATTACATTATACGATGTTATTTAGCTGTCTTTTAACAATCTCAAATGGATTTCATGAATACATTAGAAAACATGTCATAGAACTTACTTAATTTTCTTTTAAAGCTAAGAAAATGGGAGATATTTATTTGATTTTTTTATTTCTTTATATAAGCATAAATGTTATATACTGAGATAAATAAAGTTTACTTTCCTGGTTATTGAAAAAGTATGATGGAAGTGCTTGCAATCAATGGAGTAAAACTAACCATCCAAAAGATAATCAATTTTAAGACTGAAATTTGCAGACCTTAAATTATATACCAAGGTTATATATGACTAAAATTTTATGGATATTATTCAACTAGCTTTAAAATCTTTGGATGTAACAAAATGGACCCTGGTTAGAGTACTATTCTACTAACTACCATTGTGAAGTTTGAGGAGTCTTACAAATTTTTCATGCCTTGTGATTCCAAGCTATAAAAATTAGAACTATAGGGCTCTTAGATTTTATGAACCAGACTCAACCAGTTCATAAGCTATTCTTTGCTATTAGGAACAGTGCGTTTGAAAGGTGCAGTAACTCTTTCAGGCTAATTAGTTTAATTTACATGTAAGGCATAACTTTATATTCAAGAAGATTTGGCTTCATTGAATTTCAATTATTTCCCCGTAGGCTATATTCGTTAGCCTCCAGTCATTATTTTGGCCTTTCTCTGAGTTAATATGAGGCTAAATCTATGATAAGATAAAACGAACATATATTTTCCATATTTTTCTTTTTTTTTTCAATTTCAAAATTTCAATCTGTTTTTTATTCGATTTTTTTTTTATTTACATTTCAAATGTTATCCCTTTCCCGGTTTCCCTCCCTTCCAGAAACACCCTATCACATCCTCCCTCCCCCTGCTTCTATACTTGCAGTATGTCTATCAGAATGATTTGAAGAACACTAATCTATCAGTCATCCATACATTCAGTCCGCTATGTATTACTCTAGTTTTTCTAGACTCACATCTTCAATTCTCTATATTCTTAGTTTTCTTGCCGGGGCCTAGCCAACACAGAAGTGGATGCTCACAGTCAGCTATTGGATGGATCAGAGGGCCCCCAATGGAGGAGCTAGAGAAAGCACCCAAGGAGCTAAAGGGGTCTGCAACCCTATAGGTGGAACAACATTATGAACTAACCAGTATCCCGGAGCTCTTGACTCTAGCTGCATATGTATCAAAAGATGGCCTAGTCGGCCATCACTGGAAGAAAGGCCCATTGGACTTGCAACCTTTATATTCCCCAGTACAGGGGAACGCCAGGGCCAAAAAGTGGGAGTGGATGGGTAGGGGACTATGGGGGGTGGGTATGGGGACTTTTGGGATAGCATTGGAAATGTAAATGAAGAAAATACCTAATTAAAAATATTTTAAAAAAGAAAACAATGTTCATTCAGATATTTAATTTTTATCTCCTATCGCTGAAATCTTTTACTCTAAATTTCCTGTTATATATGTAAAATGCTTAAATATATTACTTCTTTCTATTTACTAAGGTAGAGATAAATAATATTAATTTCAAAACATTTCATGTTCTATGTAAAGAGGGAGATGTACTTACCTTCTCTGAGCAAAGCTTAATTTCCCTTTGATATTTACTATTGTGCATCAGCTGATTTTTTATTTATTCACCAATATCATACTTTTGCCTTTATAGAGATATGAGTATTGATGCTTATAATGAAAATTAAGTTCCATTGTTTAGATTAATATCAGTATGTGCAATGTATATATTTTGTAGGATTCTAAGCAAGAGAATTTCCAAGCTCATGTTTTCCATGTTTGTAGGAATAATTATTTCCTGACAAAATAAATGAAAGAATATTAATTTAAAATTTTAGAAAAATGATTTGTAATGAAATTATAAGGAAGTACCTTTTCATGGAAAACGCTACAGTAACAGAAGGGAAGCAGATAACCTAAATGCTAGATAAAACATCAGGATCTCAATTATCTAAGTTTAAAATGCAACAATGTCATTATTATTTAAAATTATGTTAATGAGAAGAAAAATACTAAAAAGCAAGTATATTAATTACCAAACAAAAATAAATATCATGTTAAAAAAATCTGTTTGATGGTGTTTTGTTATTTTCCAGTATATGGGGGATTTGCACATATGGGTGACTGACTTTCCAATTTTAAACTAATTCCATTCAAGTGTTTTAATTGAATTAATTAATTCATTTATTTACTTTTTAAATAAAATATTTTCTAACTCATCTCTACTGTGTGCTTTTTTGTTTTTGTTTATTTTATACATTTTTAAAATTTATTTACATCTGAAATGCTGCTTCCTTGTCCCCCATTCACATGGACTCTGTCCCTGTAAGCCCTCCCCTTCTCCTCTGGGAGAATGGGCTCCTCTTGGGTATTCCCCCCCCCCCCATCAGAGTAGGCACTTTCTCTCTCAATGAGCTCAGACAAGGAAGCCCTGTTGAGGTATAAATACCAGAGTCAGGCTACAGCTTTAGGGACAGCCTCCTCTCATGTTATATGGAGACAGAGTAGCACATCTGCTAAATTTGTGTCTGGGACCATGTTCCAGGCCATATGTATTCTTTGGTTGATGTCTCAGTCTCTGAGTGCTCCTAGGGGTCCAGGTTAGTTGACTCTGTTGGTCCTCCTGTGGGGCTCCCATCCAATTCAGAGCCTTCAATCCTTTCCCCAACAATTCTGTAAGAGTCCTGGCCTCCTTACAACGTTTGTGTGTGGGTATCAGCATCTGTCTCAGTCAGCTACTGGATAAAGACTCTCAGAGGACAGCTATGCAGGCTCCTGTCTAAAAGCATAACAGAGGATCACTAATAATGTCAGGCCTGGCTTGTGATATTTAAGAGGGAAGATTAAAGACTATTATCAGGGTTATTGCTATTTTGATTGTGAAGATTTTGTGGTTTTGGTTAGCTGGGGCTGAAGAATCAGCTGTGATTAACAAAACACCAGAGCTACTAAAGCAAAACCCTTGCATTACTGGGAATTTTGATGCTGGTTAGCTGGAGTTAAGAAATTAGTGGTGATTAAAAAGAGACCAGCATTATTGAGGTGAAATCTTCTGGCAATTGTTTTAAGAGAGGACAAAGAAGGTGTGGCTGTACTTGGCAATGTTTAAGAGTCACCCAGGTGGTACTGGTTTTGAAGGCATGAAGAGTTTGTGAAGAGCAGCTGAGGCTCCACACTATGAGAGGCCATGAAAGGCCATTGGTGAAGGTGTAACCTCAGTGATTTAAGGCCCAGGAATGAAGGGGACATGTAAATGAGTTGAGTTTTGGCACCATGAAGAGAGCATATGAATAGACATTAGTGAAGCCTAGTGTTTTGAGAAGCCAGTACCATGAGATGACCAAGAACAGCAGCAGCAGTGGAGTACCAGCTGGAGCCTAGAAGACAAGGTATGTGCTACAAAGGGCAGAACTGGAGAACTGACCCAAGGCCTTGGAGGAGCTCAGACATGGGAGAGTTAGAGTTTGATTTTGATTTTTGATTGTGACTGTGCTCTGATATTTTTACCTCTTGAATTAAGAAAGTATTTTAGTGGAGCCCACAGTTAAGAGACTTTGAATTTTAAAAAGACTTTGAATTTCAAAAGAGTTTGGATATTTAAAGGGATTGAAATTTAAATATTTGTAAAGACTGTGGGACTTTTAAAGTTATTTATATTTTGGAGATGAATAAGCAAGCAAGGGTTGAGGCTTAATAGTAATGTATTTGTGTGTCAAGTTGACAAGGGGTCAGTTGTTCTGGCTGGCTTTGTGTGTCAATTTGACACAAGCTTGAATTATCACAGAGAAAGGAGCTTCCCTTGAAGAAATGCCTTCATGAGATCCAGCTTCTCAATTAGTGATCAAGGGTGGGAGGGCCCATTGTGGGTAGTGCCATTCCTGGGTTGGTAGACCTAGGTACTATAAGAAAGCAAGCTGAGCAAGTCAGGGGAAGCAAGCCAGTAAGTAACATTCTTCCATGGCCGCTACATCAGCTCCTGCTGCCTGACCTGCTTGAGTTCCACTCTTGACTTCCTCTGGTGATGAACAGCAATGTGGAAGTATAAGCTGAATAATTCTTTTTCTCCCCAAAAGAATAAAGTCAGGGACAGGTGTATGCCCCATAACAACTCATGTGGGGCCTGTCCCTAAACTGCTACAGTGTACCCTGACTGTGGTATCTGTTCCCCAATAGACCTGCCTTGTCTCACCTCAGTGGGATGCCCCTAATTAGTCAAAGATTTGATGTGCCAGAGTGGGAGGATACCCAGACAGAGACTATTCTCTCAGAAGAGGAGAAGGGGCAGGGGTCTCAGTGCGGGGTGTGGGGGAGGATCTCAGAGAGGGAGGAAATGGAAGGGGATGCTGCTTTTGGGAAGTATATAAATTCAAATAAAATAAAATAAAATAAAATAAATAATAAACATAAAGATCCCTCCCCCTGAACTCAGAGGCTTCAGATTCCCATTCATTCATTATCCTGTCCCTCTAGATCTCTCCTGTCTCTCCACATATCTGATCCTCCCCCTTCCAGTTTCTTTCCTCATCCCCTTCCCCCCCCACTTTCCTCCCTCACTTTGCCTCCTATGACTATTTTGTTCTCCTTCTAAATGTGATTCAAGAATTCTGAGGCAGACCTTCCTTCTTGTTTACATTTTTTGTGTCTGTGGGATGTATCTTGGGTACTCTGCTTTATGGATAATATCTACTTATCACTGAGTACATACCATGCATGTCCTTTTGGGTCTAGTTTATCTCAATCAGGATGATGTTTTCTAATTCCATCCACTTCCCTGCACATTTCATGATGTCCTTGTTTTTAATACAGTATTTCATTGTGTAAATGGACAACATTTTCTGTATTCATTCTTTGGTTGAGGAACATCTGTGTCGTTTCCAGCTTCTGGCTATTACAGATAAGGTTGCTATGAACATAGTGGAGCATGTGTCTTTGTGGTATGTAGGAACATCTTTCGTGTTTATGCCCAGGAGTAGTATAGCTGGGTCTTTAGGTAGAACTATTTCCAGTTTTTTGAGAACCTGACAGATTACTATTCAGAGGGGTTGTACAAGTTTGCAATCCCACAAACAATGAAGGACTATTTCCCCTTTTTTTCTACATCTTCATCGGTGTGTGCTGTCCCTTGATTTTTTGATCTTAGCCATTCTGATGGGTATAAGGTGGAATCTCTGGGTTGTTTTGATTTGTGTTTTCCTGATGATTAAGGATCATCACTAAGGATAACTAAAGATGTTGAACATTTTTTTTAAGTTCTTCCTGGCCATTAGAGATTCCTCTGTTGAGAATTCTCTGTTTAATTCTGTGCCCCATGTTTTAATTAGGTTATTTGGATTGTTGGAGCCTACCCTCTTGAGTTCTTTATATATTTTGTATATTAGCAGTGTGTCAAATGTAGGCTTAGTGAAGATCTCTCCCCAGTCTGTAGGCTGCTGTTTTGTTGTATTGACAGTGTCCTTTGCCTTACTGGAGCTTTTCAGCTTCACAAAGTTACAATTTATCAATTGTTGATCTTAGGGCCTGAGCCACTGGTGTTCTGTTCAGGAAATTGTTGCCTGTACCAATGAGTCTCTATATCTACTCCCAACAGGTGCTCAATGAAGTCTCTCAGATTATAATTGGACTGATATACACTGATCTGAGTATAGTAGAACATCATTAAGAATCATTTCATTGAATTTTTTGTTTGATTTTTTTAATTTTTATTTTATTATTATTATTATTATTATTATTATTATTATTATTATTATTATTATTATTATTATTATTTTAACCAGTCTTGTTTGTTTCTTTCATAGATCTCTGGTTCCTGTCTATCCAGGCACTGTAAGGCAGTATATGGTGGTACATGATCCCCTTCATCTGTAGCATCAGGGTATGTCATGATATATTTCAGGTAGTGTAAGCATCCACACACACACACACACACACACACACACAAACACATATAAATCTTTAAAGAAAAATTACAGTATGTTGTCTGGATGACATGTCTATTGGTAAGAGGAGGGTATTGAAGTCTTCTACTCTCACTGTTTGAGGGTCAATAAGCAATTTAAGCTGTAATAGTGGTTATTTTATGAACTTGAGTATCCTTGTGTTTGGGGCATAGGTGTTAAGAACTGAAATGTCATCTTGGTAGATTTTTCCTTTGATGAGTATATAGTTTTCTTTCCAAACTCTTTTGATTAGTTTTAGTTTGAAGTCTATTTTGGTTGGTATTATTATGGCTATATCAGCTAGTTTTTTAGGTCCATTTACTTGAAAAAAATTTTCAGCCCTTTTCCCCCAGTTAATGGCTATAATGATACTGAGGTATGTTTGCACAATGAACCAGAAGGGTGGATTCTGTTTTTGCTTTTGTATCTGCTTTTATTATTATTATTATTATTATTAATTAAATTTATTTATTCCCTTTATAACATCATATCAGCCCTTCCTCTCCTTCTAATATCCTCACAGAAATCTTTCTCCCATTCTCCCTCTCCCTTCAAACCACTTGGCCCCCAACTTTGGTATGAAAAAATTTTTTGCTTCACCCTATTATACTTTATTTTGTCATGTTAGATTGTTAATCTCACAGAAGCCTGCTCTTTTCTAATGTCAGACAGAAAGGGGATAGATCCAGAAGGGATGGAGGATGGGGAGGAACTGCTCATAGTAGAGGGAACTACAATAAGGATATGTTGTATGAAAAAAGAATCCATTTTCAAAAAAAAGAAAAAGAAAAAAGAAAGAAAAAAAAAAGGAGCAATAAATGAAATTTAGCCTAACCAATTTTGTTCAATATAAGCATACATTTTTGGACAGTGCTTTTTTAATTTTATCATCTTTGAAAACTTATCAAGAAAATACATTATTTTGATTAATTCAATTCATTCATTTCATTCAATTCAATTCATTTCAAACTTCTGGCATTCAGGATATTAGGAGGGTGAAGCTGTAATTATTTTCCTAGGAAAATGTATAGATAGATATCCTAAATCATTGCTAATAAATTTGTTTTGTTTTATTTATGTAACTGTACCAAAAAATAGTAAATTTTGTCCCAAATGTTTCTAATAATGTTACTTATTTCTTACTAAGCCCTTGCAAACAATTGTTAATATCCAGATTATCTACAAGTCATTTTCATTTGTAAAGTCAGTGTATTCTATCCTGTTCCTCAAATTCGACCAGTCTTTAATCACTGTCTCATTCTACTCTTAGACAATGTTTCCAGACATTTATTATGACTACATCCTAGACCTGTTTATTATGACTTTTTAAAAAGATATTTAGTTTAAATGACAGAACTGTAACAGTTTGATGTTAAAACTAATGTAAATTATTTCCTCACAGTTTCACAAGCCAGATGTCTAGTATCAGTATGAATAGATCAAATACAGATGTTGGGAAGACTGTGGTATGTCCAGAGTCTCTGGGAAAATCAGGGTGCTTATTGCTATCAATGCTTGGAGATTTGCAAGCATGCGTTAACCTTTGCTCTAGGATTCAAATCTTCTCTATTCTCACACTGCTTTCTCTCTATGTGTACTTCAAATTCTCCACCACTTTCCTCCTTAAAAAACATCCTCCTACTAAAAAACAAACAAACAAACAAACAAACAAAAAACAACCAGTGTTTATCAAGATGTACAATACACTTTATGTAAGGTAAAGTTTCTAAGTTGCATACATTAAAGCCTTATAATCTATTTGGGACTGCATCCAAACTACTGAAGATATTTTCATAGAATAGCTTTTAAAAGTATTCTTGATTTTATTTAATTTCTAATGAATTCCATTAGAACTGAAAATTTATTAAAGCAACATTTGTGTCCTTATATTTATTTTTATAGTATTTTTTTTCAAAATGCTTATGCTACAAGCACCTTAGGATTGTGAGAACATGCTTCAGTTTTAATACGTTTAATTTTTACTGGGATATAACCTGAAGGCTTTCTTTAAAGTAATAGTGCTTTTGCTGCAGCATGACTATTTTATTCACTTACATTTTATTTTCATATATTTAGCAAATGCTTTGTCATATGTTTATCATTAAAATCTAGATTGGTACCTCATAAAGTAGAGCAACGTTCTATTCATATTTCAGTGCCCATGGTACTTCATTGCCTTCTAGCAAAAGCCACTGTTAGAACATTAATTCATATGTTGAATATTCTCTATTAAACAGTAATTTCTTGCAAGACAACTTGCTCATTTGAAGCAATAGGCCAGCACAGAAATATAGCAATTATAAATGCACTATGCTGCAAGGATTTCCAGTCTAGTGTATTTTAGCTCGTTATACAACACATTTCTTCAAAGGACCAATCAGTCTCCATCACTAATTCCTGGGGAGTATTGAAGTTAAAATATGATGCTGGGAAGATACTTCTAAAAGCATATCATGCCTGTAATTTAAAATGAGGAAATGTTTCTATCACAGATCTTTTGGCTTCATTGCAGCTTAACTTTAACTGAAAATTCATAATGCACCTCCTAGTGAATCTACACCAGCAGTAAGCAAAGCTTCTCTGATTGCTCCCAGGTTCACTGCAAATGTGCAAAGCTATTAGGATATTTAATCTGGAATACAAGGGGACATTACTGCAAACAAGAAAGCTTTAAGGCAAATTATAGATTAGAATTGAATAAAACTCTTCTGATAGTGAGATCAATTTTTATATCACACTAACTGGCTAGCATTCATTATTTTATTTATTCTAGTTTAGAAAACATACAGATATCCTTTGATCGATCTTACTGGTTTTATTTTTTATCCATTTTAAAAATAGCTTCTGAAGCATATCTCCTGCCATAGTATCTACCCATAATGTTTATGTAAGAGCTACATAGCAATACTCCACTAATGCCAAGATTAATCATAGAGTTTGCCTTTGGTAGGTGAACTGTGAGAGAAATCATATGCACTATATTATTTTTTTTCTTTTTTTTAATTACGTATTTTCCTCAATTACATTTCCAATGCTATCCCAAAGGTCCCCCATTGCCCCACCCCCCCACTTCCCTACCCAACCATTCCCATTCTTTTGGCCCTGGCATTCCCATGTATTGGGGCATATAAAGTTTGCAAGTCCAATGGGCCTCTCTTTCCAGTGATGGCCGACTAGGCCATCTTTCGATACATATGCAGCTAGAGACAAGAGCTCCGGGGTACTGGTTAGTTCATCATGTTATTCCCCCTATAGGGTTGCAGATCCCTTTAACTCCTTGGGTACTTTCTCTAGCTTCTCCATTGGGAGCCCTGTGATCCATGCAATACCTGACTGAGCATCAACTTCTGTGTTTGCTAGGCCCCTGCATAGTCTCACAAGAGACAGCTATATCTGGGTCCTTTCAGCAAAATCTTGCTAGTGTATATAATGGTGTCAGCGTTTGGAAGCTGATTATGGGATGGATCCCTGGATATGGCAGTCTCTAGATGGTCCATCCTTTCATCACAGCTCCAAACTTTGTCTCTGTAACTCCTTTCATGGGTGTTTTGTTCCCAATTCTAAGAAGGGGCACAGTGTACACACTTTGGTCTTCATTCTTCTTGAGTTAAATGCATTTAGCCAATTGTATCTTATATCTTGGGTATCCTAAGTTTTGGGCTAATATCCACTTATCAGTGAATACATATTGTGTGAGTTCCTTTGTGATTGTGTTACCTCACTCAAGATAATGCCCTCCAGGTCCATCCATTTGGCTAGGAATTTCATAAATTATTCTTTTTAATAGCTGAGTAGTACTCCATTGTGTAAATGTACCATTATTTCTGTATCCATTCCTCTGTTGAGGGGCATCTGGGTTCTTTCCAGCTTCTGGCTATTATAAATAAGGCTGCTATGAACATAGTGCAGCATGTTTCCTTCTTACTAGTTGGGACATCTTCTGGATATATGCCCAGGAGAGGTATGGCTGGTTCCTCCAGTAGTACTATGTCCAATTTTCTAAGGAACCGCCAGACTGATTTTCAGATTGGTTGTACAAGCTTGCAATCCCACCAACAATGGAGGAGTGTTCCTCTTTCTCCACATCCTTGCCAGCATCTGCTGTCACCTGAATTTTTGATCTTAGCCATTCTGACTGGTATGAGGTAGAATCTCAGGGTTGTTTTGATTTGCATTTCCCTGATGATTAAGGATGTTGAACATTTTTTCAGGTGCTTCTCTGCCATTCGGTATTCCTCAGGTGAGAATTCTTTGTTCAGTTCTGAGCCCCATTTTTTAATGGGGTTATTTGATTTTCTGGAGTCCACCTTCTTGAGTTCTTTATATATATTGGATATTAGTCCCTTATCTGATTTAGGATAGGTAAAGAACCTTTCCCAAACTGTTGATGATCTTTTTGTCTTATTGATGGTGTCTTTTGCCTTGCAGAAGCTTTGTAGTTTCATGAGGTCCCATTTGTCAATTCTCGATCTTACAGCACAAGCCATTGCTGTTCTATTCAGGAATTTTCCCCTGTGCTCATATCTTCAAGGCTTTTCCCCACTTTATCCTCTATAAATTTCAGTGTCTCGGTTTTATGTGAAGTTCCTTGATCCACTTAGATTTGACCTTAGTACAAGGAGATAGGAATGGATCAATTCGCATTCTTCTACATGTTAACAACCAGTTGTGCCAGCACCATTTGTTGAAAATGCTGTCTTTCTTCCACTGGATGGTTTTAGCTTCCTTGTCGAAGATCAAGTGACCATAGGTGTGTGGCTTCATTTCTGGGTCTTCAATTCTATTCCATTGGTCTACTTGTCTGTCACAATACCAGTACCATGCAGTCTTTATCACAATTGCTCTGTAGTAAAGCTTTAGGTCAGGCATGGTGATTCCACCAGAGGTTCTTTTATCCTTGAGAAGAGTTTTTGCTATCCTAGGTTTTTTGTTATTCCAGATGAATTTGCAGATTGCACTTTCTAATTCGTTGAAGAATTGATTTGGAATTTTGATGGGGATTGCATTGAATCTGTAGATTGCTTTTGGCAAGATAGCCATTTTTACAATATTGATCCTGCCAATCCATGAGCATGGGAGATCTTTCCATCTCCTGAGATCTTCTATAATGTCTTTCTTCAGAGACTTGAAGTTTTTATTATACAGAACTTTCACTTCCTTAGTTTGAGTCACGCCCAGATATTTTATATTATTTGTGACTATTGAGAAGGGTGTTGTTTCCCTAATTTCTTTCTCAACCTGATTTTTTCTTTGTGTAGAGAAAGGCCATTGACTTGGTTGAGTTAATTTTATATCCAGCTACTTCACCGAAGCAGTTTATCAGGTTTAGGAGTCCTCTGGTGGAATTTTTAGGGTCACTTATATATACTATCATATCATCTGCAAAAAGTGATATTTTGACTTCATCTTTTCCAATTTGTATCCCTTTGATCTCCTTTTGTTGTGGAATTGCTATGGCTAGGACTTCAAGTACAATGTTGAATAGGTATGGAGAGAGTGGACAGCCTTGTCTAGACCCTGATTTTAGTGGGATTGCTTCAAGCTTCTCACCATTTATTTTGATGTAGGCTACTGGTTTGCTGTAGATTGCTTTTATCATGTTTAGGTATGAGCCTTGAATTCCTGATCTTTCCAAGACTTTTATCATGAATAGGTGTTGGATCTTTTCAAATGCTTTTTCCACATCTAACGAGATTATCATCTGGTTTTTCTATTTGAGTTTGTTTAAATACTGGATTACGTTGATGGATTTCCGTATATTGAACAATCCCTGCATCCCTGGGATGAAACCTACTTGGTCAAGATGGATGATTGTTTTGATGTGTTCTTGGATTCAGTTAGCAAGAACTTTATTGAGGATTTTTGCGTCAATATTCATAAGGGATATTGGTCTGACGTTTTCTATCTTTGTAGGGTCTTTTTGTGGTTTAGGTATCAGAGTAATTGTGGCTTCATAGAATGAGTTGGATAGAGTACCTTCTGTTTCTATTTTGTGGAATAGTTTGTGAAGAACTGGGATTAGATCTTCTTTGAAGGTCTGATAGAACTCTGCACTAAACCCATCTGGTCCTGGGCTTTTTTGGTTGGGAAACTATTAATGACTGCTTCTATTTCTTTGGGGGATATAGGGCTGTTTAGATCATTAACCTGATCTTGATTCAACTTTGGTACCTGGTATCTGTCTAGAAAATTCTCCATTTCATCCAGGTTCTCCAGTTTTGTTGAGTATAGCCTTTTGTAGAAGGATCTGGTGGTGTTTTGGATTTCTTCAGGATCTGTTGTTATGTCTCCTTTTTCATTTCTGATTTCGTTAATTAGGATGCTTTCCCTGTGCCCTCTATTGAGTCTGCCTAAGGGTTTATCTATCTTGTTGATTTTCTCAAAGAACCAGCTCCTTGATTGGTTGATTCTTTGAATAGTACTTCTTGTTTCTACTTGGTTGATTTTGCCCCTGAGTTTGATTATTTCCTGCCATCTACTACTCTTGGGTGAATTTGCTTCCTTTTGTTCTAGTGCTTTTAGCTGTGTTGTCAAGCTGCTAATGTGTGCTCTCTCTAGTTTCTTTTTGTAGGCACTCAAAGCTATGAGATTTCCTCTTAGAAATGCTTTCATTGCGTCCCATAAGTTTGGGTATGTTGTGGCTTCATTTTCATTGAACTCTAAAAAGTCCTTAATTTCTTTCTTTATTCCTTCCTTGACCAAGGTATCATTGAGAAGAGTGTTGTTCAATTTCCACGTGAATGTTGGCTTTCTATTATTTATTTTGTTATTGAAGATCAGCCTTAGTCCATGGTGATCTGATAGGATGCATGGGACAATTTCAATATTTTTGTATCTGTTGAGACCTGTTTTGTGACCAATTATGTGGTCAATTTTGGAGAAGGTACCATGAGGTGCTGAGAAGTTATATCCTTTTGTTTTAGGATAGAATGTTCTGTAGATATCTACCAGATCCATTTGATTCATAACTTCTGATAGTTTCACTGTGTCCCTGTTTAGTTTCTGTTTCCATGATCTGTCCATTGGTGAAAGTGGTGTGTTGAAATCTCCCACTATTATTGTGTGAGGTGCAATGTGTGCTTTGAGCTTTACTAAAGTTTCTTTAATGAATGTGGTTGCCTTTGTATTAGGAGCATATATATTCAGAATTGATAGTTCCTCTTGGAGGATTTTACCTTTGATGAGTATGTAGTGCCCCTCCCTGTCTTTTTTGATGACTTTGGGTTGGAAGTCAATCTTATGAGATATTAGAATGGCTACTCCAGCTTGTTTCTTCATACCATTTGCTTGGAAAATTTTTTTCCAGCCTTTCATTCTGAGGTAGTGTTTATCTTTTTCTCTGAGATGAGTTTCCTGTAAGCAGCAAAATGTTGGGTCTTTTTTGTGTAGCCAGTTTTTTAGTCTATGTCTTTTGATTGGGGAGTTGAGTCCATTGATATTAAGAGATATTAAGGAAAAGTAATTGTTGCTTCCTGTTATTTTTGTTGTTAAATTTGGCATTATGTTCTTGTGGATTTCTTCTTTTAGGTTTGTTGAGGAATTACCTTCTTTTTTTTCTAGGGCGTGGTTCCTGTCCTTGTATTGTTTTTTTTCTGTTATTATCCTTTGAAGGGCTTGATTCGTGGAGAGATAATGTGTGAATTTGGTTTTGTCAAGGAATACTTTGGTATCGCCATCTATGTTAATCGAGAGTTTGGCTGAGTATAGTAGCCTGGGCTGGAATTTGTGTTCTTTTAGTGTGTGTATAACATCTGTCCAGGATCTTCTGGCTTTCATAGTCTCTGGTGAAAAATGTGGTGTAATTCTGATAGGCTTGCCTTTATATGTTACTTGGCCTTTTTCTCTTACTGCTTTTAGTATTCTATCGTTATTTAGTGCATTTGTTGTTCTGATTATTATATGTCGGGAGGTATTTCTTTTCTGGCCCAGTCTATTTGGAGTTCTGTAGGCTTCTTGTATGTTCATGGGCTACTCTTTCTTTAGATTTGGGAAGTTTTCTTCTATAATTTTGTTGAAGATGTTTGCTGGTCCTTTGAGTTGAAAATCTTCATTCTCATCCACTCCTATTATCTGTAGGTTTGGTCTTCTCATTGTGTCCTGGATTTCCTGGATGTTTTGAGTTAGGATCTTTTTGCATTTTCCATTTTCTTTGATTGTTGTGCCGATGTTCTCTATGGAATCTTCTGCACATGAGATTCTCTCTTCCATCTCTTGTATTCTGTTGCTGATGCTCGTATCTATGGTTCCAGATTTCTTTCCTAGGGTTTCTATCTCCAGTGTTGCCTCATTTTGTGTTTTTTTTTTTATTGTGTCTACTTCCCTTTTTAGGTCTAGTATGGTTTTGTTCATATCCATCACCTGTTTGGATGTGTTTTCCTGTTTTTCTTTAAGGACTTCTACCTGTTTGGTTGTCTTTTCCTGTTTTTCTTTAAGGACTTCTACCTGTTTGATTGTGTTATCCTGTTTTTCTTTAAGGACTTGTAACTCTTTAGCAATGCTCTCCTGTAATTCTTTAAGTGAGCTATTAAAGTCCTTCTTGATGTCCTCTACCATCATCATGAGATATGCTTTTAAATCCAGGTCTAGATTTTCAGGTGTGTTGGGGTGCCCTGGACTGGGCAAAGTGGGAGTGCTGGGTTCTGATGATGGTGAGTGGTCTTGGTTTCTGTTAGTAAGATTCTTACGTTTACCTTTGCCACCTGGTAATCTCTGGAGTTAGTTGTTATAGTTGTCTCTGTTTAGAGATTGTTCTTCTGGTGATTCTGATTACCGTTTATCAGCAGACCTGGGAGGCAGGCTCTCTTGTCTGAGTTTCAGTGTTTAGAGCACTCTCTGCTGGCAAGCTCTCCTCTTACAGGGAAGGTGCACAGATATCTGGTGTTTGGACCTCCTCCTGGCCAAAGAAGAAGGCCCAAAACAGGACCATTCCCAGATGCTGTGTTGCTTTGGCAGGTCACAGAAGCTGTCAGCTTCTGTGGTGCACACTCTCACCTGTGCAGACTAAGTTCCTAAGTTGGGTGGAGTTCTGGAATGAAGATGGCGCTCCCTGCTCCTGAGGCAGAGGGCTCCCGTGCTGGACAGGCTCCTGTCCTCCCCGGCTGGGAGGTTGGCCGGCTGTCTGCGGCCCGAAAAGGGTGCTGCCTCAGCGGCTCTGTGGCTCCTGCCTGTCCCAGAAGCTGTCTGCTTCTGTGGTGCACACTCTCACCTGTGCAGACTAAGTTCCTAAGTTCGGAGGAGTCCTGGAACCAAGATGGCGCTCCCTGCTCCTGAGCGAGCTATATTATTTAAAAGATGTGGAAACATCAAAGGTTATCAACTTCAGAAGCCTCACAATCTCTCACAGGGCGATTATCACATTTAATTCAAATTATTAAATCATACCAAATGTTGGAACAACTCATAGCGTCACCTGACTTTGAAGACATCACAAATAAAGCATGAGATACCTGGGACACCTGATGATAAAGAAGAAAAACCTGCCCGGGTTACCTAAATGCAGAGTGTTGATCAAAGGCCTCTTGTGGGCCCCAGTATGAGTACTGAGAGGCCCCAAGGAAGAATAATTTCTGCAGTTATTCTTAGTACTTATAATTCTTTTTATCTACTGTTCCCTCTCTTTCTTCTTTCCTTGATTAAGCCGGTTTTTGGTGACCTGGTAAGATCTAGTTAGGAGTCTGCTTGATAACCAGAAATTAGATGCTACCAATAATATTAAAATGAAGGCTTTATGAATTCAAGAGAAATGTATGTTACAGTCACTTGCTCTAGATGGAAATCAAAGTAACCTAGAGCCACAGGCAGAGATGAGTAAGTCTGAAGCTGTTCCCACAGTCTTAGTCTCAATTCTATATAATAACAGTAGGATATTTTTATCACAAAATTGAGGATGGAATAATAAACAGATATTACCCAGAAAACTAGCAATGGGTTCCTTGTGTTCAGGGACAATGGTTGCAGTGCCGTAGGAATTCTCCATATGGGTTTGGTAAAAATGTTTTTGTAGACAGACAGATGGAATCCAAAAATTATAAAGACTGCAGGGCCAGTCAGCAGTATGATCTCATGTTTGCCCTTTTATGAAACCATACTGTCACACACATATCTGAAAGATACTGATTTTGTAACTGAAATACTGCTGTCCCCGACCTCACCAGAGACTTGTGGTTGGGAGATACAAAAAAGTAGGGGAATAAAACTGAAGTGTAAAAAAATAAATAAAAGATGAAAAGAAAAGAAGAGAAGAGAAGAGAAGAGAAAAAGAAAACTATTTTGAATGCAAAAAAAAAAAAACCAACAAAAAAACAGAAAGCAAAAAAAGTTGTGTGTGTTGTAAAACTTTTATGTCTGAGATTGTATAGTTTCCTTTTTTTCTTTTGTAAATCTGTATTACTTTGTGTCTCAAGAAAATGTTGGCACAGGAAAATGGAGAAGCATTTACCTACACCCCAACTTCCTTGTATGATTTCAGTTAAACACTGGGACTGAGTCAAGTCTAGGTGAGCACCCTGACTCCCAAGTTTAAGGGCTCCCATGCCAAAAAAAACAAAACAAAAACAAAAAAACAAAAACCTAAACCAAAACCAAAAAAACAAAAAACAAAAAAAAACAAAAATCAAAACAAAACAAAACATAACAATAAACAAAAAAACACCCTGTCAGTATTGTATCTCTATTGCGTGTTTTCTTATTCCCCTACCAAGTAAGAATCCCTAGACATTAATGACCCCAGACTCTTGTCGAGGCTGAACCCAGGCACCTGAAAAAACATTAATCATTACATTTTGAGTACTACCAATGACACAAAATTCCTAAAAGGGATGAAAATGATACAGTACTTCCTTGCCAGCAAAATATTTTCTTTCCTATATTTCAGTTACCTCCATAAAGTTTTTAACAAGATGTTCTAGAAACAAATGTTTTATAAATTTTAAATTTCACACCCTTCTTAACCATTTTGTGAATTTTCATGACTCCTCCTTTCTATCTCAGATATGAGTACCCCATTTGCAATTATTTCACTACTGCCGGGAATTGTGGTGTCTAAAATGAGAATCATGCCCTATATGGTTTCTGGAGAGAACATAAAACTGGGAGGGCTTTGTCAAGGGAGGAGAGACCCTTGGCCCTGTGAAGGTTCTATGCCCCAGTATAGGGGAATGCCAGGGCCAGGAAGCAGGAGTGTTTGGTTTGGTGAGCAGGGGGATGGGGGAAGGGGAAAAGGAGTTTTCGGAGGCAAAACCAGGAAATGGAATAACCTATGAAATGTAAGTAAAGAAAATATCTAATAAAAGAGGGAGAGTTGAGAGCCTCATGCTATTTCCAGTTCACTATCTTCTTCCCGTCTGCAGTGCTCATATGATTGCTCAGTATTCGTCTCTGGCTATCAGCTATCATGTCTCAAACCTTGATATCTCCTTCTCGAACCATAAGCCTAAATATACCCTTCCATCTCTATGTTGCCCTATACGTTGTATATTACCTCAGCAACATAAGTGAAATTAATGAGTACCCGCTGAACATTACCAGACCTACATTTATTGCATTGCTGGTTTTGTGTATAGGTAACACATTTTTATTTAATTTTCTCAATCCAGTATGATGATTTTATCTTATTTTATAATGTATAAGTTACAATTAGTATATATTGCAAACGTGTAGAACACAGTACATGTTGTATTCAATTTTATACAGGGTTTTGAGTAGCTGAAGTTCCATAGAAAAGCAAGAAAAACCTTTTCTTACTCAAGCATGCTATACATACTAACAAATTATTGGATATGAAACATTACTATTATTGAACTAAATGTCCATTGCACTTCCTAGTTCTTTTAATTATGATGGTGTCACTGACTTTTAAATTACAGTATTTAAACTCCTATCTATATTTGTTTACTAAACAATTAATATACCCAAAATTTAAAGATAATTTCCTGGGTAGTACTATAATTTATATCTATCAAATATAAAATTCAGTACATTAAACAAATAATTACCTACAAATGGCCTTTAACTTTATGATAACAATCAATGTAAAAGGAACATTTAGAAGTACATCAATATTGTAATACCAAGTTTTAGGTAAAAAAATTTCACATCACTGAATTTTCCTAAAAAGTTAAGGGATGCAAATCAATAAAACTTTTATTTAGTCATTATTCTTTTACAAAAATTATTAGTAGATGTTGAATATGGCAATACACAAAAATTATACACAGATTAATGTTATACATTCTCGAACCATAAGCCTAAATATACCCTTCCATCTCTATGTTGCCCTATACGTTGTATATTACCTCAGCAACATAAGTGAAATTAATGAGTACCCGCTGAACATTACCAGACCTACATTTATTGCATTGCTGGTTTTGTGTATAGGTAACACATTTTTATTTAATTTTCTCAATCCAGTATGATGATTTTGTCCATGACAATCACTTGTCCATGACAACATATGAAGGAGACAATGATGTAGCTGATAGATAGTATGTATGGAATAATTATTGGTTGTTGTAGTATATGAACATGAACACAATTCATCAATAAAACAATGTTATAATTTAATATAATAGACACCATACCAATTCATGACCCATTAAAGGAATTATTTGATTTAAACAGCAGGACAACATTTCTAAGTCTAGACATTTGATGCTAGGAGAAGACAGTATGTATAAATGTAGGCAGATCAGTGTAAATGAAACTTCTGAACTTTCCCGAATCCCAGCACTCAGGAGGCAGAGACAGACAGATTTCTGAGTTCAAGGCCAGCCTGGTCTACAAAGTGAGTTCCAGGACAGCCAGGGCTACACAGAGAAACCCTGTCTCAAAAAAACAAACAACAACAACAACAACAACAAAAACAAACCCAAACAAAAATAATCTGAATTTTCAATGTATCAATACTTTGATTTTTTTCATACTCACAATGTAATATGCAGTCCCAAATGGAATTCTGTCTCACTATGTTTGATTTTAATGTGAAAGTAACACATAATCACTAAACAAATATTTGAGATATGTAAAATGCATGAATTGATTGGAGAAAAAAATATTTTCAACATATATATTTGTTCTATATTTTACTCGATATAATTTGCTTTAATTCGTATTTAAACTAGTAGCTATATAAGCAGAATCAGAAGCTGACATGGAACATGTAAAATGTTTTCACTTAATATATATTTTCCTTTTTTTCTCAGGAAAGGCTTCTGAATCTACTACACTAACATCCCCACATTGCTACACATAACAATATGACATTACAGGGAGCATTAAACGTGTCTTCTGTTTTGAATTGTTATAGCAATAACACTGAGAATGTTATAGAAATAACAGGTGAGTAATCACTTGGCATAGTTAAAGATTAACAGAGGTAAAACCATTTATTAAGAAGTGGTGTAGATGGCAAATGTTAATGATCATAGGAAAGCCATCTTCAAACAGAGGGTTTTACTAGCTTGTGCATGGCTCAAGCTTATGGTTTATACACACATTGTCATCCCTAAACCATTGTTTAGATTTCAGCTACAGGTTACTCTTTGAACAGTTTTTACAAAGACAGATTACAAGCCTGGCTACTTGAGCAAATATGAGATTTAAACAGCAAAGATGTTTTCAAAATTATTCCTTAAATATCCCTGTGATGTTATTTTCGAATGAATAGCTGTTACCAGGTGCATCTTGCTCTTCTGGCATAATTATGCTTTTACTGATAAGAGCACTTAATGGTAGAAGAGGACTTAATGATAGTTGTGACCCCACCGTGCCCCTTTAGATACCATTTGGAGTTCTTTGACAAGTAGATTAGTCGAAGGACCTAGTTTTCATCAGGGTTGTCTCCTTTTGTTATAGGAATTGAGTCTAATTGGAGAAAAATATCTTGGTGAAAAAGTGGAGATAAAGTAAGCAGAAACTTTCTCAAGAACTCTAAATATAATTATGGCATAGAAGTTTTTCTTGGAGCTCCTACTAACCAGACCTCTGGCTAGTAGACGACTTATACTCCTGTTGTATAAGAGGCAGTTTGCTTTGACTTAAATTCTTCTTTGTATAACTTTGAATTTCCAATGTTCATTACAAATTCTTAATAGCATCTATTTTTCTATTTTATGTTTATATGCACCATAATGAGAGTCAAGGATTAGAAAAAAGGTAGGGATTATTTATGAGTTTTGTTTGTTTGTTTGTAAAATAGAGAAATCTATTGAGATTATCAAGTTACTACACAGCAATGAAACATATTTTAGATATGGATAGACTTTTATTTGTAATATGTAGTAAGATGTTAAGTAGAAGATATAACGAGATGAAAAGGAACTGGGCACAATTTGTCATTTTATGCACAATCAAGCATTTTCCCCGTTCTCTGAGTTATCCTTCACTGAGTAGATTGATGTCTTGTAATATACTTCTCTATTTGTTCCTTTTTTAAAACCATGCATTGGCATTTTTTTTTTAAATATCCTTATCCATTTCAATGTTCTCAAGCATTTCATCATGATTTCCTCTATTAGTTTCATAATTTAACTTACACTTGAATATTTTGTACACCTTGAGCTATTGATAGAAATCTTTTCATTTTAATTTTTTTCATTTCATTCTGCATGCATTTTGATATTCTTAGCACCATTTGTTGAAGAACCTAATTCTTTTCCAAGTGTGTGACCTATAGTATTCCATTTGATGATTTTTGTCTATGTAACAGATTTTATAAAAATTTGGGACCATACAATAGTGATAAGTGTATACCACCTTCTACTTCAGTAATATTCACTACAGTCAAGTCATGTATAAGCCTGACTGTTTTCTGTTAGATGAGCAGTGAGGTATACATAAACATGAAGTATTATTCAGAAATTAGTAAAGAAATCATTGTGATTGTGGGAAAATCTCTTATGAGATTGTGTGAGAATTGGAAGCAAGTCAGTTAATAGGTGTGACTATAGTTAAAGAATGCACTATACATGCATGAAAATATAATTAAGACTATTTTGTATCATTAATGTAACCGCCAAAAGTTATAGTGAAAATTACTTCTAATATACAGAGAGTCCGTCCATATTTTGAGCTAGGAAAAGAAAAAAAGTAATAATAAATAAATAAATAAATAAATAAATAAAAAAAAATAAAAAGATAACCACTACTCTGATAGCAAACATAATTAATGTTATGAGTAGATCATTAACAAACTTAGTTGCTGTGAAATAAATATGTTTGAAATACAGTAATAAAAAGCTTCTGTCTTGTCTTCAATGAATATATTTAGAAAAAATAACTTTAAGTACTTTAGAAGATCTCTGAAAAGCGTTATAAGACTAGCCTTATCAAGTAGTTCTAATATATTATGTTGTCATGTTAGTCAACTAGTAGTTTTAATTAGTGCTTTTATGGTTCCACCCTAGGCAGTCACTGAATAAAATAAAATTATTATTATTTTCTACTACAAGTGAGACACCTGCATCTAATGTATTAAAGTTACTAGAATTTGTATTTAAATAAATTAAAATTATATATAATCTCTCTCTCTCTCTCTCTCTCTCTCTCTCTCTCTCTCTCTCTCTCTCTCACACACACACACACACACACACACACACACACACACACATATACACAATCACTTTTTACTTAGCCAGATTATCCATAATAGAAAGCTTCTATTTCCCTGAGCAATTGTTTGCAAGCCTGTTACTGACAATTAGCAAATGAGTCCATGTTGCTTTGAAGGAAAAAGACGTGACTAAGTGATTTAAACACAACATGTATTAGTTAACTGGGATGCTACAGCTGGAAGAACAAAACTGACACAAAAGCTCGAACTACAGACACACTGCTCAGATGAATGGCAGAGACATTGCTCCAGTAACTACTTCTCAGGGACACTTGTCCTCTTGCTTTTGTTCACAGAATCAAACTACAGACACATTTTCCACTGGAAACTACACATAAGTTGTTTAGCTACCATTGTCAGAATAATGTGTTCTGTACTGTCTAGAGTCTGGACAGTACAATAATGTCTAGGCTAGACATTAGTCAGCAACTCCTCATGGTTTTGAGTCAGTGTTTCTAGTGAATTGAGGTGATCTAACAAGTGGATGTGTCAGGTGTAGGAGTATGGAATCATACATATCTCTTCAAAGTCTATTGAAAGAATCAGAACTCTACCATTTCAACAAAGTAGGATAACTATTGTGTACTCTGCATGCAAGTTCTGTGCTAACTCAGATCACTCCCATTTTATACTCTGATTTTCTTAACCTTGGACATGAGAGCAGAATGATGTGGTGTCTATGCAAGTATTAGTTCTGAAATTACATACAACCAGTTCTGTATACATTTCATTAGTGAAATCAAGTTACAAGGCTAAGTGTGATAATAATGGACAAAGAAATTATATAGATATAAACAACATATCAATACTTAGAGATAAAGAAACAATTTATAACAAAGGCAGGAGGTAATTGGAAAGATTAGGAAAATTGACCAAATTATTGTATTTCTTTCCACAGTATGAAGTAAGCCATGAACACTTTTTTAATGGCTGAAATACAGCAAAGAGAAAAGAGGTTTAGAGAAATAACCATCACATTATGATAAACCATGCACTGCAGAGTTGATGAATAATTCCCTGAAGTACTTATAATGTGTCAGTTATTTAGTCCCTTTGAAAAACAAAGATTATTTAGAACAAATGAATAGATAGCTTTAGACAAAAGAAATTCCAGGATTTGACTTCAGAGATAAAAACAGAAATAGACACAAGAAGGGTTGTCTACTAACATACCCGATCATATCTCATTCCCTTTACAATGGGTCTTTTCTGTGAAAGTCACTTTAGGAAATTAGGAGTGTTTCTACAGTCTTGGAGACATAAATTAGACTTGATCTGAACAAGAAATATGCCCTGGACAATATTCATGTTTGTTGTAATAGATCTGTTCTGCCACACTGTTTGAGATACTGACAGAAATGTTTAAAAAGACTTTCACAATATATTTTGCTAAATTTCTACTGTAAATTACTTCAGGAACAATTATATATTTCATTGAAATTACCTCTTAGAAGAATATATGTGGAAACCTAACAAAACAACATGTCATGTTAGCAAGGGACAGAGTCAGGGGAGTTGACAGCGTTATGAGCACATGCTGTTCTTGTAGAGAACTCAAGTTCAATTCCCAGGAATACTCTGATGACTCACAGATGCCTGAAACTCCAGTTCCTAGAGGATAGTACATCTCTTATCCTACATCCCCACACACTGACTTCTGTACCACCAAACCATCATGTATATTACAAAAAAACACGCACACATGCACACACACACACGTATGTATATACATATATGCTATATATGTTAGGCTATATATGTTAGGAAGGGAACTATAGGGAGTCCAGTGAGGACTGGGGTGGTGGGAATGATGACCATGAGTAGCAGACAAGGAACACAGTCATCAGCATATGTTAAATTGCTAAAATGAAACCTAAACTTTTCTTTAAAAAATGTATACAGATAAAGGAAAAATTCTACAACAATAAGCAAATAAACACACTTGAAAATCTGAAATATCCCTTTTAAATCTTAAAATGCCACTGTTCAGTTTGCCAAAGTCATTGCTGATCATTGATAATAACAAGGTATATCAGTTCCAGAAATAGAATCAGTCTCAAAATTCAATATTTCTGAACCTCCTTGGATTAGAGTCTTTATAGTGCCTAAGGTTTCCTTTCTAAATACTGATTACAAGAACGGAACTATGTCATGTAGTATACTTATTTTCTAATGATTAACAAACTAATATATAAACACCAAAGCATGTACTACACAAATAAAAATACCCAAAACAGTAAAGACATACTCAAAATCAGCAAATGCTTCAGGTCTGTGACATGCAAGATGTGTGACCTGCAATAGAGCTAAAAATCACTTGATATCTACACAGTTTTCTGTTTCAACAAACAGAAAATTGAGATTTGAAAGAAATCAGGTAGAATTGTGATTCTTAAGTCAGAGTGCACAGTTTCCAGTAGAGGTCATTACTGTAAGGCTGAAAACTATGATGAATGGTGAAAATTACTACTAATTACAGTGGAAAGAAAAGTTGGCACTGGATAATGCCAGGTTATAAAGAATTGGTGAACAACCCAAGGATTGATGTGAAACCCCCAAGGAGGACTATGTCTTGCAAGAATAGCTTATTATGCAACTACAGATTGACTCTGACAATAAAGGTACAAGGGAACCAGATGAGTAGATCGATAATCCCAATAAACTGATTAAGCTAATGTAGAGAGTATAAAGAACTGTTACCAGGAGTTACTACATATATGTATTACTACAGATTTATTGCTTAATAAAAACATCCAATGGTAATATAATGAGTGATTATTTGATAATTATTTTCACATTTTATAAAATAGGAAAGGTGCCCACAATTTTTATTTCTTTCTTAATAAAATTCATGAAAATTGTATGTATCAGTATGGCATGTTATATTTTTTTTATGTTTTTTTTGATACAGGGTTTCTCTGTGTAGCCCTGGCTGTCCTGAAACTCATTTTGTAGACCAGGCTGGCCTTGAACTCAGAAATCCTCCTGCCTCTGCCTCCCAAGTGCTGGGATTAAATGTGTGCACCACCACGCCTGGCTGGCATGTTATATTTTTATGTACATATAGTGTCATGTTTATATCACTTTAAAACATAATTTATAATGCTTTATTGTAGAAAATATACAATATTCTTTTTTCTACTTTTAAAAATATATTATATTATATATAATATGGTATATTATATATAGTATATTATATATTATAGATAGATAGATAGATAGATAGATAGATAGATAGATAGATAGATAGATAGAGTATATATGTATATCTGATAGTTCAATGCAATTCCAGACTTCTTACTTCGACCTGCTGACACATTGATGAAGCTTTTCCATCCTTTATTTCCTGTTCACATCTCAGGTTCTGAGAACAGAACAAAGTATCTATTCTGTTCTCATCTTTTAGATTAAAGATTTGATGTCCCACACATGTGTGATATCATCTGAGTCTTATATATATTTATCTTTATATAGTAGACCTCACCTGATGATGATTCTCCATTATTTCTGTAATAATGACTTCATCATTTTTAGGGAAAAATAATATTGCTTTTTAATATGCAACTCATTTGTCTTTAAAAACTTATTGTTTATTGGACATTTGGTTGTTTTCAATTATTGGATTTTCAGAATAATGCTACAGTGAAGGTGAAATTGCCAGTGTCTCTTCAGCACATTCACTTCATTTCCTTTGCATTCACATAAAATTATTGCTATTGGCATTGTAGTATTGGTGTATTGCTAATTAGAAGGGATGTCTCAGTGTGTCTGTAATTGTTTTAACTCTGTATATTCTACACAAAGCACTCAGGGCTTCAATTTTGTCACATACAGATGAAAACTTGTTTACTTTCTTTGAAATTTAGTTTAAAAAAATTATGAAATTCCTCAATTCAAAACCACAAAGTTTGAATTTAACCTTTAAATTTTTAACTCTATTTAATTCTAAATATAGATAAAATATTTACAATAAGTTGAGATTAAATAGATAACATCAGACATAAATTCATTGTATGTGATGATTATATTTTAAAACTTCGTACCTAATATTTTCCTGTTACCTTTCAAACAGGAAAATGATTGCCTCTCTCTCTGAATCTATTAATTGCAGTGTTGTACTGGTGTCTTGGTCATTTCTCTTATGAAGAATAGGAAAATTAAGGACAAGATAGCTCATATATGAAGTAAGATATGTATAGTTACAGATCACCTTTTTAGATGTATTATAAAAAAACAAAAACAAAACAACAAATAACAAAAAACAAACAAAACAAACCTAAACACCCTATTGATACAATTAAGTACACCAAGCTATGATTATCGAACTTAAAAGTGTGTATCTTGATATTCAATTACAAAGCCTTTAGAAAAATCTAAAATAAAATGTTTTATTAATGTATTATCATCTGTAGAGGAATTTTAATCCAGTCACTAAAGACCAAAGACATTCCAGGCCTGTGTGATCCGGTTGGAATTCAGATATGACCACAGTACACACCTTTCATCCCAAACAGTGATGCCTATTTGAAGGAAAGGGAAAATAACTCACCATAGAAAGATTTGACAGGTTAGGATATGTTCAACTCTCCTGAGTACAGCAAAGCAAAAGGAAGCCGTTTAAGAGAAGCACGGCGAGAAAGTTTATCATTGACTGAGGTATTGAGTCAGCTGGAAGTCAGGCAGTGGAATTGAGTCATTCGAGGAGGTTGAAGCCAGAGATTAAGAAGGAGTGAGAAGATTAGAAAAAAATGTCAGAGTTAGTTTGAACCAAGCAGAGCAACTAAGTGAGAATTTGAGATAAACCAGATAGAATCAGTCAGATTGGAGAAGAGTTTAAGCCTGAACAGCTGGGTTGAACCAGCTGGCCAGAGAGTGACAATTACATATAGTGAATAAAAGATACTTTGAAATCTAGATCCTAGCATAATTGGAAGAAAAAGGAAGCACACTAATGTTTCAGAAAGCAGAGGACATCTGACAGAAAGTTCACAAAGGATAGCAGACATCTGACAGAAAGCCAGAGAGGAGAAATTCACCCTGAGGCATCTCCAGAAGTATCAACCATCACAATGTAGTCAGGAATAAGTGAGAAAATTAAATTCTCTATATTTAAAACACTAAATTTCCAAAAGAAATTAAGAAATTTTAACTTGTTCAAGAGGTATAATATGTAAATCCATTGGAATATTTATCTAGTTAAATATTCTTTTAAGTATTTATACAGAATATTCAGTGATATATCCCTTTAATAATTCATTGTTTGTTATGAGTATTAATTTAAAAGTCTATAGATTTGATAAGTCCAAAGTAATTTTCAAAAACATGGTTAAAGACTCAATATTGCTTTCTTTCTAAGATTATCATCAATCTACATAGTTATTGGTTGCACAGACTTTAGTAATGAAAAGAATTAGGCAACTAAAATGTAAACATGGTCATGCAGAGTCCAGTCCACATTTATTTTTACTATAACAATCAGTTTGTAGAAACTTTGTCACCACTCACTGATGAACAAACAGATTAAAAACGATTAAAACCTTCTCCTAACCACACTATAATGAATTGCAAAAACCAATCCTAAATTAGTAATAAAAGTTAGTATTACACACAGAATAGCATATCCACAACTGTTAAGTATAGGTATTGTATTAAAGATCTGGTGTTGGGTTGAAGCACAAGAAAATAATATTTTGCCCTTAAAACTTTACCATGTTATATAAATTAACATTTAGTAACACCTACCTCCTAAATGCTGAAGTATAAAAGCACTTGCTAATTGTGTATAAGGTCACATGTTTTGTACTCTGTATGCAGCACGTGTATACAGCTAAAACTGTGGATGTGGCAGTAAAATAAATCTTGAGAAATTGAAATTTTCACATAAAGGACAGAATTATTCTCATCATGCATAAGCAAATTGAAATATCTATTATCCAAGAGGAACGCTATTCTAATACAGATTTTTTTTCCTATTAGGTATTCAGAAAAAAATACATTTTCCTGTTATATTCCATGTTGAACAGGACATTTCAACAGAGAGGAGTATTTTAATTGGTTATCTGGTCAGATTCAAAATGGAAATTTTGAAATTAACATTCAGAGTTTACTTTCTCAGAAGTAAATAAAATTCAGTCAGGGAAAGAAATCCTTTCTTGAGAGAGAGAGAGAGAGAGAGAGAGAGAGAGAGAGAGAGAGAGAGAGAGACTCCACATGATATAGATTTTAAAATCTTTATGTCATTTGCAACATAATTATTTCATTTGTCTGCTTTTCTTTCTAGAGAAATGTATCACCCTTGTACTATCTTTGTTAAAAATTAATAACAGAGTATACTTTCCTACAAGGATAAAATATAGTGCTTGTGGATCTAAAAATCATATTCCACAGAGAAATAAAAACAGAGCAAATTGGGGTAATATTCACTCATCTTTGAAAATGCAATACTCAATGACAAATATCTACAATCATATTTATGTTTATTACGTCACATGAACACTAAAACCAAATCAATTTTGTGTGGACACAATCACAGCCAAGGACATTTCAAGAAGAACAGGAAGGCCATGAGTCATGCAAAAGATTGTTCTAATGATTTCTGATGTGCTGTGAATGTCAATGGCCATCACTACTGATTCCCACAATATAAACTGTAAGTTTTTAAAATAGTGAATGAACAGTACCATGTTAATAAATACACATAAGGAACTCATAAACAAATTTGAGAAATAGGTTGTGAAATTCTCAAAAGCACTATCTGTAAAACTGCATCACATGAAGCTTAGCAAGATGGCTCTTTGGTAAAATGTGAGCACGTGGTGAGATTCTAGATGACTGGAGTTCCAGTATCCAATTCCTGACAGGCTCAATTTTATTTAACTTTGTAAATGAGCAAGAATGATAAAGTAGTACATATTTGTAAAAATTATAAGGTGATTCTAAAGTGTAAAAGTTATATGGTGATGAAACAGCATACACATTTTGTGGGAAAATTATGGAAGGATATTTATCATTCATGACTTATTTTTTTTTCTAATGCACCAGTTCATACAATCTCCTATCACACAGGATTGTGCAGTAAACAGGAGGAATATAAATAGTACCGATTGTCACTTTTGAAAGCCGAACAGTTAGCCAATAACAATCAAGTTTACAATTACAGCTCAGAAATGTCACGTTGCCTTCACATGTCACTGTTTAAAATTACGTGAGAAACCCCAAACCTTCAGAGTGGTGAAGCATAATTCTCACGCAGGGAGAAAATTAGAATATTATAGTTGTTTTATGTTTTGTTTCTGTTCCGTTTTGTTTCCTTGTCTCTAGTACAGACTAAGAGTTCCTTATTAAAATGACCTGAGAAAAGAATAGTATTCATTGGTGTATTTTAGGAGGGGGGATATTTCCATATGCATAAGGGGACAAAAGACGAGAGACCTTGGATCTTCACACAGATTCCTTTATATTTCACACACACATAGCATGAATGTCAACTTACAAAATATTTTCACACTAATGTGACTGAAGCAATTGTTTCACTGTGTAGAGGTTTACACTTGTTCTACACAGTCAGTATTGAAAAGGATTTTGAATTAGCAGCTAGTACATTTCAGGTATCTGGGTTAGTGGTGGTTAATGTGCAAGACAAACATTGCTTAGATTTGTCTCCTAGACTGAAAGTTTTACTAAATGTAGTTCAATTCCATTGTGTGTGTGTGGGGGGGGGACAAAAGAAAATGAACATGTGTTCTATATTGACTTAAAAAATGTTTTATTAATGCAATCTGCAACAAATTAACCTTAAAGAGCCTGGAGACATGAGCTGCAAATGCAAGACTGCTTGGAGAGAATTGAGACCAGGAAGAAAACATCTTGAGACCATCCTGAGAACTCTGCATCCACAATGCTACTTCCTGTGTCGGTCAAAGGGATTTTGATCATTTTATTGCTCTGTACTGTGGAAGGCTTGCCATAAATAGCCTCTTGCACATAGACAACTTTTTGTTATACATTAAGATAAAAAGAAATACTTTAGTGTATCTGCCCCTACAAACAAAGAATTTTTACTTCATTATTAAATAAGTATCATATAGTTACGTGAATATTGTCTCAATTAGCTGATATGTGACTGTTCCAATGTCATTTCTAAGATGAAATTTTAAAGAAACATACATTTCTTTTCAGAACTGAGTTTGATTTTGTGTGTTTTATTTCAAATCATGTATAATTATGAGACTACAATGTGTAACAGGAATTTCCAACCCCAATAAGCCCACATAAAGAAAGATAATCCAGTTATTATATTTATAAGCTTCATGCCTACATTGGGCAGATCAAGCACTATATAAATGTATTCCGCTGCTATAAGACCCTTTGCTACTTGCAAGTTTTTCTAGCTCTGTGGTTCTATCTTGCTTCCTCTTCCTCCTCTGTCCTCTACTTTCTCCTAGTTCTCTTTCCCTCTCCCCACTCTCAAAGACTCTCATTCAACCTTTCCCTTCCACTGCTCAATCACAGGTTCTAGACTTCATTGACCACTACATGGGGAGAAGGTACACACAAGATCACCTAAGTGAACAACTATTTGTGGGTGGGTGGCACTCCTCTTGAGAAAGAAGAATTAACATCAGAATTCAGAGAGCATCAGGACAACCCACTGAGGAAGGATTGACAAGGATTCAAACTGGGAAACCTCAAAGACAGGAAGGCAGCTGTTCACTACCTCTTCTCCCAAACTAGTGCCAGAAAGCAGGCTCACCCACCGTTAACCCTAGTAAGATTTACTACCCTGATAGTTATGAAACCTCACTATTTTTTTTGACCTTATCAGATCGCCAATCCCAACCCATCCCATCCTACAGATCCTGAGTATGTAAAATAAATGTCTTCCAACATCCTTTTTCCAACAAATTATACACAGACACACAAACTTTGCCCCAGAGACCCTGTGTTCTTTACCCACACAACCCAGTCCTGCCCAGTGAACAACAGGACCTGGATAACCCTGAAAGAGAAGCCAACAAAGGATGGCATATAATATATTTTATTAATTACATTTTCTTTTCTATTTATTAGTTTTCCTTTATAGCTAACTATGATTACTCACTTTTATTCATTTATTGGTTCTGGGGTATAACCCCCAGTGAAAAATAACCAACTCTTTGGTTCTCAAAGGAGTAACTTCCTTGCACCCTTTTTTCTTTTTTTTCTTTTTATTCATTTATTTATTTTTAATCACCAAATGATATAACCAGACAGACGAAATTGACTTCAGTCTAACTAAGGTCAAGGGGCACTTTCCTGAGAATGCAATACATCAAGGAAAAGATAGGAGGGGCAGACAAGCAAGGTATTACAGACATAAAATTGCCATGTTCTATACATCTTTAGTCTTTAAATAGGTAGAATAAATGATGTTAAAATTCTTTTATGTCTGCTAACAATTTGATTGCTTTCAGATTTTGATTTTTAAGAGTCAAAATTGCATAAAGTAGAATTTCACTTTTGGTTTGTCCTATGAACAGTCGTTTTGAGATATTATTTCAAACATTCTGAAATGTGGAAATAATGGTGCTTTGCGCCTAGCCTAATAATATATCTTATGGCATTAAGATCCTTTTGTTCCGATATAAAAAGGTTTGCAAAGTTCAATATAAGTGCACTGCTTGCACCATCTTTTATTTAGTATTATTTTATTGTAAGCAACCAATTTAATAAAGAATAGTCCTGATTTATGCCATTATCATCATAATTCAGGTTATAGGTAAGTACTCATAAATATATGTACTGGGTCTATATTTAGACATTATTTTGTTGAATTAGTATAATTTGGTCCCCTTTCTTAGCATTGTAACACCCTGCATTTAAAAATTGTGCTAGTGATCTTTCTAAAACCAAAACAATATAACTCTTCTTGAACAAATGACAATATAAAGTAAAATCACTCTGCTTCTGCAGTCATTTAATCTCACGAGCTGGAAGGTAGAAGGTATTAATGGCACAGTCTTGCAGTCTAAGAAAATTCATACATAACAAACGTACTGCAGTAAATGCCAGCCTTCTGAATCTCATTCTTCATCTACCTTACAAGTTCTTTCTCAGAAACAGAGAATTTAGGAAAGCCCTTTCAACATATACCCACATACTACATATATGTATGCAATCACACAACCACTATGTGCTGATCATTAAGGAGGAATCTTAGCACAAGTCTTTCTTTGACTTTACCATCATGAGTTCATTCATATTGTGAGTGGTGCATTCCCTAGGCTCATGGTCCATAGTTCTATAAGAACGCAGGCTTCGAAAGCCATGAGAAGTAAGCCAGTAAGCAGCACTCCTCCATGGCTTCTTTATCTGCTGTTGTCACAATGCCCTACCCTGCTTGAGTTTCTGCCCTGACTTCCTGGCTGGTAAACTGTGATGTGGAAATGGAAGCGGAATGAACCTTTTCCTCATCAAATTGTTCTGGTCCTAGTGGTTTATCACTGCATGTATATCTAGTAGACTTATCTAAGAAAATTACTTTTAAAATTTATTTCTTCATTTTTAAAATTTTCTACTGCAAAACATTATTGAAACAATGTTCAATAGGGTAATTAGTATATGGCTGATGAATATATATATTGAATCACACATCTATATATTTGTGTATATATAAAATATTGTCATATATTGTAAAAAGGAAGTATTGTGTTGATATTTATGTCAGAAGAGTGCAACACCTGGAAATAAAAGTGGTCTGATAAGAGGCAAATATTAAAATGGAATGGCACTGATTAAGCAATCCAGTGAAATTTAGTTAAATTTGAGGTACAGGAATTTTCCAGAACTAAGCATCCTCAAGTCACTGCAGAAAAGTAATGATTTAAATAATTTTACTCACTGTGATTTATGTACATTTGCTAAGGAACTATAATCCGTAGAGAAGCAATGTATGTTCAACAGAAAATACGAACTAGCCATTTCTCAAAGCTCTAAAAGCTAATTTACACAAATAAGGCATACTTCTTATGGAAATTTAACTATGCCTAAAATTTCCAAAGTAATTTCAATTGATAATGGAACACTACATATATGATAAAGAAGTATAATAATTCAAATTTCTTTAAATCTGTGCTCTTTATCACATTCCCATCCATGATCATGTAAAGTATAATGGTAGATATTTGATATGTTAAAGCCTATGATAATATGTGATTTGTTAAATGAAAACCATATTAGCATTACTGGACACACTGTATTTATAGACCTTTTGAAAGATTGATTGCTGGTAGTCTTCAAAAAATCACTTTTGAGAAAATTCAGAAAGGTATATGAGCATGACTTTGGAAAGACTAACTGTCTCTAAATTTGATTTTTGACTTCTAAAGTATTTGTTTTCACCTCTGAATTTTATTGATAACAGCTTATGTTCAGTCAATGAGTACAATTTTTAGATAAAATCGTGCATTTAATCTTTATTTATTTTATTTTTTTCGAGACAGGGTTTCTCTGTATAGCCCTGGCTGTCCTGGAACTCACTTTGTAGACGAGGCTGGCCTTGAACTCAGAAATCTGCCTGCCTCTGCCTCCCTAGTGCTGGGATTAAAGGTGTGCACCACCAAGCCAGGCTTGCATTTAATCTTTGATTAATAATATATTAAAATGGTTAAAATACTTTTCTGTTGTTAATTGCCATTCCATTGCAAAACTTATACTAATGTACTTACTCAGTCATATTTTACTTGACATTCTAAAAATTTTTTGTCGGTTATTTTATTTATTTCCATGGCAAATGCTGTACTATTTCCCAGTTTCTCCTCTGAACCCTCCCCCCATCCCACCACCCTCCCATTGTTTCTATGAGGGTTCTCGCCCATCCACACACTCTTACCCCCCTGCTCCTGTTATTTATATTTTTGATTTACAAGAAGAAATAAGAAATGTTTACTTTCTGAATGTCGAAGGGATCAGTAGATAAAGTCACATGTGCACAAACAAGGTGTCCGCAAATCATTTCCCAGAACCTGGGTCCATTGTCACTTTTTTGTTACTGTGCTAAACCATCATTTTTGTAGTAGTAATTTCTTATCCCCAAAAGCCCTTATAAAAAACACACAACCCAATTATTATGCATATATAAGCTATATGCCTAGATTGGACAGATCTCTTACTAAACTAATTTATTCCCCAGCTATGAGACCCTTTGCTATGCACAGTTTCTCCAGGCCATGTGGTTCTTCTCTATCTTCCTTTCACCTCCTCTGTTCTCTCTTTGAGACCTCCAATCCCACCTTTCCCTTCCATTTCCCAATCATCAGCCCTAGCCTTTATTTGACCAGTAAGAATGTACAGTGAGATCATCTGAGTACATGATCTACTCCTTATCAGTGCAGGGGCTGTTGGGGGAGGGCAGTCCCTCTTGAGGAAGCAGAATTGACATCAAAATACAAACAGCATCAGGGTAACCCACTACACATTGTAACCATAAACACCATGACCAAAAAGAATTTGTTTATTTTTATAGTTTCAGTCTATAAGACAGTCAATATGGTCAGGGACAGCATGGTGAGAAGTGACAGGAAAGGGACCTGGGACAGAGAGCTATGTTCACAATTGTATTGCCGGCAGTGGGGAGAGAATATGGATGGGAAGGAGCTATTCTTGTTCTCACAGCACAGCCCCAGTCAAATCTTCCTCCAGCAAGGCCTCCACAAATAGTGCCATCAATTGGGGATCAAGTATCCAAATGCTGGTTGATTTGAGGGGAAGGGGTTACTCCAGTTCTCATTTAAAGACCACTCTAGGTCAATGTGGAAAGAGGACCCAACTCGACAGTGTTGTGTTCTGCCCTCAACACATATCAATCAGACTCGCACACTAAACAAGTCAGTAAATAACTTTAAACAAAAATTCAAGACTACCTCACCTTGAGATCTAACCCATCTGTACACACTGAACCCCGGCACTATTGGTAATGCTAAGAAGTGCTTGCAGATAGGAGCCTGGTATGACTGTTCCCTGAGAGGCTTTGTGAGGAACACTTGACTAAGACATATGCACATTCTCACAGCCAACAATTGGAGTGAGCCCAGTGACCCCAATGGAAGAGTTAGGGAAATAACTTAAGCTGAAGTGGAGGACTACAACCACAAAGAACAACAATATCAACTAACCAGACACCCAAGAGCTCCCAGGGACTAAACCACCAATGAAAGTGTTTTCATGAATGGGTCCATGGCTCCATCTGGCTATGTAGCATAAGACTGCCATATCTGGCATCAAGGGTAGGCGAGGCACTGAGTCCTGAGTAGGCTTGTTGCCCCAGTGAAGAGGGATGCTATACAGATGATGCAGGAGTGGATGGGCAGAGGAGCATGCACTTAGAGGCAAAATGGAGGTGGATACGGTGGTGGGGGGGGTGTCATGGTAAGGAGATCAAGAAGGGGGCAATTACTCTCCTGGGCATATACCCAGAAGATGTTCCAACTTGTAATAATGACATATGCTCCACTATGTTCATAGCAGACTTATTTGTAATAGCCAGAAGCTGGAAATAACCCAGATATCCCTCAACAGAGGAATGGATACAGTAAATGTGTTACATTTATACAATAGAGTACTACTCCGCAATTAAAAACAATGAATTCATGAAATTCTTAGGCAAATGGATGCATCTGGAGGATATCATCCTGAATGAGGTAACCCAATCACAAAAGAACACACATGGTATGCACTCACTGATAAGGTGTATATTAGCCCCAAAACTTAGAAGATCCAAGATACAATTTGCAAAACACATGAAACTCAAGAAGAAGGAAGACCAAAGTGTGGATACTTCCTTCCTTCTTAGAATGGGGAACAAAGTATCCATGGAAGGAGTTACAGAGACAAAGTTCAGAGCTCAAATGGAAGGAAAGACCATTGTACTGGCTAGTTTTGTGTCAACTTGACAAAGCTAGAGTTATCACAGAGAAAGGAGCTTCAGTTGAGGAAATGCCTCCATGAGATCCAACTGTAAAGCATTTTCTCAATTAGTGATCAAGGCCCCTTGTTGTGTAGGAGATTGGAAGATAATGCTGAGAACAGTGCAGAAGATGGAGGTCTGGTTTGTGAAATATCAGAGGGAAATTTAAAGACTCTTTTCAGGGCCATTGCTGTTTTGATTATGAAGATTTTGTATTATTTTGATTATGAAGATTTTTCTGGTTAGCTAGGGCTGAAGAATCAGCTGTGGTTAACAAGATACCAGAACTACTAAAACAAAAACTTTGCATTTCTGGGACTATTGATGCTGGTTAGCTGGAGCTAAGAAGGTAGTGGTGATTAAGAAGAGACCATAATCATTGAGGTGACATCTTCTGGGAAGAGTTTTCTGAAAGCAAAAAGAGGCTGTGTTCAAGAGATAGCCAAGGTTGTACTCCTGCTGCAGCGGGACTTGGTAATATATAAGGGTCACCCAGGTGTTACTGGTTTTGAAGGCATGAAGGGGTCACACAGAGCAGCTGAGGCTCGGCACTGTGAGAGGCCATGGAAGGCCATTGGTGAAGGTGCAGCCTCAGTTGCAATTGAAGGCCCAGGACTGAAGGGGTCATGGAGTGTTTTGGAGATGCCAGTACCATGAGATGACCACCAAGAGCAGCAGCAGCAATGGAGTACAGGCATCTGGAGCCTAGAGGATGACGCATGTGCTACAAAGGGCATGTCTGGAGAAGTGACCCAAGCCCTTAGAGGAGCCCAGAAGGTCTTGAGTTGGATCCCAGACTTTGGACTGTTGGAGATTGATTTTTGCTTTTGATTGTGACTGTGCCCTGATATTTTCCCTCTTGAAGGAAGAAACTGTTTTAGTAGAGCCCACAGTTAAGAGACTTTTAATCGTAAAAAGTCTTTGGATTTTAAAGAGATGGATATTTTAAAGAGATTGAAATTTTAAGAATATGTAAAGACTGTGGGACTTTTAAAGTTATTTAGATCTTGGGGATAAGTAAGAATGTTAGGGCTCAGGCTTACTAGTGATGTGTTTGTGTGTCAAGTTGACAAGGGGTCAATTGTACTGGCTAGTTTTGTGTTAACTTGACAAAGCTGGAGCTATCACAGAGAAAGGAGCTTCAGTTGAGGAAATGCCTCCATGAGCTCCAACTTGATTCTTGGTCATGATGTTTGTGCCAGCATAGAAACCCTGATTAAGACAACCACCCAGAGACTGCCCCACCTAGAGATCCATCCCATATACAACAACCAAACCCAGACAGTATTGCATATGCCAGAAAGATTTTGCTGACAGGACCCTGATATAGCTCCCTCCTGTGAGTCAATGCCAATGCCTGGCAAATATAGAAGTCGCTGCCCACAGTCATCTATTGGATGAATCACAGGGCCCCTAATGAGGGAGCTAGAGAAAGTACCCAAGGAGCTAAAGGGGTCTGCAACCCTATAGGAGGAACAATGTTATGAACTAACCAGTAACACCCCTCCCACCCTAGAGCTGTGTCTCTGGTTGCATATGTAACAGAGGATGGCCTAGTTTGCCGTCAATGGGAGGAGAGGCCCTTGGTGTTGTGAAGATCGTATGTCCCAGTACAGGGGAATGCCAGGGCCAGGAAGAGGGAGTGGGTGGGTTGGGGAGCAGAGAGCTGGGATGGTATAGGGTATTTGGGGATAGCACTTGAAATGTAAATGAAAAAAATATCTAATAACAAAAAAGAAAACAAAGAAATGTAAATGTATAAAATAATAATTAAAAATTCAGAATAGAAAATGCTTATTCTTCTAATATTCTTAAGAAATTTTATTTTATGATAAAAATCAAGAATTCTTTTCATCCATTTCTCACTGCTACAGGTAACAGATATTTAACCTCAGCATTTAAATATTTTACAAAAACATGAAGAGGGAAGTTATTGTCTAAGAACATATTTAAACACAAAAGTTATTGGGAACTTCATATATTATAAACAGCATAAAGTGGTGTATGAACATTAATTTTGAATTCTATTATAATTTGAGTAAGAATATTCTCTGATTTGTTAGAAAATACAGGGTCATTCAGAGTCATTTCATAGGCAAAATATTCAACTCTTTAATTTAGTCTCTTTCATAAAAACATTTGTTTTCACACACAAAAAAGTTGTTTTTAGTATGACCAATCCCCTAAGCTTTTTTTATCTGTACCTTAAATGAATGCTCAAAGATATTGAATCAAATCAAAATTAAAATGCAACATAAGGGTAATACATGCTTATTTCTTATTAATTCTACTTTTCTTTTTTCACATAGATTATCTGTTGTGATCTTTGAAACAGTAAAACATAAGGTCTTTCCCACACATACCTTTTCATCATATTTGGGGTAGATTCCCCCTTTTGTGGAACATGATTTCAGATAGCTTCCTGTTTTCGGGTATCAGTTGATTTCAACTCAGAAACTTTTTTTCTTAAGCACACACAAAAAAGAAAATAAAAGTAAAAAGAAAGAAAGACAGAAACCACATCAAACATGAATTAAATCCTAAACTTTAAAGGGTGTTCATGCTTGGCTGACAGTTACCATAACTTATAGCATTATAAGTTCATCAAAGAAATTGCACAAAATAATTTCAAAGGCTGTTACTTAAAAACAGTATCTGAGGGCAAGGTAGTTACATGTGTCTGCGCCATGCTTCTAACCTCTTTCAAAGCCTACCCAGGAAGGTCGTTTGACCTCACAAGTTAAGAGCAGCCTGGGTGACACTGATTGACCCTAACTCTAAAGAAAAAAAAAAAGGAAAACAAAAAGTCCCAACTCATTACTTTTATAAAGTAGACATCAAGTACAAAGTCCTGAAAGTAAATAAGAATAAATACAGAGCCAGCATCGATTACTATTGTTGAAGAGTATTGCTCATCTTGATTTTGTGTATTGGCATACATTTTTATATTTTAATACATTTAAATGGGCTCTTGTCTTTCTGCGTTTGAGAACCTGCTTTTCCCCATCAGCAGCCATCATTGCTCTTTATTCCTTTTTTTTCCCCTGACCTTGGAGACAGGTCTTGATTGATTCTTTTTATATAAGACTTTCATAATTTTCTTAAGAACAATGGAATCTATAGAGTACCAGGAGATCATTATTCTTCTTTTCTCTTTCTTACTGAGATTTTTTCCCCTGTCCCTTTTCCTTCCTCTCTCCTTGCTTGAGAGATTTTACCTCAGCCTAGGCTCTCCAAGTGGCTTCAACAATAAAGGTGCTTAGAGCTATGAGTAATCCCTTAAGATTTCATAATTTTCTGCTTATATATTATATTCCAGGACAATGGAAAGTAGAAATCTCATTTACAGATCTATGTCTTTTATTCTGTCCCCAGTAACTTTTAATATGTTGTTCTCTCTAAATAATATTAGTTTATTTTTTTCTTAAACATATCATATAAGTATTCTGTCACTATTTTTCAGGGTAGCAATTTCTGTTGGCCAAATTCTACATGCACAGTTGATTCTGTGTAATGTAGAGGAATCAAATATAGTTGCAAAGTACATCTGTGGTGATTTCAAAAATGTGCCATCAGACTTTGGCTTCTTATTTCATTGCCATTTTCTGTCTTCTGACAACTTGAAGATGAATTGCTTTGGTCTTGGCATTCTCCCCTTTTCTTGTCCCTTTCTGTATTCACTGTCTTGGGTATTCCATTTCAACACATAAATTTATGTATTATTTGGATGCAGATAATGTTATGATGTAACAAATCACTTCAAAACATAGTGGTAAAATTAATTTATCAGTATCATCCTTACTTCAGACTTGTTGACTAGACTCATGTAAATAATTGCTATCTGAAGGCTTTCATCTCAGTTGACTGTCAGCAATATTGAATAATGTTATCAAAAAACTTAATCAAACTGGTCCACAACAAACTTATTTTGCTTGAATCTTTAATGACTAGACTGTTGTGACTAGAGTAGAGGGGGACTGCTCAGATTTCTGATTCTGTATTTACCCTCTCCATCTGGCTGCCCTGAATCTTTTCATTCAATGGTAAACTCTGTTTCTTCTGACATTTGCATAGCAGCTGTCTTTATCTCCAGCTAGAAGGCACAATGGAGGAAGATATTGCCTCATTTAGGCAGCACCAGCTCTGTCACAGCTGGTTGTCCTTAGTGAATCACAAAATCAAACCAAGTTTACCAGAAATTAATTATCCACAACCAGAAGAAGCAACAGTCATTGATCATGATGTAGGCAACAGGCCTAGAAAGGGACTAGAAGTTTTCATGTTTTACCATGCTAAATATCATCCCCTTTCTACTACGTACAAATATAATACCAGCATGCTCTAGCTTTAAATTTTCATGTCTTTTTCCATTCAGTATCATCTACCCTTTTCCTATCTCACTGGATAGCAGCTCCTTCAACTTTCTAGTCATGTGAAATTTTTAGTGGATTTTCTCTTCCGCTCTCATAATATCTGATTTGGTGCTTTAACAAATTATATTGTCTATTTGCAAAGTATAGGAGATATGGAACCATTTATCACTGTCTCTATTCCATTTGCATTAGTCCAGCATGAATTATTCCAAAGGACTTCTGAATGGTTGCAGTAGTTTTATTTTTCCTTTGTCATCTCTTCTTAGGGTGGTAGATAGTCAGGAGAACATGAAAGCTAAAATGTATCTGTTTCACAAAGAAACCATATCAAAAATATTGCCTTTATAACTCTAGACCATTTCTTGCTCTTATCCTTTGTTTAATTTTCTGCCTCTTCCCACAAAAAAAAATATATATATATAACAGCTGCTTTTACCTAATCCACATCTATGTACTAGCTTCTATTCCAACTTTATGATAGTGTGAAAGCCTGCTCATTTGACCACTGATTTTTATTTTCAGTACGGGATTTCATACATTTAATGACACGTTCTTTTTGTGGCCTTGAAGAGACAACAAAACAGCACAAAGCAAGATACAATAATTCAAGGCAGATGGTCTCATATAGAGGTTGGACAAGACAGCTCAGTAGGAGGAAAAGAGCCCCAAGAGCAGGAACAAGAGTCAGAGACACACCTGCTCATACTGTAAGCAGTTCCATAAACCACCAAGCTAATATACACAGCTATACACATAGAGAACCTGGTGCAGACCCTAAAGGCCCCTAGCTTGGTGCTTTAGTCTTTGTGAGTCCAAATGAACCCTGCTTAGTTGATTAAGGGGAGTATATTCTTCCAGTGTCCTCTTTTCCTTCTGACTCCTACTATTTCATCCCCCCAACTCTTCCACAGGGTTCCCCAATCTCTGAGGGGAAGGACCTGATGGAAACCTCCAATTTAAACTCTTTCTATGTCTTTCTTTCTGTCTCTGTGTGTCTCTGTCTCCCTGTCTGTCTGTCTCTGTCTCTGTCTCTGATTCTCCCTCCCCCTCTCTCTCTCCATAATGGCTGGATGTGGGTCTCTCTATCCACTTCCATCTACTACTCAAGGAAACCTCTCTGATGATAACTAGCCAAGTACACTTTCAATATCATTAGAAATCATTTCATTGATATTCTCTCTCTCTCTCTCTCTCTTTCTCTCTCTCTCTCTCTCTCTCTCTCTCTCTCTCTCTCTCTCTCTCTCTCTCTCTCTCTCTCTCTCCCTCTCAACAGCTGTGTTTGTGTTTGGTTCTACCCTAGGTCTCTAGGCTATCCAAACTCTGGTTTCTGACAGTAGTATATGGCATGGTCGTATATGGCATGGGCTCCCTCTCATGACATGTGCCTCAATTAAACCAGGTATTGTGTGGCCACTCCCTTGATTTCTATACCAGCATTGCCCCAGCACATCTTATAGGCAGGACATATTCCAGGTCAATATTTTTGTATCTGGATTGGTACCCAGGATTCTCTTTCTGTACCATGCAGAGTACCTTCCCATACCAAAGAGTCTAGACAGTATGAGTGAAGGCTTTGTATAGTCATCACCTAGACCTCTCTACATTAATTTAGCTGTGAAGATGATTTCCTGGGCAATGGGGGCTGCTGACAATTTTTAGAGAGTGATCCTCTGTCCTAGAATCAGCCCAGATTGTTTGGGATCTTAACTGGAACCTATTGATCAACAAATAGAAGGAATGCAACCTTAGACCAGTGCTGGAACCCTGCCTGGCTACAAAAGATGGCCAACAAGTTCAGATTCTGAATTCTCTGTTACCAAGAGTCCTTATTAGCTTAGTGTCACACTCTACAGGATGTTTCCACTGCACACGTTTCCACACTGCCCAGTAGAGGGTAAAGTGTTATATTTTGGAATATAAATTTACCAAGAAGGATAGCAAAATAAAGTTAATAAATAAATAAATAAATAAATAAATAAATAAATAAATAAGAAAATCAAGCACACTTTAAAGGCTATTGAAGTTGAATGTGCTAACCAGAAAACTCTCAAAGTGCTGTCTATTGCCTTCCTTTCTTCCTGACTACAAAATCTAACCTTTGCTGTTGCCTCTGAAGAATGGATAGTGCTGATATCACCATCTTGATGTTAGAACTTAATTTCTTCAGCTTTCTGATGTGGAAAAACAATGAAAGATCACCATGAGGGTAACCATAGCAGTGGATAGAGTCTGAAAGGCACAAGGGAGTGAACTGGAGTAAGAGAGAAACTAAATTTGGTGGGATCGTGAAATATGAAGCAACTCTACATTACATAGTCCTCCTTCTTCCAAAGTAGTAGGATTGCTAAATTTCTGTCTCTTTCAGTTGCCTCCTTAACATCCTAACTTCCATTTCTATGGATGGCAGGTCATCTTTGAGACACTGAGACTTGATGATATAAAAGAGACCTTATCTCAGTCCCTTTAAACACACTCTCATGTTGAAGGAACTTATCAGACATTTGCCTTCCTTCTTTTGACAACTGTTTATTCCATTCGTTAGATCACATAATGTTTGGGCATGGTATTTAATTTCTACAGTTCCCTGTAGATTATAGATATTGATATCTGACATGTATACTGCAAGGACTATTTTTTTCCTTTCTTATGTGGTTTCCTTGTTTCTTCATTATTGATGAAGGAATTGTTAATAGCCTGATGATTCTAATGAATTTTTTTCTGGTTTTAGTTTTTATATAGTTTTGTATAATTAACTTTATGTTGGGCATTGAGATTGCTCAGTCATTCTTGACACATGTCACCAAGCCTGAAATTCTGTATAAACTAATTAAGGTTGAAGTTTAACATTGTCCAGATTGCCTTCCCAGTTTAATTCAAAATGGAGTAATCCCTTTATCAGCAAGAGTTCCTTCTCCTTCCCTGACTTTCTGTGGGGACTTCACACCTCCAGTCTACAAGTTCAACTTCCTCTTTTCCTCTTACCCTTTTCCTGATAAGAACCAGCCTGGGATGACTCTTCATGCAAATGTGGCATTCACAGAACTTTAAAACTCTGGATAGTGATTTTTATTTACCCCTAAAACTCCTTCCCACACTCTAAAGTTCATATATATACCCTTAGTTCACTCCAAATAAACTGTATCTGTACAAACACACCCTACATAAAGGTATGAGCACAAGCTACAATCCTCTCAGAAAGCTGTTTTATTAAAGATTATCAGAGAAGTATTTCACCTGCAACACTAAGATCTTTGGAGACGGCCTGCCCTCTCCTTCAGCACTCCCTCTCAGCTGGACCAGAATCCTGTAGAACCCATCCCCTGCCAGACTCCATTTCATCCTTCCAACCTGGTGTGGAGCAGCATCTGGACACCCTGAGGGGAAGAAATGGAGGATACAGAACCACAGCTGGACCCCAAAATGCATACACACAAACTCACATTAATGTCATTAAAACAACATACACATTACAAGTTAACAAGATGATTAAGGACATTTGACCAAAGAATTAGTTATTAATATCTATAATGAACCATACTAAGCTTGGAAAACAGATCAGTGTGTAATGACACTTCTTGCCAAACCTTGATCTCCACATGAACTCCTTGGCACACACATACTTATAGGTAATAAAATAAATAACGAATAAAGTAACCAATCAACATTGAATAATTTAGTGATGTCAACATGACTGGCCTACATTAAATAATCTGGAGACATCAATATGACATTGCTCTTCATTATTTTAATAAGGACTAAGAAAACAATGTGTTAATGAAACTCAAAGGAACTATTGACTTTAATAATATTATTATTTTATGCCATGATCCCAATCTTATCACTTTACAGGTCATCTTCTTATTAGAGCCAGCAAACTGGAGGAAAAACCAAAATAGAACGTTAAATTGAAAATGAAATAGAAATTATAGAAATATCAGTTAAACTCTCCCACTTTATATCCAACAATTAATAACCATAGACAGATAGGTAAAATTGTAATTCCATTATTCACATAGTTTATATGATAAACTGAAATGTCTAGTTTACAGAGATTTATCTGTCAACCAGGATTTATTAGATTCGATTCCATTTGGTATTTTAAATCAGAGTATTAATAATGTTTGAATACCAAATCAAATGATTTCAGATAGTGTTCAAAATATTGAGCACATTCTAAAATGAATTATGTGCCAAATATCACAAAGCTTTAAGTTGTTAGATAGGGGCTACTGCGAAAACACGATTATGCAGTAGATTTAGCATGCACTTGTCCTTCAGTAACATCTAAAACCTGTTAGGTAGTACAATTAATAAAAAATAAATTTGAAGTTTTGAGGAAGGTAAAGTTGGCAGCATCTAAGATGGAAATATGGAAGTACATTCTGGGTAGAAAACGTCTGATAGGAAAACAGGAAAAGGGTTTGGTTGCTTATAGAGCTTGAGGATTTTGAAGTTTAAGCTTCCATGGAAGAAAAGATCTCAAGCCATAATTTTGCCATGGAAACACAGATTTCAAAATTATCTGTAGCTAATGCCGCCTTGTGTAAACTCTCCAGCCAAACTGACATGTTATATCATTCTAGTAGACAATAATAGCTGACCAAACTCCATAAAAATAGAATCTGTAGTGTGTCCAGTACAAGGAAAGACAAAGGCCAACGCTTCGGAATGATGGGAACTGTTATTCCACAGAACCTATTTGTGTCTGGCCTCATATAGAATGTTGAAGAAATTTTTAGCTAAATAATCTTAAGGCATCTAGGAACCAAAGATGGACAAGAGTTTTATCTTAATCAGTCAGTTTGTGTGGATTTGTAAATTACCCAATGCAGCCACATCAGTTTCCAGTGGTCTGATCTCTCCTATGGATCCCTTGTTTGCTATAAAGCCAGATCAAGTGGTCCCACTATCTCAAGAATGACTCCTCACTTTCCAGTGATGTTTACAAACTATTTTTCCAGTCAGGGACTCCACTTAGCATTAAAATACTGTGGTCAGTCTCTGATGATGATTCACACAACCCCTACCACTGACTACAGTTACCTGTACAAACTGAGTGCTGTTACACACATATATACATACATATACATATACATACACACACACACACACACACACACACACACACACATATACATATATCAGCATAAATCATAGACAGACATTTAAAAGTTCAAGTCACAATTGTGGGCTCCTCCCCGACCCACCCACAAAATTAAATGCATTCTTAGTTCAATAGGTAAGACTAAAGACACAGTCACAATCTGAACATCTGAACAAGGCAAAGAAAAAAAAATGTGTAAAGTTTCCAATGTACGGGATAAAGTTGCAAATCTCTAGGCTCCACAAAAGGTCCTCGATCACTTCTCTGGCTTGGCCCTCTACAAACCACACAGACTGTCCTCTAAGCTCAGTTTGGCTACACTCCATACCTGCTGCTTCTTTGGCAGAAGTCCCATGTTACTGGCATCTCCAAAATACTGGAGTCTCTTGTTGCAAGTGGGTTTTGCATCCTCCACAATCTTCTCCTAGAATCTCTTCAGGGGCACCAGTTCTGCCACACAGGGCCGAGGCTCAACTGCTTTCCAAAACCCCTTTATGCTTTCTAAACCAGTATTACGTGGGTAACTCTTAAAATCACCATGTTGGGCTGCCCATGAATAGGTAAAATGTCACCTAGTTCAGGAACACAGCTTCTGTATGCTAACTGAGAAAATGCTTCCCGGAAGTTTCAAGACAATGATGCTGGTCTCTTTCTAATCATTTTATATGTTAAGATTTTGTAGATTAAATAAGGAATAAGAAATCACTTTCATATATAGAAGAGAACATATCCATAACTTTTGAACTATTTAACCAAGCAAAATACTATGGTGGCTTTATTTTTCTAAAACTTCTTTGCATGCTCTGATGATTTTAATTATCTTCTCTTTAAAACTTAGCATAAAACTTTGCACAAATATTTTAACTTTGTGTTTACATTCCTTTGAGCAAAACCACAGCTGACATTTTGAAAGTGACAAAACACTTTCCATTCAATTAAGCTCTTTGCTATATAAAGATAGCTATTTCTTCTTGTTCATAATTCCCTTAAATAACCCTAATTTATTCTTAGAGTGAAGTTCCCTGTGTCTCCTTGGACAGTAACTAATTAGAAAATTGTCTAATTCAACTTGAGTCTTCTGTTTCCCATAGGCGGTGGGGGGGGGGGGGGTGCATGTTCTCCATTGAAGAGATTAAAAGAAAGCATTCAACACATGTTCTCCCAGATTGTCTTAGTATTTGCTTGCTTACATGTTTGCTGTTCTAAATATAACTCTACATTTTTAGTAGGATAATTGATTTGCAATTGCAGACACTTACTGTTATAAAGAACCTACACTAGGCAAGGGCTACTTAAGTTGGCATAGATACCTGGACAAGCTTGTCTTTTATTATTGCTTTGTTTTTGTGGAAGAAAGAATTGGTAGGGCATGTTTTTTTGTTTTTTAATGTACATTATTCTGTGATGAAGTGAACTGATGGATTTTTTTTCTTTAACCCATGAAAAAATCAAAAACATTACCTTAAAAATAAACAAATATGAGGTGAATAAATGTACAGAAATATTTATATGTACAATTTTTCTTTGAATTCAAATTCCTTTATATGTAAAACTGATTTTTTAAGAGTGCAATGAAAAAAGTGAGTGAGACACATATTAAATAAAATGCACTTCATATGAAAAAAAAAATCAGCATTACTTCTGACTGAAATATTAGATATAAAATCTCAATGACTTATTACTGAAAAATTCGTTTTCAAATACTTAAGTGTGTTCTTTCTTTAGAATTTACTCACACTGCATGAGAGAATATGTTGATGTTCTCTGTGGGATTCTTTACAAAACACATCACTTGCATAAATGGGTCTTTAAAAAAAACTTCATATTGAAAAAATTGTTTAGTATCTTCTTAGCTTTCATATAAATTCTGTTGTAAGGACGTGCTTCTAAGAAGTGTAAATATATCAGAGGAAGTATGGCAAGCCACACGTGCCTTACAAGGAACCAACAATACCATACTTTTATGGGATACAGCAAATCATATGAATTTTAGCTTCAAAGATAACAATTGTTTGAATTTCTCAACTTGGAATTTTAAAGTAAACTTGTTCTGTGGTATTTTAAAAGAATGCTTCCATGGGTATACATGCCAAAATTATTCAGTATATTGAAGTATAGGACAAGTTACTCTGTCCCAAAGAAAAAAATAATGTTAAAATAATTTCATGGGTATAATATAAAACATTATATTGTTTGCTTATTAGCATTATTTCCCTGGTTTATTTCTGTATTCATGGTTTATTTCTATTCAGTGTTTCAGAAAAAACAATCTTCTCGGTTATTAATGTTTTATTACTTTCAATTTATATCAATTATATCAAAATACAGCCTCATATCTAGTGTGGTAGATACTAGCATATTTAGCACCCCAGGAGGAAGATTAAGATAGACATGCAATAAAATTAGGCCAGTTGGAGCACAGTGGTCCTGCTTAACATCTTTTATATACATATATGTGTATATATATGTATATACATTTACATATATATGTATATGTACATATAAACAAGTATTATGGATAGCACTGAGATAAACATTGATATGAATATATTATGTTTCACTGAGCCAGTGTCTTTCAATTCAAAATGATCCAATTGTGTAACAAGGTCATTTATTAGTTCTAATTTTATATTTTAGGAACCTCCATACTGACTGCCATAGCAGCTATACAACAGGCAGAAATCTGATTCTGGAAGGTCCTGCAATTTCCAAATACTTTTGCTCTTTACAATTAGTTACACAGACGCATTTGGACAGAGATAATACAGTCTCAGGGTCTTCATCAGGCTCATTTTCTCTTTCCATCCCCTTTCTGAAGCAAGGAAGCCCCAACACACCTAACAGTAGTAATGAGATAGACTGGCTCCATAACGGGCTTCAAATTGACAATTCAAGAGCCTAGGCCTAAATCTGTTTCCAAGAACTGCACCAGTTTAGACAAGTCCAGGTCTCAGAAGTGGCCCACAGCTCCTATGCCCACTTTCTCCCCAAGACTTCCTCAAAACAGTTTCCAGATTTCCCCAACAATGATTCTAAGATGAGAGTAGAGATAGAGCCAACAACAGAGGTCACCTACTCCTACCTGGAATTCCCATAATTTGCTTTAAATCAGGCCTATACGCTCACTTGGGGACCTCTGTCTTGTAATATGTAGAGAAAACAACACCAATAAAGATCCCTAGCCTGTTTCAACAACACAAAAGGAAATTATTTAGAGAGAAGTTCAGAGGTGCCATCAAGGTCAAGGTCTGTCAGGACTAACCTGTAGCCTGGAGGCCTAAGATCACAAAAGGAGTTAGGTCCAAGACAAAACTTTATGGCTCCTAGTCACAGTATCTCCTTCTCTTAGGATGGTAGAATGTGGACTTCTCAGATAACCACTCCCTTATTTAGTGAAGGGTGGAGATTGCAAGTTCCAGGAACTTGCTCTGAAGCATCCTTTCACAGGCTGATCTCTGGAACCTCCTCAGACTGGTTCAGAACTCCTCAGTTCTGTGCCTCACCTGAACTAATTTACATTCCCATTAGCAGTATGCAAATTCACCACTTTCTCTTTATCTGTGTGAGAATTTGTTTTGGAGTTTCCTTCTCCCTTTTATTTTTGTTGTTCTGGTTTGGTTTGGTTGGCCATTTTTTTAAAAATGTATTTTATTTTTTACTCCTTCACTTTGCATCTTGCTCCCTGACCCCTCCTGGTCACCCCCTCCCATGAACTTTCCCTCAATCTTTCCTGGGCTGTGCCACAGTTGATTCTGAACCCCCATTCCTTTCCCAATTCCTCTTCCTCATAGTTTGCTTTCTCCTACAACCTCTTAGGACTATTTTATCCCCCCTTCTAAGTGATATGCAAGCTTCCTTGTTTTGCTCTTCCTTCTTGTTTAGCTTCCTAGGGTCTGTAGAGTATAACATGGTACCTGCATTTTATGGCCAATATCCACTTATATACCATGCATGTCCTTCACCCAGGATGACATTCTCAAATTCCATCTATTTGCCTGCAAAATTCACAATGCCTTTGTTTTTAATAGCTGAATAGTATTCAAAAATACTATTTTTATATAATTTTTTTTTATACATTCTTCAGTTGAGAGACATCTAGGTTGTTACCAGTTTCTGGATCTGCAAATAAAGCTGCTAAGAACATAGTTGAGCAAGTATCTTTGTGGAATGGTGTAGCAACTTTTCTATATGCTCAAGAGGAATATACCTAGTTCTTGAGGAAGTACTATTCCCACTTTTCTGAGAAACCTCCAAATTGATTTCCAAAATTGTTGTAATGGTTTTCATTCCTACCTGCAATGGAGGAGAGTTCCACCTGCTCTACATCCTTGTTCACATTTCTATTGGTTTAATATAATAACTGCATTATTATACTTCTGTCAAATTCTGATTATAATAATTACATTCACACTATATGTGTTTAAGCCATTTAGACCCACTAAGGCATAAGAGTCATGAATTTGTATCAAACAATTTTACTATGTTTTTAACGAAAATTTCTCATACAGGTATAATAATGCTCACAGGAACAGATACATATACCCTCACATGCACACAAAATACATGTGTATGTCTGTATAGAACCACAGAGCATTTATGTATTAATATGTTTCTTAGGTTTTTTTATTTGTGAGTTAGTAAATTAAATTCTACTGATTCTGTTGTTACAGTAGTCTCCAGGTATTTGTGTCTTCCAAGGAATTAATTTACTAGGAAGACACAAATAATTTAATTAAAAGCTCATTGAGCCAAGAATATGTAAAAACTGTGAAGAGAGATTAAAATGGGTTGTCCCACAGGTGACTCCCCAAAGCACAGGAGCGTCTAAAGCACAGGGGATTTTATGCTTTGTATTGTAAGAATCATTCTTTATGAATATTTATATTATGGAGAGTGGAGTATCCATTGCCTACAGTGCTTTTGTGTTTTTTTTCTAAGTAAAAGCATATTTCTCCCTATGCTACTCTGAAGATCACAATGTAATAACATTATAACGAAGCCAAAGTTTGCTGAGGTCACAGATGTGTTGATAGTACACGTGTGGGTGAAAATATCCTGGTGCCTGAGTTCTTGATATATCAGACAATCTATATGGAGACAAAGTGAAATGTAAGCATTCAGGGACATTTTCTGCCATGAAAGGAGACAGACACAAACATATATTTGTAGCTCAAGTCCTTTCTTAAGAAGTTCAAGTTTCCATGATTGACCATATGGCAGTCTGTAGGTTAAGACAATTTCCCCCTAGTGTTAAGACATTTAACTATTATAAATATTGAGGCCTTTTAATTGGGGTTATTTGATTTTCTGGAGTCCAGCTTCTTGAGTTCTTTGTATATATTGAATATTAGTCTCCTATCTGATTTAGGATTGGTAAAGATCCTTTTCCAATCTGTCGGTGGCCTTTTTGTCTTATTGACAGTGTCTTTTGTCTTACAGAAGCTTTGCAATTTTATGAGGTCCCATTTGTCGATTGTTGTTCTGGAATTTTTCCCCTGTGCCCATATGAGCTTTTCCCCACTTTCTCCTCTATAAGTTTTAGTTTCTCTGGTTTTATGTGGAGTTCCTTGATCCACTTAGACTTGAGCTTAGTATAAGGAGGTAAGAATGGATCAATTTGCATTCTTCTATATGATAACTGCCAGTTGAGCCAGTACCATTTGTTGAAAATGCTGTCCTTTTTCGACTGGATGGTTTTAGCTCCTTTGTCAAAGATCAATTGACCATACGTGTGTGGGTTCATTTCTGTGTCTTCAATTCTATTCCGTTGATCTACCTGTCTGTCGCCATACCAGTACCATGCAGTTTTTACCACAATTGCTATGTAGTACAGCTTGAGGTCAGGCATGGTGATTCCACCGGAGATTCTTTTATCCTTGAGAATAGTTTTTGCTATCATAGGTTTTTTTGGTATTCCAGATGAATTTGCAGATTGCCCTTTCTAACTCTGTGAAGAATTGAGTTGGAATTTTGATGAGGATTGCATTGAATCTGTAGATTGCTTTTGGCAGGAGAGTCATTTTTACTATATTGATCCTGCCAATCCATGAGCATGGGAGAAAAAATAAATAAATATTGAGGCTTGATAATGAAACCCATATTAAGGATTTTACAACAGTCTGTTAAGTATATAAAGAAGAACCAGGCATATTGTCTTCTAGGTAACATTTTTCCAAGTTCTACCTCTCAAGCCTATGCTCTACTTGATCATTGTGGATCCTACTAAAAAACTAATATTGCCTTCCTTGTCAGGATAGGATGGCATTAGGCTGGGTTTTATTTAAATGATTAGATCAGAAAAGAATGAAACTTACAAATGCAATTCATGAGGAAACACATAAACTGAACTCTGATTTTATAAAAAAAAAAAAATTGCAGAGGTCTTCTTAGTCTGCAACTAGGAAATTATGTATGTGAAACATAATGTATAGACAGAGGACTTAGATTCTCTACCACCATTGAACAAATCTATATCCCCAGTCTTGACCCATGAGAAATAAATTCTCATTTATAATAAGCTAATCACATTCTGTTACAGCAGCTCCAAAAAACTAAGTAAGTTGGGTGAGTCCTAAGCAACATAATGATTAGTATCTTAGTTAGATTTCCATTGCCCTGAAGACACACCATGACCACGGCAGTTCTTATAAAGGACAACATTTAACTGAGGCTGGCTTACAGGTATAGAGGTTAAGTCCATTATTATTGTAGCAGAAAACCTAGCAGTGACCAGGCAAGCACAGCACTCAAGGAGCTGAGAATTCTATATCTTTATTGGAGGGCCTCTAGGAGTAAACTGACTTCCAGGAAGCAAGGATGAGGGTCTAAAAGCCCATGCCCACAGTGACACATCTATTCCAACAAGGCCACACCTCCTAATAGTGCCACTTGGGTTGTGTATATGGAAATCACCATACCACAACCACACACACACACACACAAAGGGAGGTGGATAGAAAGCTAAGGAGCGGGCAGAAAAGAAAGAACAGAAGAAAGTGAGGAAAAGAAAGTAGGGAGATAGAAAAGAAGGGACAAAGAGAAAGAGGGATAGTAGACAAAGGGAGAAAAACAAAACAAAACAAAACAAAAAAAAACCAATATAACCAGAAATTAGTCTTTCATTAACTAAGTATAATTAATAAAACTCTACTGAGATTTACTATCGATGAAAAATGCAACTGTGTATCAGAAATCAACATCATGCTTGAAAAATGACAAATAATAAGAAATGAAAAAATTAATACAAAGTATCATAACTCATGCAATTATAAATAGAAAAAGCAAATGATATACAAAAAAACCCCACTTAGTTAATGATATTCCAACACACATAAGGCCTATATTACTTCCTAGTTTATCCTTTCAAAAAGTTAAGAAATAACTGACATAAATTATGTACTTATTAGAGAAAGGAAAAACATTTTTCAAATTACTATCAGTAATCTCATGTCCTAATCAAACAAAGACATTACTTGGAAATAAATACAAGCTAGTATCTTCATAGAAAAATTGAAGAAAACTCAGTAGCCATGAATAAAAGAAAGTAATAAATGCATGAAAAATTAACAAAATTGAGCCATTAGTATTTGTTATTTAAAATAAAAAGTGTAACCTCCTAAAATAAGAAAAAAAAAACAGTAAAATAGTTAATGGGGGAAAATATTGAAAAACTGGAACATACATTTATGATTTCAAAAATATCAAAGAAGTAAGTACAAAGGAAAACTCACTTCACAAGAAGTATAAATTACTAAGAGTAACAATCATAATCATTATTGAATTCAATGTGTTTATATATTTAATGAAGAATTAGAACATAAGATCAAATATAAATCTATTCTCATTTTATATAAATTCAAAAATATTGAATTTTTTTTATGGAATTGATCACACAGTATACAAATAAGAACAAACCAATAAATAATGCTATAGATCTATAATGTTAGCAGTCAAAAAACGCTGAGCATGTAAGCAGTAAATATTCATTGACTGAAAATATCCATTCCTGTTGGAGAGAGCAGGTCTTTCAAACTTGAACTCCAGTTAAACAATTCCACATTTGTAATGTTTCAAAGCTATCAGTGAGACTATTCTAATGATAAAAGAAAATATATTATAAGATATATCAGAAATTGTATATAATCTCTCTATATATCTATATCCATATCTATATCTATCTATATATGTATATGTTTCTGTATTGGAAATACATATTCCATAAAGCACATACCTCTGAGTGGTTTCAGAAATTTCTCTAAGCACAATGCCAGTGTTGAACAAGTATTCAAGCACAGAAGCCTAGGAGCAACTTTCCAAATTCAAGCTTTAACACATTACTTAATGTGGGTGGCCTCACCACATTTTATGTAGTTTGCTACTGCTAATGATTCATGTACAAAGTTGTGTAGCTTCTCCTCTTGTTCGTCCATGCTTAATGGACAAAGTTATTTTGAAGGATAAAAGAAACTATGTAAAATGTATTAACATCAGTACAAATAGGACTCTGCTCTCCTAATTTAGCATGTGAAAAAAATAAAAAAGCGAGACCCACAAAATTAAGCAAATAAGAAAAGAAACTATATTTATTACAGAGAGGATCTAGAAATTGTGGAGTGTGTGTACATGTGTGTGTGCATGTGTATGAGTGTGTCATCCATCCATTTGTCCTCTGGCAGAAACAGGATCCAGTGTCCACTTCTGTATCAACCAAGGATTGTTATTCTCTGAGCCTGAATTTCACAGGTTGTGGGAGTGGCTAGTTAGAGAACTTAGGAATTTATTTTATCTTTGGCCAGCATTGAAGTTACAGGTGTAAGCTTCCAGAGTTGGGTGGTCATAATTGTTATGAGATTGAAGTTCAGGACTTGCACAGTAAGCAATTCAACTTCAGAAAAATCACCAAGACCTGGAACTCAAATTCTTTGCAAAACAGTCAATGAATATATTCTTCACAAATTGTTGCCTAGATTGACATAGAAATTAATAATTAATGATTAATTTTAATATTTTACAGACTCTTATGAAACTTTTTAAAATTCAGTTAATGAAAAATTATAGTAAATAAAATCAAAGTTTTGGAAGAAAATATTTGAAAGAAATAGTATATTTTACTTTTTCACCTACTTTTATAAGGCAACCTAATTTAATTAAAAAATATTTTTCTTAAAATAATTTTATTAATATTAAGATAAATTATTATGAGAAAGTAAGGATATTTTGAATATTTATGTTAATATATACTTATATAACAATTAGAATATGTAATGAAGAAGCATACAGATTCATCAGGGGAAAATTACTCCATTATTATTATAATATTATAATATAAGATACAATGTAATGCAATACAATTATTATACTAAGTCTTATTATGATTGTATAGAAATTTTTAAAAACCAGCAATTCTAGAAAAGGAGAGATGTAAGAAGAAAATAAAGATTAGAGAAATATAATTTTTCCACAAGTTGGAGTTCATATAACTTAGAGTGTTCACAAGTGAAGAACGGTCTCCCCAATGTTTTGTTATTAATATCATTGAAAATATTGAAACTTATCCTTTGCATAACTCAAAATGAGCTGCCAAAGCCTCATTGAGAAAACGAATTGCCTCAGGATCCAACCCAGCACTGACATCAAACATAATTGGGCCCTTTCATCTCTAACTTAAGAAAGTGGTCAAATTTTCTCTGTGTGAGCCTTCAGCAAAGTTGACCTCTTTAATGGAAGAGTGACTTTCAACAAAATACTACTTTCCAACTTGGCTAGCTCTTAGTCAAAATGAAACTTATTATTAAAGAAACTCTCAAAACCATCATCAATTTTGCTGTTAGAAATTCATCTTCAGGATTAATGTTTATTTTTTATACAACATTGAACCATTAAAGCTTTTGCACTTTGCTAGAATGAAGACAGCTGCGTATGGGGAAGATAAACTAGGAAAACTGAATACTGTGTTGAGGATGCCTCATATTTTCCATGTACCAAGGCACAATAGATTCTAAAATCACACTACATTAGACCTCTGTCAGTAGATAATTTTGGAGCTAATAGACAGCACAAATTGGACTAGCTGCTTTTGTTTGTTTGTTTGTTTTGTGGGGGCAAAGTGGAGGTTGAACGTGGGAGGAATAGGAAGCAAGTGTAATCAGGGTGCATTGTACAAATGTCTCAGATAATTAATAAAATATTGTTTTGGGGTTGGAAAAAAGAAATGAAGAAAAGTTTAGGAGAGCACATCTTGGATGCTTCTGGCGGCATTTCCAGAGACAGTTAGAGCAGAAGGATTCAGCTGCACTGAGTGAAGACAAGTTTAATTCCCTCAAAACACAATGGCTTTATTGGGAGTGAAGAGTAAGAGAGACCCTAGTCTGGGCTTTAGACAAAACAGAAAGAAAGAAAGGAAGAAAGAAAGACAGGAAGAAAGAACGAATGAACAAGGGAACAGTAGTCATGGTTTATAGGTGGCAACTGGAAGAAAAATACATAAACATATCACAAGGATATGTTTATTGTGAAGAAGATCATATACTTATCCACTAGAGAAAGCATAAATCAACCATAATTTCTGTTATCTAGTATCTGTCTTCATATTTCTTAATTGGCTCGTAATTGATGCTTTTCATGTGGTGTGATTTGGACAGATATGTTGTTCTTATATAAGACTGTATCTCACCTACTTCCCATTTCCCCCATCTTTTTAAATTTCATAATATGCCTGAAGAAAAGAAGAAATTTGTCCTCATATTCCATAGTCTTTCTTTTCATACTACATATTCAAAGCATGAGTATGCTGATTTTAGGTATGATGATGACGTTGCATTTTTCCCTTGCTTTCTTATAAATATAGCTCTTTACACACACACACACACACACACACACACACACACACACACACACACAAGATACAGGGATGTGGTCCTTTGATTGAGTACTGGAGTATCAGAACCTACTGATTCTGCACTTGACACCTTCAGTACTGGGCAGAACAGAGAGGAAAAAGTTAAAGAAAGAAAGGGAAAAAAGGAAAACAGAAAATCTACATGTGAGTGGATGAGCTAAAGTATTTACAAATGGATAGAATAGTAATTGGATAATTGTTGATACTGAGTAAAGACACATGCTCTCTGTCATGTATGTTTCAAACATTTATTACAAAGCAATATCAAGGAAATAATTCATAAAGTAATTAGAGGAGGCTTCTGGCATTATTGAAATCTAGATGGCAGAAATTTGCATTAGAAAAATAGCTTTGAGTATGAGCCCTGAAGTCTGTGTTTCAGAATACAATAAATCAGAGTAATGACAAATCAATATTTAATCACACAAAATATAAAGTGAGTTTAAAGGAAACTGAATGTGTTACTCCTTGCTAATTTACAAAGCCTAGGGTGGCTGAGTCATTTCTGCAGAGGAGTCTCTGTAATTATGGAAAAAGAAACTAAAATCAGTAACCGAGCTTTACATTTCATTAATTTTCTATTCTCTTTGATCATCTTTTAAGAGTCATTATATGGAAATTGTTTGTGAATCTCTTTATAAGGACAGGGAAAATCAACCAGTGCGATTATTCAAATATTAGCCAAATATTTGGGAGTTAAACAAAGTAGGACCAGGAGTCCGGGGCTCCCTCTGGCTATATAACAAATGTGGAAACAGGCTACATTCATGCTCGTTTTAACAAATGAAACAAAACAAACTAAAAAATAAATAAAATAAAATAAAACAAGAGAAAACAATCCCCAAAACAAACAAATAACAAATCCGCACAATGTTGCTTCTGTTCTAAAATACTTCAGATTTCACATTTTGATCATTACGAGAATTCATCAGTCTACTTCCAGGTTAGTACACAATATTATTAGTTCATTATATCTTTTTCTTCTAATTTGTTTAAGATTTTATTATGGAAATAGTATAGTATAGAAAATAGGACCTCGTTTTCCTGGAATTTCATTTCTTTCTGTGGGTCCTTATTCTTGTTGATAAAGAGATTTAAAGATGGATTCAGAAGGAAGTTTGAGGACCATTATCTTAGTGGGAAAAGGTAATACAGACAAATTGTACATCGTGGTAACCGCCATCAGGAGAAACCCTGATAAGAGATGCCACGCTTTTAGATAGCCAGAAAGGTGAGAAATTCTGTAAGAGAAGTCTGTCAACAGCTCTACACAGCCGAAATCTCGTTGTCTTCAGAGGGGGCAGGGAAATGAGAAAATGAGAATACCTCTTCAAACACATTTAGGGTTGTGTCCGATCCTTAGGCAAGATATTAAGGTGATTACAAAAAATTATACTTTTTCAATTAGAACTCAGAGGTAGTTTAGCTGTGAGGATCTCCAAGCAACTGCATAGAGTGAGGGGCTTCTGGGTAATTTAAGTGCATTATCTATTAGGAAATAAGTATTCTTCTTAGCTCTTCACCCTTTTCTCAGATGAATTTAGTTCCCTGTTGGGTGTTCTCCTAACAAGATTATTGACAGTTATAATTGGACTAACTCCAAGGCAAGCGGACAATACATTATAATGTTCTATTATTTGCAGCAGAACAGGATATCATTTTTACTCTGGGCTAGAGATAGAACGTAGGTTATTCTCTTTTGACTAAGAGGACGTAATTTTCTCTTAACACACCTCAAATAAGTAAGGCTTGATACTGCCACCTTTCTGTATGAATTTTAAATCCTAAGAAGGGCAAGTTTCTCTTCCCAGTGTTACCTAGGGAACAATAGTGGTGAACAAATACCAGCATGAGGGAAGGGTTCACCCTTAATGTCCTCAAAGCCTGAGTGAGTCTGTCCAGCTCTCTTGTTTGAAATAATTCTATATTCTGGAAGCAACATTTAAAGTTACATGTGTTTCCAAAAACTTTTCCTTGAATCTATCTCATATTTTATATACAAAGTACTTTTAAAAAAACAGAAGTTTTATATGCTAATGCAATCCTTATAGTGATAGTTTTCTATGATATAGTGACAGTTTTATATAATAGCTAAAAGGATGAGCCATGTCAACAAATACAAGCAAATAGGTTCACAGAGTTAACTTTTATTTCCTTCTACCAATATTTTTGCTCACACATTATCTCTTCTCATTTGTACATTTTGTTCGACTCATTCTTAGGTTGTCAGTTATTATACTAGGTTGTTTACATATGGAAATTCAAGAATGTTTTCCCCATATTGGAAAATATACTTCACCTTAAATCACCATTTCATTCTTATTTCAGATTTATTGGTAATGTGTTTTTCTTTCAAATGAAAATGAATATTATAGGATGGAAGGACAGCTTTCTTGTCCAGTGTGTGTGCTTTCTGTGTAAGGACTCTGGTTTGATCTTAAGTATGATGGCTTGATAAATGATGCCTTCCATAGTCTCAAAACTTTGACTGCTTATTTCACAGTATGAGATGTTGTTTGGGGAGGCTTACAGGCGTGGTCTTGTTGGAAGAAGTATGTCACTGAAAGTGGGCTTTGAGAACTTGAAGACACTTTTTTATTTCTAGTTCAGTCACTCTGTTTCATGCTTGCAGTTAAAGATGTGGACCATCAGGGTCCTGTTGCTACCACCAGGACCACAACTTGCTGCCATGTCTCTCCACGATGCCAGAATCATCCGCTCCAGAACAATAAGTGAAACAAACCCCTCATTCTGTAAGATGCTTTCATCACAGCCCTTTCTCACAGCAATAGAAAAGTAACTGAGATATCAAGGACGCAAAGTTAAATCAATCAATCAATAAATAAATAAATAAAATGAAACCATGTAAATATAAGTACAAATTGAATGATATCTCACTATGTACATACTATTTTAAGTATAAACAAATACTGCTTCTGTATAGACCATAATTAAGTTTTCAATGAACAATGAATGGCATAGAGGCAAAGTTACAGATGCCTTTAGAGGACATTTAGGAAAATTAGGTGAGAGGAGAAATTAAATTTTAATGATGTGTTATCCCAGAGTCATCATTCAGTTGTTCAGAGTATCAAGCTTGATTAACATCCTAGAGACTTGTCAAACAGAGACAAACATGGCTTAGTTCTTGATATTTGATTGGTCTGCCTTTGACCTTCACTGTCTCCTGAGCAAGAGAGTTTATAGGGATCAATCACATTCATCAACTCTTTTCAGTATATTCCTAAACAGCAAGAAAAGGGAGAGTTTGGGCTCTGGTGAGAGTACTGGGGGGTGTCTTACATATTGTATGTGTACTTTTACTAAAGTAGAAGATAATTTAAAATAACATTGTCTCTATGGTTATAAATTGGTAATAGTCACAGAATATTGGATTGTGAACAACGATTATAGTTTGCTATTAGAAATGAATTCTTTCCTTAGGATACAATGTGATAGGTATTAATTTGTACAGAAAAAAAAAAAAGAGCAGTGTGTCATCTGCTGTTCTCATGAAATAAGGTGTTGTCACTTCTCCAGCAGTGTGACTGCAAGTGCAGTGCTACCCTCAACAGGGGACATGTTAAGCACCTTAGAGTGTGAGTGTGTGCTGTGCTGGGATGATTGCAGAGTGCTAATCTTCCCAGCACAGCTGGAAGAACTCTCTAAAATTGCTGCATGTGTCCTTTAGTTTGAGAACACACTAGGGGCACAAAACTTGCCATACACCTTAGTTTGCCTAGTTCTGATGCTACCTCCATAAGTATACATGTTAATAAGTGCAGACGATTCAGAAATGTGCTTAGGAGGGCACATATGTAGTTTGCAAAGTTGTCAAATACTCAAGCATTTGTAATTAGAATATTTATAGCTTTGTTGTTGAGGAACTTTGCACTTTATTAGATTTTTTATGTTGAATAAATTTGCATTTTTTCAGATAACCTATTTTTGTGGACAGATCATCATGTAGTTGCACCTCTGTTTTTCATGCATTTGCTAAGGGAATTGGACACTGATGTGTTTTTCTGTTTCTCTCCAACAGTATGTGTGGTGGTTTGAATATGCTTGGTCCAGGGAGTGGCACTGTTAGGAGGTTAGCCATGTTGGAGTAGGTATGACCTGGTTGAAGAAAGTATGACACTGTGGGGGTGGGCTTTGAGACCACCCTCCAAGCTGTCTGTGAGATAGTCTGCTCCTGATTTCCTTTAGATGAAGATGTAGAACTCTCAGCTCCTTCTCCAGCACCTTGTCTGCCTGCATGCTGCCATGTTTCTTATCATGATGATAATGGACTGAACCTTTGAACCTGTAAGCCAGCCTCAATTAAATGTTGTCCCTTATAAGAGTTGCCTTGGTCATGGTGTCTTTTCATAGCAATGGAAAACTAAGACAGCATGTATCAGCAAGCACACCCCTATTAACATAAAACTATAACTTCTATATTTCATACCCAGAGAACATAGGCCAGTTCTATTTCCTATGACTGATAATTTTGTATAAACCTGACTGGAGTAAAACATGCCAAGCTATGTGGTTAAGTGATGGCTTTGGGTGTGCCTGTGAGACATATGTAGATAAAATAAGCATTTGAGTGATAGTGTGAGCCAAGCACAAAGGCAGTGTCAGTGTATGTGGCTTCGGATTGTACACCAAAGGTCTGGTCACAGTGAAAGGGAGCGCAGTGGGATTTCCTTCTCAGTCAATGTCTCCATGTTGGTTCCCTTTTCTCACTGGCTCCAGAGAATGCAGTGTTGCTCCCTCAAAAGTCTGCTCTCCGAGGGACCCACTCCACACTTGTCCCTCCTTGTTTCACACTTGGTGTCAAAGTTGTATTTGTTTTATTCCCTAAAAAGTTCATACATATATATAATACACTCAGATTACTCTGTTCTTCGTGTTTTCTTATTACCTTCTCAGGCCTGTCATTCCCTCTGTTCTCCAGACTAGTCTCTTTCCCATATGTAGTATGTATTCATAACTTTTGGATTGGCTTATGATGAGTTTAGTTTTATCAGAATCATTTTCATGCTTATGACTTTTGCAGGACTCTGCACCTAGATAAGTTTGAAAGAGAAATAGATAGAGAGAATGAGAGAGAGAGAGAGAGTGGGAGGTAGAGAGAAGAGAAAGAGGATGAGGGAGGGAAAGGAGAACTTAGAATTAAGAAATACATCTCATGGTTTTACATGTTATCAAAAAGTATAATAATAAGAGGATGCTTTAGCTATCCAAAATAAATGATTTTTTAAAGGTGACTTTTTAAAACTCTGCCCTATTTATGATGAGATAAAACTGGGATGAGACTGCCTCTAGTAGATAGACATGGCCCAGTTGAAGCAGGGTTCAACCCACCATCTTCAAAATTTTTAATTTAGGAATGTTCCCTTCTAAAGCAAATACAGGGACAAAAAATGGAGCTGAAAGAAAAGCAACCTAGAGACCAGCCCAACTTGGGATCCATCCCATGCACACACACCAAATCCTGACACTATTACTGGCACAGTATTGTGCGTGCAGAAAGGAGCCTGTCAACTCTACCAGTAACTGACTTAGACAAACACAGACCCTTATAGAAAACCACTGAATTGAGGTTGGGGACTCATATGGAAACATTAGAGGAAGGAATGAAGTAGTTGAAGAGGACTGCAACCCCATAGGAAGAACAACAGTGTCAATTACCTCAGACACCTCAGAGCTTCCAGAGACAAAGCCACCAACCAAAGGGCATACATGGGATGGTTAATGGCCCAGGGCACGTGTGTAGCAGAGGACTGACTTGTCTGGCCTAAGTGGGAGAGGATATGATTAATCCTGTGGAAACTTGATGTCCCAGGGAAGAAGGATGTTGGTAGAGATTAGGTGAGGGTGAGTGTGGGTGCAGGCACACTATCACAGAGGCAGGGTAGGGGAAGGGGAATGAGGTAGATAACTCAACTTGGAGATTGGGGACCAGGAAAGGGGTGACTTTTGGAATGTAAATAAATATAATAATTTACTAACAAAACACACAGGGCTGAGGAAAATAGTTACAAAACTCATAAACAGTTGCACAGAAGAGAAAGAAACAAAAATCGAAGGTAATCATTACCACTTAAACTGTGAATTAATTCATGGCTCAATTTAAGACATTTGAGTAGCAAGATTTCTCAGGGTACAAACACATCTTGAACAATATTTCTGGACAAAATTATTTTCTACTTGCCTCCCAGCTAACAGCGTTGAAAATTAAATAAATTTCAAGTGAAGCTTGGTGAAGTCATTCCATATTCATGACCCAATGTCTATCACATAGAAATAGGATTACTTAAATTAGGAGTTTGAAGACTGTAATGGAGAACTATATTAATGGCTTGTGAAACGTGATCCTGCAGTCTGAAAATGACAGGGATAAATAATGCTTATTCACAGCCAGGGCCCCTTGGACATTTCTATAGAGAATGCTGGTGACTGAAATTATAACCTGTGCTTGAAGAAGAGGTTCATTCAAAAACGCAAGAAAAAAAAATTAATTAACCCATGCCAGCCAATTTATTTTAATTGCATCCGTCTATTCCAGCTTATAAATAAATGCTTCAGAGATCGTCCTTTCATTTGAAATTGAAAGCACTGAGCATGCAGTAGTAAAAGGCTTCCACTTCACACTATTAACAGCTCACTGGTTTTATCTTTAACTTTTTCCTAGTTTAATATTATAAGCATAAAGCACAAAAAGTATAATTTCTAGAGAGTATATATTTCCATACATATGAACTTAAATATCTATAAATAAATCATGTTTATGTTCGTTTAATCAACTGGCTGTCAGTTATATCACTTGCAGGATTTTTATTACATAAAACTATAAGATGTCTTTATTTCTGTAATGGTTAAATGAAACTCTTGTACTAAGCTTCATTCTATTTTTCTGTTAAAGATAAAACTGGACCCAAGAAAGGTATGCTCTTTTAATCCCTGAACTCATGAGGCAAAGGCAGTTGGATCTCTGAGTCCAATGGCAGCTTAGTATAAAAGGTAAGTTCAAGGCCAGGCACTCCTTAAGGTCATGTCTTAATAAATAAATAAATAAATAAATAAATAAATAAATAAATAAATTAACAAGTTAAATTAAAACTGGGGCCAAATTGCTCATGTTATATTTAATATCTTTATATTTCCCTTAAACATACTTCTTTTAGCCATTACTATACATTTAGAAAAAAATTAAAAAGAAATTTAATCATTAGTTCTATTAATCAGCATAATGTAGAATACTATATACCCAAACATATGAGTCACTATAAAAGAAAAGCAGTGTTAAAGTTTCACAGCACAAAGTACCCTCATAAAAAAATTGGAAAGGTCTTATATTTCTGAATTAAAAGTCTATCAGAAGGCTCTCGAAAAAAAAGAAGCAAACAAAGGAAGGAGGAGTAGACAATAGGAAATAATCAAATGAAGGGCTAAAAATCAATCAATTAGAAACAAAGAGAACAATACAATGAATCAACAAAACCAAGAGCTGATTCTTTGAGAAAAATCAACAACATAGACAAACGCTTAGCCAAAATAACTAAATGGTAGAGAGACAGTATCCAAATTAACAAAATCAGAAACAAAAGAGGACACATAACAACAGACAGCACTGCAGATATTTAAAGAATCATAAGGTCTTACTTCAAATGCCTGCACTCTACAAAATTTTAAAATCCAAATGAAGTGGATAATTTGCTAGACAGATACCAATTACAGAAGCTAAATCAAGATCAGATAAACTCTCTGAATAGTCCTACAACCCATAAGGAATAGATTCAGTCTTTAAAAATCTCCCAACCATAAAAAGCTCTGGGCCAGATGGTTTCAGTGCAGAATTCTATCAGACTTTTAAAGAAAAGCTAATGCTAATAACCCTCAAACTATTCCATGAAATAGAAACATTAGGAACATTGTCAGACTGATTCTATGAGGCCACAGTCACACTTACACCTAACTGACACATTGACTGAAAATTTCAGACCAATTTCCACTAGAAACATGAATGCAAAAAATATTCAATAAAATACTAGGAAACTGAATCATAGAACACATCAAAGACACCATCCACCATGCTAAAGTAAGCTTCATCCTAGGGATGGAGGGGTGGCTTAGTATACAAAAATCCATCAACATAATTTACCATATAAACAAACTGAAAGAAAAAATACAAAATTTCACTAGATGCTGAAAAAGCATTTGGCAAAATCCAATACTCCTTCATATTAAAATCTTGGAGAAAGCAGGGATACACGCTGTCTATCTAAACAGTAAAGGCAATATGTAGCAAGCCAATAGCCAAGATTCCTTAAGCATCTCCAATAAAATCCAGGATAAGGCAAGACTGTCCACCCCCATCTCATCAATATAGTTCTAGCTGAGCCATCAGACAACAAACGGAGTTCAAGGAGATACAAATTGGAAAGAAAGCAAGGTGCCATCTTACCAAAAGTAGTCTCCAGTTTCAACATGATCCTCATATTCACTATCAAGTTCCTCACAAAGTTCCAACACATTTTTTGCATATCTTGAACAAATAATTCTCAACTTCGTATAGAAAAACAAAAAATCCAGGATAGTTAAAATAATAACAAACAATAAAAGAACTTCTGGAGGTATCCCAATCCCTGACCTAAAGCTGCACTACAGAGCAATAGTTATAAAAATTGCATGGTACTAAAGACAGTGTCATCAATAGAATCAAATCAAAGACCCAGAAATAAACCCATACACCTACTGTGGTGATTCAAATATGCTTGGCCCAAGGAGTGGCTCTATTAGGAGGTGTGCCTTGTTGGAGGAAGTATGTCACTTTGGGAATGGGCTTTGAGGCCTAAATTTTGCTACCTAGAAACCTGTCTAGCAACCTGCAGATCAAAATGTAGAACTGTCACCTCCTCCAGTGCCATGCGTACCTGGATGCTCCCATGCTTTTGCCTGATGATAATGGATCAAAGCACTGAAAAACCAATTAAATGTCCTTATAAGAGTTGCCTTGTTCATGGTGTCTGTTCATAGCAGTAAAATCCTAAGATAACAATTGACACTTGATTTCTAACAAAGAAGCCAAAACCATACAATGGAAAATGGAAAGCATCTTCAATAAGTGTGGCTGGTGTAACTGGATATCTGCATGTAGACGAATGGAAATAAATCCATATTTATCACCCTATACAAAATTCAAGTTTAAATGGATCAAAGATCTCAATGTTAAACCAGTGCCTTAGTCAGGGATTGTATTTCTGCACAAAACATCGTGACCAAGAAGCAGGTTGGGAAGGAAAAAGTTTTTTTCAGCTTATACTTCCACATTGCTGTTTACCACCAAAGGAAGTCAGAGCAGGTACTTATCCAGGGCAGGAACTTGGAGGCAGGAACTGATGCAGAGGCCATGGAGGAATGCTGCTTACTGGATTGCTTCCGCTGGCTTGCTCAGCTTGCTTTCTTATAGAACCCAGGTCTACCATCCCAGGGATGTACCACTACTCCCCACTTGATCACTAATTGAGAAAATACCTTACAGCTGGATCTCATGAAGACATTTCCTCAAGGGAGACTCATTTCTCTGTGATAATTGCAGCTTGTGTTAAGTTGACACACAAAACCAGTCAGTACAATTGACCTCTTGTCTACTTGACACACAAAGACATCACTATTAAGCCTCAACCCTTACTTTCTTATTCATCCCCAAGATCTAAATAACTTTAAAAGTCCAACAGTCTTTACAATTTCTTACATATTAAAATTTCAATCCCTTTAAAATACCTAATCTCTTTTGAAATTCAAAGTCTTCACAATTCAAAATCTCTTAACTGTGGGCTCCATTTAAATACTTTCTTACTTCAAGAGGCTTCACAATCAAAAGCAAAATCAAACTCCAACTGACCAATCTGCCCTTTGTAGCACACACCTTGTATTTTAGGCTCCATTTGCCTGTGCTCCACTGCTGCCTCTGTTCTTGGTGGTCATCTCTTGGTCCTGGCATCTCCAAAACACTGCAGTCTTCTGCTGCAACTGGATGGCACTTTCACAAATAGATTGGAATAGGCTTTCTCATGATGCTAAGCCTCAGCTTCTCTGCATGACTCCTTCAGTCCCCGGCTTTCAATTTCCACCAAGGCTTGACCTTCACCAATGGTCTCTCCTGGTCGCTCAGAGTGCCAAGCATCAGCTGCTATTCCTTCAGGTTTCATAACCAGTACCACCTGTGAGACTCATTACCAAGTCTCACTGCCAACATGAGTACAACCTTGGCTGCTTCTGGAACACAGCTTCTCTGTTCCCTCAGGAAACACTTCCCACAAGATTTCACCTTAGTGATGCTGGTCTCTTCCTAATCTCGTAGCTCCGGCTAACCAGCATCAATCATCCTAGTAATGCAAAGGTTTTGCTTTGGTAGTTCTGGTATCTTGTTAATCATTGCTGATTCTTCAACCCCAGCTAATCAAAACCACAGAAGACAAGAGTCTTTAATCTTCCCTCTGAAATTTCACAAGCCAGGCCTCCAGGTTTGTACTGTTCTCAACATTATCATCCAAGAGCCTACAGAACACTCCACAGACCCCTTAACCTCAGAATGGCTCTTGCACCCAAAAGTGCCAAATTCCTTCTACACTTTTCCCAAAATGGTTGGGAATACTACAATTTCTGGTATGAACTCCTGTCATATTCAGGGTTTACATTCCTCTGCAAAATACCATGACCAAGAAACAAGTTGGGGAGGAAAGGGTTTATTGGGTTTATTCAGCTTACATTTCCATATTGCTCCTCCTCATCAGAGAAAGTCTTGACAGGCACTCAGAGATGGTAGGAACTTGGAGGCATGAGCTGATGCAGAGGCCTTGGAGGGGTGCTTCTTACTAGATTGCTTCCCCTGGCTTGCTCAGCTTGCTTTTTTTATAGAACCTAGGATTAAGAGCCCAGGGATGGTACCACCCACAATGAGCTGACACCTGTCCCCTTGGTCACTAATTTAGAAAACACCTTACAGCTGGATCTTATGGAGACATTTAACAAAGGAAGGTCCCTTTCTCTGTGATAAATCCATCTTGATTCGAGGTGACACACAAAACCAGCCAGTGCAACCAGATACACTAAATCTAATAGAACAGAAAATAGGGAATAGCCTTGAACTTATAAGTAACGGAAATAACTTCCTGAACAGAATCACAATGGTTCAGTCACTGCAATCAACAGTTGACAAATGGGACCTCATGAAACTGAAAAACTTTTGTAAGCCCAAGTATACCATCATTAAAACAAACCTACAGCCTGCAATTTGAGAAAAGATCTTCAATTTCTATACATCTGACAGAGGGCTAATATCTAAAATATATAAAAAACTCAATAAGTTAGACACCACCATCCAAATAACCCAATTAGTAAATCAGGTACAAGGCTATCCTCTGATACATGGAGCCATGTGTACTTCCATGTGTACTCTTTGGTTGGTAGTTTAGTCCCTGGGAGCTCTCAGGGTACTGATTGGTTCATATTGTTGTCCAGTGTAGGTGAATGCCAGGACACAGAAGCAGGACAGGGTAGGTTGGTGAGCAGGGGGAGTGGAGATGGTCGGGGTTTTCAGAGGGGAAACCTGGAAAGGGTATAACATTTGAAATGTAAGTAAAGAAAATAGCTAATAAAAAAAGAAAAGAAAAAAGAAAATCAGGTACAGAACTAAACAGAGAATTCTCAACAGGGGAATCTCAAATGATCAAGAAGCACCTAAAGAGATGTTCAAAGTCTATATTCATCAAGGAAATGCAAATCAAAATTACTCTGAAATTTGACCTTAAATTCATCAGAATGGCTAAGATCAAAAACTGAAATTACAGTACATGCTGGCAAGGTTGTGGAGTAAGGGGAACACTCCTCCATTACTAGTAGTAATACAAACTTCTACAATCACTCTGAGAATCAATTTGGTGCTTTCTCAGATTGGAAATAGTTCTTCAAGACTCAGCTATACCACTACTGGGCTTATACCCAACTGATGTTCCGCCCTCTCACAATGACATTGGCTCGACTATGCTCATAGCAGCCTTATTCATAATAGCAAGACACTGGAAACAAACTAGATGTCCCTCAAATAAAGATTGGGTAAAGAAAATGTGGTTTATTTACACAAGGGAATTCTACTCAGCCATTAAAAACAAGAGCATCATGAATTTCAAACACAGGCAGATGGAACTAGAAAGTATTCTGGGTTAACCCAGACCCACAAGGACATGCATGGTATGTTCTCACTGATCAGTGCATATTAACCATGAAGTACAGGATGTAATCAACAAACCCAAAGAAACCAAATAACAAGGAAAGACTTTTACAGGAGGATGTTTGGATCTTTCTAAGAAGAAGAAGAAAAATTTACATAAGAAGTTTATAGAAGGAGGGAACTGGATGAAAGAGGGGTTGAGTAGGGAGGCAGGACACAGGAGAGGAGAGGAGGGAGAGAGAAGGAGGATCAGCTTTGGAAGGGAGCAATCTCTAAGTTGTGCCAGAGACCTGGGTTGGAGAGAGGCCCAAGAGAGTATATGGGGCAACTCTACATGAGACTCCTAGCAGTGGGAGATATGGATCCTGATGTTTGTAGACAAGCAGGACTCCCAGTAGTGGGATGAAGACAGTAACCCATCCACAAAGCCTTCTATCTATAATGTGTCCTGCCTACAAGATGTTTAGGGACAAATATAGACTCAAGGAATGGTCATCCAATGACTGCACCAAATTGAGACCCATCCTATGGGCAAAAACCAATCCCTGACAATATTGATGATACTCTGTTATGCTTGCATACAAGAACCTAGCATAACTGTCCTCTTAGAGGCTCCACCCAGCAGCCAATGGAAAGAGATTCAGAGACTCATACCCAAACATTAGATGGAGTTCGGGAATCTTACAGAAGAATGGGGACAATTAAGGGATCAGACCCTATTCCACAGGAAAACAGAGTCAACTAACTTGTACCATTGTGGGCTCCCAGAGACTGAATCATAGACCAAAAAGAGAACATAGTCTGGACCTATGAACTGCTTGGTCCTCATGCAGGTTCATGAAAAATTGAAGCAGAGACTGTCCCTGAGCCTGCTGCCTGCCTGTGAATCCCATGACCCTAAACGGACAGCCCATCCAGCCTCAGTGGGAAAGGATTCACCTAGCTACATGGTACAAGAGGGAAGGGGCCTAATAGGGGAATGGTAACACCCAGAGGGGCATCCACTAAGAGAAGGGGAACATGGAATATGAGAACTCATGTGAGGGGTACAGGGAGAAAAAGACGGATCAATATTTTGTTGTAAAGTGAATAAATAAGTAAATTAAAACAACAAAAGCAAACAACACCACCTAATCTCAAACTAGCATTGCCGAGTTCAAGTGAAGAATGGTGGTTAATATATCTCTACACTACACTGTTGTTTAATATGTTAATATATTATCATCACTGTATGTTAGATACTTTATGTACCAGTACCATACTAATTAATGTATATATTCAATGTCCTATAATATATTTCTGAGATACCTTATTAAAGAATAATGTAAGCAGATATTGTCATTTACAACTTAGAAGAATGAGTGCTAGATGTTGTATATTTATTATCTTACTGAAGTTTTAACAATGAACAAGAATCAATGTAACACAGAGTCGTCATGGTTTAGACAGACAATGAATATGACCATATGATGCCCAAGAAATTTTTTAATAAATATGTAGGTCACATAGTAGAGAATTTAAAACAAGTGAGCTAAATCACACTATGAGGAAGATACCTCAGAATATATATGAATATATAAGGAGCTAAAAATAGAAATCTAAGAGGATTTACAAAATTTGAAATAAAAAAAATTACAAAACTTAAATTTACAAAATTTAAAATAAGAAAATCTGGTATGGATGCAGCTCAAACTCTTCATGGTTATCAAAATGTATATTAAAATTATAAAATGTTAGTTAGATATTACAATATACCATTTGTGGCAATATAATACAACCATGCTGGCCTATGTTATACACTTCAAAACATAAGTTCTACAAATGAAGTGGTAAGAAATTACTTCCAGATATTTAATAAAATTAAACACATTATAACGTTCTAGGTATGCTGATATTATACTCTATAAATTGTGAATTACAGTTCATTTTTATGAAACATCAGCATGTGATGGATTTGGAATACATATGCAATTCGGATAAGACATTTTTGTGAAAGCATAAAAGCGCAAGTAATAGCAAAGTATTCCCTGGACACTTTCACAAGCACTTTGCACCTGTAGCAATTTCTATTCAACTATAGAGCAGGTGGAAAGTGTACAGTTTTCTTATTCTAAAAGAGCTCCTCTACACATCCCCTTCAGTGAAATGTAATATCTTCCAAATTCGCTTTCAATCAGTGTAATTCTGTAACACAATATTGGCACAAAGAATTTCATGTGGCTCCTATGAGAAGTACTATCACATTGATTGATTTTTCTGTATGTTTGCTACAGCTGGTCAATGTGTTTTTGCTACATCTCTCAGTCTTTAGAAAAGTAGTTAATACCATATACTCAGTTTGCATAATCAGTGGTGTGAACGGCCATCACTAGAAAACACTAGCTCCAGATTGTGGCTTATCTTGCATATTTCTTGACATTGAAATTTCAGAGTGGTGTTAAATATAAAAATGCATGAGAGAAGTATCGTTGGTAACCAAAATATGTAGCATATAAATACATATTTTTGTGTGTATGTGTGTGTGATCATGTGTATATATCTGTTAAAGATGCTTACAAATCTATAACTTGTACTACTTGAGACATCAGTCACCTCACTTCTTTCCCATCATAATTTATGTAGATATTGCATGAGGATGACAGTAGTTTAGAAGGTAACACTACTTTTATCGTTTCTCCCAATACTCTCAAAGAGCTAAGTTAATTTATATAAATAAATACTTGCCTTCGTGTAGAATTCTTGAGTGCTACATCCACTCCCGTAGTGACCCCCTGACAGGCTGAAAAGCCTGGGCGCGGTCTAGAGGCAAAAAGTTCATGGAAATTTAGTCTCCTGAAACCGTGGCATCCTGTATAAAGAATGCTCCAATGTCCTTGCTTTAGTTGTTAAACGGATCTGTGTGCTTTCCCTTAATATTGCTTTATTATAAGTGCTCCCAAGGATTGATTTTTTTGACATATAGCTAAGTTAGATTCTAGGCAGTCCTTGATCCGACCCTGGGCATGGATAGCTAAGTCACTGCCCTACGCAAGAATTTACCATTATCTAGGAAGAAGGAAGTCTGTGACCTAAGGAGAAACCAGAATAGATACTTAGAACTATAAATAGCTGAGTTACACCCATACACAAGTATTTACAATGGCCTAGGGGGAAGGTGGATTATACAATAGACTAGAATAGGAACTATGGCAAGAGCACGAAGCCCTTGACCCTGGCTTCTAAGATTAAATGGACCTTAGGTGGAGCTCTTTTTGATCACAGTTGTTAACATTGAATCTTATCCCAGTTGATTCCTGCCAGTCCTTCCGTGTTTGCATTCCTCTGTTTTGTTTAAGGATTCAGTAACCTCTTTGTACCTTGCTGGTGTGTCACCTAACTTGCCTATTTTCTTCCATATAAAAAGTTTGATACTCGATTTGACAAATTACTTTCAGATCCAGCACACTCTCTCGTGTCTGTGTCTGTCTGTCAATTCCTGCTGACTCTATGCCCATCTGCTGCAACCCCTAATTCCCACAGATTAAGGGGGGCCAACTAGGCCTGGACCGTGGCAATTGAGCATATCTCTGATTCATAGCAGGTGTTATAGTAGACATGCACTATAATTTTACTACCTTAATTAAATAATAGCAACCACAGAAATATTAATATAACCATGAGTTAGGATCTCATTCCACAAAGTGTTTGCTGCATATGTATGCAGACCTAGATGCAATCATCAGTACACATAGAACAGTCTTGGAATCCTAGCTTCTGGCATGTTTGATATATGAATTTGTAAGGTCCAAGTTTATTGAAAGACTTTGTTTCAGAAAATAAGGTGAGAATTATTCAAGACTATAGCCAATGTTGACCTCTGTTCTACTCACAGATACACATGCACCCACACAAACATGCTGCCAACATATACACATGCATACATGTAAGTTTGAATGTACAATATTTAAGCTTTAGAACTGTTAGTAGCCTTTTTTTTTTTAAATCACATTTATTGTAAAAGTTAAAGTGCTTGATTGTGAATGAAGCTCAGGGCCCAGCTCTAGAATTCTTTAACACATGAAATATACACCATTTTTTTAACCTAGAAGAGGTAATATCTGAAACATATCTCCATCATAGAATTTTGAACAATGAATGGAGCTCCTGCCCTGCATAATTCTTTGTTTAACAAAATATACATTTATCTAATATCTTCCTAATACATTTGTTATAGCCACATTTATTTTCCACAGGACAATGAAATTTCTCCACATCATACGGCACACTGTCACATGGATGGTTTCAGACTCTGGGTTGGAAATACTGGCATGCTAAAGGTGTTTTATTCTAATATTCCCTCATCTGCCTAAAGAATGTATTAAAAAGAGTAAAACAATTTTTTTCTCTTCATTTTGATGTTTCATAAAGTAATCTTATCCTGCAAGAAGCAAGACTTCGGATTTTAATCACAACTGGACAGACTTTGTCATAAACTATCATCTGCGACCCTGATTCATCCAAAAGGGGGAGCATTTTCCCCTTGATGGACATCTTATTGACATTATTCCCACTGGAAGCACTGTTCCATTCTGTATGACTAAGTCTCTCTCTCTTGTGCAAACATAAACACATGTAAGCCTCACAGGGATGTTGTGCACCCACTAGCCTGTGATTTTGCTCTGTACACTTTAGACACCTTTTCATTTCTTTTTTCTCTCCTGTTTATTGCTGGTTAGTTCCTGAAAACCTTTGAAGAGAAAATTATAAAAAGATTTCTCTTAGTGCTCTTAATTATAAAATATTTATTTATTTAGCAATGCAATATACATACAAGAGAGGTATAGATTAAATTCATATAGAATTTGGTTCATTATTAAGCTGGATGGGACTGTTTCCTGGATCAAGGGTTTGATTGCCTATCCTCAGGGGTCTAAAGATAGTCAATTATGTCTGTCAAAAATAATTCTAATCATGCAATTCTGAATGTAGATGCAGTGATACATTTATTCAGTATTGATTACCTTGTGGAATGCCATTCTAGAATGGGTGTAGTGATTTACAAAAAGAGTCTTTTCATAATAGAACATTAATCAATATTGGAAAAAGAAATATAAAATTAAGAAGGAATGGATGCATGTATTTGTATATGTAAAACTAGGGTCAATATCCAAAATATTTTTGATACCTAAGTGGCTTAAAATCTCATTCATTCAAATTAAAATTATATATATTAGAAAATTATTCATATTAGAAGTCTTACCAAGCAATTGAGGAACATTACTTGGTTTTATTGTACTGAAAGTTTTGTGGTGGTTTTATGCAGGCACTAAATTCAAAGTAGTAAGAAATAAATATGCTACACATAAGGCAAGAGTCCATGAGATTCTAATTGCATCTATTGAGTAACAAAAATATATTAATGCCCACATAGAAAATACTCATAAAGGTAATGGTAGTAAATTGGATCTCAGACCTTTTAAAGAATATAAGGATAGTGCTATAATAATTAATATGAAGGTGACAATGTTATTATAATATGTAATTAAATATTAAATGATAAACACTCAGGACATGCGTAAAGTTAAACATTCCATAGGTAAGATGAAACTAGTTCTGTATCTTTCCATATACACATTTTCTATTGACAAAGCTGAGTTAATCCTGAAAGGCTGGAGTTATAGTTGTTTGCGGCAGCACTGATGTCTAGATAGAAGAGCATTGCAACATGAGTAGATGTTACATATAGTATTGTTATGTTTACTTTAAAGTGTTTTTCAGATTAAGATAATTGAAATCAAATAGTGAGAAGATTAAAAAATAAAAAACTAGAAACAAATGAGTAGTCACCATGAACAACCAAGGGGTGAAAAATCAACTAAAGGCAATTGTGATTTAACTCTAATGCCAGTGTAAGTTAGATAGTACGAAATTTTTCTAGATCTTAAAAGAATGGAACATATTTTAGAAGTATAAATAATATAAACATATAAAATGCAAAAAACTCTTGTCCAATAAAACAATTCATTCCATTTGGTATTTAAATTGAGGTACAAGTTAAAACTTGGGTAATCAATTTCACTAGTTCCGATAACCATGGTGCTCTATAAAAGATTTTACCACGTAAAACCAGCCAAGATTCCAGATTAAATGGAAAAAGGGCTCATATTGCCTACTTCTACTTGAGAAACTGTGGAAAGAACTGCTGTGGAAGGCATCAGAGACACATTTCTACAGGCATGAGGCACTGAGGGGTTGCCTATGGCCAAGTAGTCAGCTCTACAGCCATGTCAGTATGGACACAAGTATTAGACTTAATGTAAAATATTTAATCAACTGACAGAGTTTTTTCCTCTCTATAGAGCAAGGTGGTAGCAGATTAGGTTATATACATCAAAAGACTACACAAAATGTTCAAATTTTTTCCATTTTTTATTAGATATTTTCTTCATTTACATTTCAAATGCTATTCAATTTAATAACAACCTGCCCAGGAGTTTGGTTGCTATACTCAGTGATCACTCATCGAGGAAAGCTTAATTTTCTCATTCATATTAGGTGCCAATTGCAAATAGCTTCTAGATTATGAGCAACAATTTGAGTTCATTCCACTTCTGGAATTTTGAATTTCTACCGATCTATTCTTGTGGTTAGACGCTATAAATTCATATGTGTCAGTTCTATTGTGATTAGAAGAAACTGTGTCCTCAGAGTGATCCACTTCTGCTGGCTCTTATCTTTCTGCCTTTACTTCTGCGTAAATACCTGGAGCCTTGAGGTGAAGCATCTGATAAAGACATCCCTTTTGTGCCTGACGTCTCCACAGTCACTTATTTTTCTCATGTGAAGTCGTGGTTCTTCTTGTCAGGTACCATCTACTCCAGTAGCAGCCTCTCTAGTGAGAGTAGTGTGAAGCTTTTCTCCATGGCTATAGCTTAGAAACACTTTTAAAATGTCCAACATCCTTAGCCATCAGAGAAATATAAATTAAAACGACATTGAGATTTTATCTCACTAGAGTCAGAACAAACAAGGTTAATAAGACAAATGATAGCACATTGTGACAGAGATGTAGGAAGACGGGAACTCACTCATTGTTGTTATGATTGCAAACTTGGATATTCCTTGTGGAAACCACTGAGTAGTTTCCTGAAAAAAGCTGAACAAAATGTATCCTAGGCTATATGACTCTTGGACATAAACATACCACAGAGACACGTGATCATCTATGTTCATTACTTCTCTCTTTATAATAGTCAGAAACTGGAAACAGGCTAGATGTTCATCACCTGATGACTGCATAATAAAAATGCTGTATATTTACACCATGGAATAGTATTTATCTGTTAAGAAAATGAAGTCAAGTAATTTGCAGATGATGGTACACATCTGGAAGAAATTACAATGAAGGAGACTAACAAACACAAATATGTAGTGGATGTTAGTGTTGTGCCATAGAAATGTTACTGATCCCCCCCCCCCAAACAGACAGGAGCCAATCTGATGCAACTCACACCAGGGTCTTTATTCTATTGGAGCTAGCTCAGGGCCCCCCCAATGCACTTCCACTTCAATTTACCAATGGCCAACTCCTCTCTCCTGCCAGTCATCCTTAATCTCTCTAACCATATATGAATAGGCATATATACATTTATATGATGTACATGTATATGATGTATATGATTCATGTATATATATATATGAATGAAATATTATGTATGAAATATTAGAAATGCAGGGCTTTCTCTTACAATATGATCTTTTCCCTAGGAACAATTCTCTTTGTTCTCATGTCATATAGCTTTTAGGAAGAAATGTATTTCAAATAATACTATTAGGGAAAACATGCCTGGCCAAAATTTTAATTCATTTCTGTGGCTTTTACAATACACAGAACAAATAATTATAATAGTCATAAGAACTGCTACATGGATCATCCTTTCTATGCTGATTTGATCTTAACTGATGTTATGTAAGTGAGCAATCTTCCCATAGGCTCATGTTTCTGAACACTGGCTGTCATGTTAATGGTGCTGTTTGCAAAGGTTATAGAACTTTCAAGACGTCGTTATTCCTGGACATAGTCTTCCCTAGAAGCAAATTTTGGGGGTTCACTGCCAGGCTCCATTTTCTGTTCTCACTCTCTCCTTTTTGCAGATGAAATGTCCATGATGGATAGCTGTCTGGCTCATTGTTATATTTCTCTGAGGATCCACTATGACTAAAGTGTATAAAAGGGAACATTTAACAGGGTGCTTACTTACAGTTTTATATGATTCACTGTCTTCTTAGTGTGAAGCAGACAAGCATAATGCTATCACAGTAGTTGAGAGTTTTATGCTCTAATCCTCAGGCAGCAGGCAGAGAGGAGGAGAGGGAGAAGGAGAGGGGGAGGGGAGGGGAGGGGGAGAAGACAGAGACAGAGGCAGACAGTGAAGAAAAAGAGAGATAAGGAGAGAGAGAGAGAGAGAGAGAGAGAGAGAGAGAGAGAGAGAGAGAGAGAGAGAGAGAAAGAGAGAGAGAGCCAGACACACAGAGGCAAGGGAGGAGCTAGGCTTGTTGTGGGCTTTTGATTCCTCAAATCTCAACATTAGTGACAGACTTCCTCAAACAAGGACACACCTGCTATTTCTTCCCAAACATTTTCCCTCAGCATTCAAATTCAGTTTTTCTAAGCATTCAGATGTATGAGTCTATCAGCAATATTCTCATTCGAACCACCACTTTGCTCAGTACCAGCCTGTCTCACAGACTTCGATCCAAGCCTTCCATGTAAGGATGGATAAGCAGGTCCTTTGGCACTGCAAAGTAAAATAAGCAATTTTTCCCTAGGTTACATTTTGTCTGACACTCTAGGACAATAACAGAAAATAAAGAAGTACTTTAGTATTATTGATACTTGTTTTTCAGAGATGTCTCCTTGTTCTTGATTTTGTTATTCAAATAGCCCAATAGAAAATATGATCTCAATTGTTCAGAAAATGTGTATATCACCATAAAAAGATGCAATCTTTTATTTTACGTTGAAAGCCTTTGATGCCTTCTACTGATGTTTATATAGTGGAAATGAAAGACTCCAAGAGGAGCCCCTTGCTCAGGCCTCAGGAAAATAGCTGACACCCAAGAACTCACAATAGACCAAACTTGATGCAAACCACATGAGGCTTTATTTGGGGAAAGCCAGAGCTCTGGGGACGACTCATATCCCATGCAGGGGTAGAGGAGTCGACCTCGAGGGGAAAGAGGCCCCAGTTTTTATAGGCCCTCATGGGAGAAAGGAGAAGTGGGGGAGTAGGGGATTTCCAGATCTAAACAATGTTTATTCTCAAGAAATGGGTATGGGAGGGGTACAAGGAAAGAGTCTGGTGCAGGTGTAGCAACTCAGGATTGGCCAGGCTGTGGTTGCAGGGGAGATTTTCTGACTCTTTCTCAGCAACCAATATCACAAACAACTGGCAATGGGCTTCATCACTGGGCACACATATGGGTTCAAGGAACGGTCAAAACATTGGCAGACACACAGGTTCAAGGGTTGGCCAGAGCATTGTGCACCTCTATTTTTCTAAACCAGTGAAGCTAGTTCTGCTAACAGTGACATCTATCTGGCCAATTTCAGGGCTTCTGTGACCTTTTAAATTCTGTCAGGATCTTTCAGAAACTCCTTTTTCCATAGTTCAATATGCTGTGAAGTTGTTTAGCTTAAACCTAGTGATTTAGTTCGTGCTGCAGTGTCCTAGATGCCTTACTGATGCTTATGCTGTAGCCTAACTCAACTTGCCCTTTCTTTGTCATTATAGACCTCAGTAGTAATTTTATCTAAATGTCTTGTGTTCGTCAGTGGTCACATTGGGTAAGAACCCACACTACCAGTCATGTGAATTTTATCACCTTTTCAAGGGACCTGTAAAGAAACACTTAAGTATTTGTGAAGCTGCTAAGATGTAAAATTATGAATTACAGGAGACAAACCTAGTCCTCGCCATCTTCAAAGATGATTCTAAAACAGACATTAAGATACATGTTGGCTGTCTGTTGCTGTGGTCTACCAATTTCTCTTGAGATGAGTTTTTGATGACATAGAAGATATTGAATTTCCTTTTTCATCTCTTTGTGTCTAATTACCTGGCACTTCGTTAGCAATAAAAGCCAAAAAAAAGTTGTTCAGTATTATTACATGAACTTGGATCAAATGCAAACACAGAAAATTATGGATTTTCTCTTACTATACACATATTCTCAGTTCATTAACTACTTAAAAAATGACATCTCTTGAAAAAGAAGACTGGAACTCGATGCAATCAAATTTTGAGTTTTTAATAGTTTCAACCATCTTCTTAAACAACTATATATGCTAATAAAAGCTGTAAACATTCAAAATTATTGGTTTATGTATTTTCAATGCTCTATTTTTAAATTTTCTATGTTGGACTCTATTCTAAAATAATGAGGGCATGTGGTAACCACCAATACTTCCACAGAGAAGTTTTGTAGCTTTGAAGCACTTTTCTTACATGTGTTCTGCTGTGGATCTGTAGGTCTTAATTTTTCCATCATCAACATAGAGATTGTGTTAGGGCTACCTTTTTGGCCTCATTTTAATTTGGTTACATTTTAATGGCTTTATCTCCCAAGCAGATTTTTATTTTAAAGTATTCTTAGTTACAAATATGAAAATGTGAACCAGGCTAGTGCAATGTTTCATTACTTAACAGGCAAGATCCACCAGAAAAAGGATGTTAATTCTAAAATGAAATTCAGTGCCGGGTAAAGCTGACTCTCTAGAGATGTGGCTTCTTCTGCTGGTATTAAGAATACTAGACTCAGATGCCACAATTAGAATCAAGAGTTTCAAGCATGTACAGTGAAAGCCAAATGTTGCATTAGTGGATCAGGAAACTGACTGAGCAAAGCACAGAATTTCAATAGCACCTTATCAGAGCTGTTTAAAATATTTTCAGTCACCACCTTATATTTGTTGCTTTCATATTTTTTAGTCTAATTGGAATTCTGATTGCTTCAATATTCTTGAGAGCTTGGTTGGAGATAAATTGATATTATAATTTAGTGTACATCATTAATGAATGTATTCAAAACAATTACTACCCTAATTAAGTCAGACATCAAGTAACTTATAAAGTGACACATTATTAAATTTAATACATGACTGCACATACTGTTTTTAATTTTAAAATTGAGAAAGGTGACCATTGGCTACATGCATTTCAACCTCCTCTATGATTCCATGATCATAATTTTTAAACAAAGTATAACAAAGTAAACAAGTAGCAAGTGCGTGGCTCTTCTGTGATTTCTAACTCTGATTATCAACATTCATTTGCTATTTAAAGAGGACATTATTCTAACTGTGGAAAACAGCCAAGGCATATGAGGGTGAGGAGAGTACATCATTTTCTTTGGATCAACCATGGGTATTATGCCTGGAACTCTCTTTGATGAATATATCACCCGTGCTTTGTTTTGTCCACATTGGCTACTTTCTTTGTCTTACACAACTGAATATCAAACATAAGCCCATTCCTCAGATTTTACTTTAAAAATTATGTTCTTGCTTACTTCCTTGTGTATGTGTGTGTTTTGTGTGTGTTTGTAATTTGTATAAGAGTGTGACAACATGTAATATACAGAAGATGTTATGTACTTGGAGTCTCTTCCTTTTACATTCAATAGCTAAATATGAGAAGCTACTCCAAAAGGACTAATGGCAAAGTCTTGGATGGCACTTTTGTGGATATTAACAACTAATTATATATATATATATATATATATATATATATATATATATATTCCAATATATATATTCCAACATATATATTCCAATATATATATTCCAATATATATATATTCATATATATATATTCCAATATATATTCCAAAAGTTAGATTTGTGTCAATTTTCTCTGACATAAATCTAGCCATTTTAGAGGAAATCTCATTAGGACACAGGATGTTCTAAAGGAATGGGGAACATTCAATCCTACAAGAAGCTCATTAAGTTCAAGAAGTAAATAATTGACTGGGGCTAAGAAGCCTGGTGAGATGAACATATTCACTAGGCTATTCTGTCCTTCAAACCTATGTCGTTAGCAGTGTCTGCTGAGAGATACCCTCGGATAAGCTGAGCTGCTGGAAGTAACACTTGAACTGCTTAAGTGGTAAACAGTTCATGCAGAACCTCAAGGTTTCTAGCTTCTATGAACCATCATCCATGTTGCCATTGACTGTTGATGATTCAGTTGTATTTGAATGGTCACTTCTCAGATAACTAATCTTTAACTGACATTCCTGGGTGTAACCCAGTCTGGTAGCATCTCTGATTTGGTGGGTTGTTGGTTCATTATCAGGCATGAATAGATATTTGTTACTGTGTCTGCAGGAAAAGTGTCACATAAGTATTTACTATTACTTCTTGAATTTTCCAGAAAATGAACTGAGAGAGAAACTAAAAATGAATATTTATTTTATATTTGAATATCATAAACTACACTGTTATGACATCTTCTAAAAATTTATAAATTAAATAGGTTATATTATATACTCATTATAAAGTATATGTTCTTATAAAAGTATAAAACTTTACAAAGATTAACACAAATTTAAATAGATGTTAATAATATGATAATTTAGTCAACAGTATAACATAACAGAGTGTCCATATTTCAAATGAATATCAAAAATACTTTTTATGGAACATGGGACTTATATCTGAATTTTAATGATAGATGAACAAATTATTCAAAACAATTTAAGGAGAAAAATTGAATATACACTGTAAGAAATTATAATTATTTTCAAGATATCATCTTTAGGTCCAAGAATGCAAAGTAATGATTGATTTTATCATGTATTCATGTCAAGTACTAATTATCTTTTAATAAGACTTCAAAACAATCAATTAAATTGACAAAACAAATTTACTAAGATTGATATTGCTGTGAGTTTATTTACAAGTCTGTCAGCTGTGAGGTCAGACAACTTCCTTTAAACCATGTCCATCATTGTAACTATGATTTGTCTTTTGTAGGGCTGAGAAGAAACAGGCATACATAAACTGTTTCACTTGTTTCTTGACTTAGTGAGAAATCTGATAGGTTTGAACATTCAAATATGACTTTTGTTTTATGAACTGGGCTGAGGAGAAATTCATATCTTTTTTTTTAAGTTTTTTTGAGACACGGTTTCTCTGTGTAGCCCTGGCTGTCCTGGAACTCACTCTGTAGACCAGGCTGGCCTCAAACTTAGAAATTCGCCTGCCTCTGTCTCCCAAGGGCTGGGATAAAAGGCATGTGCCACCAGGCCTGGCCTTTTTTCTCCTTCTATTGTTAAACTTTCAACTTTTCCATATTGCTGTCTCTCTATTTCTCTGCCTGACCTTTTTATTTTTTTATTTAAGCTTGCCAAAAATCTTCTGTGAAGGTGGTGATTATGATTCAGAAGTTTGATATTCCTGCTTTCTCCACCCATGTAGTGGGGATACAGATCAGATATCTCCCATCTTGCACACTTTATGTGGTGTCAAAAACCAAACTCAAATGTTTATTAACTGCTAAGGAAGTGATAAATATCTCTACTTTAGAAGAAAATATCATGTTCACCAATGTGGCCAGGATCACTTAAATCAAATACCAAAATATGTATTTGATTGTAGCATCATAGTCTTGGAAGTCTACCAATCCTAAAAGACACAAAGAGAAGAAAGAAATGGGGTTTCAGGTCTGTACACTTAGACTGACAGTGCTGGACTTGGAGTTAATACTTGAGACATTGAAAAACACCATAAATTTTCTTCCCTTCCATTCTTTGTCTTCCTCCCTTCCTCAGTCACTCACTCACTTCATCCCCTCTTCCACTCCACCTTCCTTCTTTCCTCCCTTCCTTGCTTCCTTTCTTCATTCTTCACTTATTTACTGATAGTGAGTGTGGTGTATATGTGTATTATATGCACGAATATTTCCTGGTCATCATTATTGGCAAACTGTATGCTCTATGAGGCAGAGTCTCTCATTGAACCTAGGCTGGTGCAAATAGCCCCAATTATCCTACCATTACCAGAACTTTTAGCATACAGGTTGTGTGGTTTGGATGCGGTAATATGCTATTGTCAAATTTATTCTACCAAAGATTCTATAAATACTTATAATTTTTTATTTTGCATTTTAGTTGTCAAATATTAATTTGTGATCTAGAAACATGGAGATGCTGATGTCTATTTTGGACAATTGATAGCAGAAATGCTGGGAAGCAGGAGAAATCCAGGAAGGTCTAAATGGTTGAACTCAAAAATGAGGCAAGCTGACAAAAAATTCAGCCAAGTAATATTTTTCCCCTGATAAGTGATTGTCTGATACACTGGTCAACACAATCAGATCTACCTGGACTTTCTATTCAAATGCTAACATGTTCCACATTCATCCTGACAGACATACCTAGAATAACATCCAGCTCCAATCATCTGCCAATTATGAACTTGATTGCCTAATGCTAAAAACTTGGTTATCATCCAAGCTATCTCTATAACTTTCTGTCCAAAGAGAAACCACTTCTTTTCTTCCTTCTTTAGCAAATAATTACACTTAGATGTTGAAGTATTCACTTTTCAAGACCATGCTTTTAATTGGAAATACCTGTTTTTATTCTCGTTTGTTTAAGAAAACCAGTTGGTAGATTTTTTTCTCATTTTTTCTTCCTTCTTTCCTTCTTTCCTTCCTTCTTTCCTTCCTTTCTTTTCTTGAGAGAAACAGGAAAACTAAGAGATGATTGTGAGAATATTATAAATAGATATACTCTTCCATTATACACCCGTACAAAACAGAAGATCCTCTACAATAGAGTGCAATCATTTTTAAACCCAGGGATTTTGGAAACACATATTAAATGGGTTCCAATTAAAGCTAGTGCAAAGCTGAGCAGACTCATTGTTTACTTTACATTAGAAATTAGAAAAGCATTCTCCTGGGAACAGAATGTTTTAAAGGAAGATTCTGAGCTTTGTGTTAATTAAAAATCTGAAGAAAAAAAAAAAGAAAGAAACCAGAGACTGACAAAACGAATAGCTGAAGCTTGTTAAGCAGAAAGAAAGCACCAGGAAGTGCTCTGGGATTTGATAGCTGTGTGGAACCCCAAGCTAACAGTGGTCTATTGGAATAGTTTATCATTCTTTAGCAAGAAGTCACTTAAATATTTATCACATACAGGATTAGGTAACAAAATGATCTTCAAATTTTAATATTTCTGTTATTATTTTATATTCTATTCAGTTATTAAAAATGAAATTATGATTTTTTTCTAAGAACGAATGTATACTAAGTATGCAGGGTCATTGAAAAGCAAAAAAACACATATATCTTGTCAAGTATATAATTGTCATTTTTTATGCTGAAATTATTTTCATAATTTTCTATTTCATTGAGCTATAATTCTACTAGATAAATCATAACATTAATGATAATTGTTTAAAACATATTTCCAAACTTCACATCATTTTTTAAAAATAAGAATAAACAATAAAATAATGAAGATTAATATGTAAATATAAACAATACCATACTGACAATATAATTATTAACCAAATTAAAATTATGGTCTATAATTTCTTTATGATGTGTATTGTCTTTGAAAGCAACTCTTCCTTAATACATTTCTCTGAACATAAAATGAATCTTACTAACTTTTATTTTTAAAATATAAGATACATTTCTTATATCATCTTAGTTCCCAATAAAATCACTGAATGCACTTACCAAGCCTCATAGACAAGTTATGAATTATTTACTTTATGACAGCTTAACATATATTTAAAATATTCATATGCATTTTATTTTTCTCTCAGTCTCATTTTTCTCAGTCTCATTTTTCTTTCCAAAATGACTATTTTAAAGAAAATAGTTGCTTTGATATTATCTCTTTGACTTTAAAAATACTAGGAGTTGTGCATATTTATTCTGTGGCGCACAATGCTTTGGAATATGAACATAGTAAAATGGCCAAATGAATCTAATACATGCATAGTATCACAACATGGATTTAACATGAAATATACTCTTATGGTACATTTCAAATATAATACGTTGTTTTCATGATTGTTGTCTTTAATGACATTTAATAGTATATAATAATTTTCCTGTCTGGGAAGAGATCACATAAATATATTTTTCCTCCATAACTAATATGGTGTTTGCTTTAATGATCATTTTCTTAGTACTTCTGTACCTTAGCTGTTTGCAATAATGGATATCTTTTCTATTTATTTTCTTAACATCTGCATATATTATTATGTGCCTAAATTAGTTTATGTACAAATATTTCAAGGTGGGAACTGCTATGATTCCTTTCTATTCCTTTTCAGTTGCTGAATAATGCATATCATATTTTAACTATTTTATTTTTAATGTGAGGTTAGATTTATTCTGTATCTTAACTATCATGACTAATGCTTCAGTGCACACAACATTATATTTAAAAATTTATTTTTTTCTTTTACTTCTTGTGGGCATACACTAAGTAGAGAAACTCCTGGGTTATATGGTTACTATATATTTATATTTCATTTTGAGAGCAATTATAATATTTATTATACTGGATTTATGGATTTATATTTTCATCTATATTGTGTATGCCTTCCTTTTTTTCCTGTAGAGGAATTTGAATCCAGCAACATGGCAAGCGATCACAAATATGGTCCAATTGAAATATACATTTTTTAGGCTTACAATTTTTTTAACATTTTTAAATTAGGTATTTTCTTCATTTACATTTCAAATGCTATCCCAAAAGTCCCCCATACCCTCCCCCTACCACTCCTCTATCCACCCACTCCCAGTTCTTGGCCCTGGTGTTCCCCTGTACTGAGGCATATAAAGTTTGCAAGACCAAGGGGCCTCTCTTCGCAATGATGGCCGACTCACTGATAAGTGGATATTAGCCCAGAAACTTAGAATACCCAAGTTACAATTTGCAAAACACATGAAACTCAAGAAGAACGAAGACCAAAGTGTGATCACTTTGCCCCTTCTTAGAATTGGGAACAAAACACCCATGGTAGGAGTTACAGAAACAAAGTTTGGAGCTGAGACGAAAGGCTTACAATTTTTAAAACCTACTTTAATAAGTGTTTTAAATGCTTTAATCTCCCTTCTAGCCCAGAGGTAGTGGAAAAAAGAAGTTAATAGGGCAAATGTGGAAGTGGACCTGTTTAGAAATAGTTCGTTGAAGGAAGTCCAATCTGCCTTGACAGGATATCAGGCGTTCTGTTCATACAAATCAGCAGCAGTTGCTCAGTCCATTCGCCAACCATCTACAACTCAGCAACAGCAGTTTGATCTAGAAGAAACCTCAAGACTCTGCCAATAGGGCCTGAGTCCATAGAAGCATCAAAACCCAGCACATCTTTGATGCATTTCTCTCTAGGAAGTTATGACAAAGGATGATCAGCAAAGAAGACAAGGCAAATTAATACCACCAAGCCCTGTCCACTGTAGGGTTAAATTTCCAAACATCACATGTTCTCTCAAGCATTTGCTCTAGCAAAACATCACATGCCTCTTTTCAAGATGCTTCAAGACAAACACCAGTTGTCTGTTCTAAGCAAATCACCCTCCTATGTCTCTGCTTCAGCAAAAAATATCCTCTCGTAAGACAATTTCTAGAACAACATAACATGACACAACCAAGTATCCAGAGAAACCAGAAATTTCCACTTCTCACTTGTAATCCCTCTGGCTGAAATAAAGACACAACCTTAGTACATATTTTTGATCCCTCTGGAAAAACTATAGACGTACATTTAGTACATACTATTCATCCCAGGCAATGACGACTAATTTGGAGGCAGATAATATGATGAATCAGGAAAAGATTTGACAGAATGACTCAGGGATGGGTTTAGCCCAATTTCTCAAGAACAGACAGGAAAGAGAGGCTAAAGAACAGTAAGGTAGAGTAAATTTAATTCAGTTTACTTTAGTTCAGTTCACTGGGGTCAGTTCAGCTGGGAACAGCTTAGTTTGTGGAGGTCACAGGCAGTATTTTCAAGTAAAGTTGGAGCTAGAAGAGCTCCATTAAACCAGCCACCCTGGTTCAGAAAGACCTAGACTGGGTGAAGTTATTCAGTAGTAAGTCTCTGAGGCTGAAACATTCTAGGCCTAGTTAGTAGACAAAGGCTGATAGGTGAAGCACTCAAGGTTTTGGCTTGTAGAAGATTAGAAGGTTTGGAGGGTAGAAACTATCAGGCCAGGTCTCCTGATAGAAATGCTCTAAGCTAAGCTGAAGTCATGTAGTCTTACAGCTTGGGTATGGCTCTCATATCCCTTCATCTGAGGAAGTAAAGTAGCATTTCATTTAGAGTTTCTACATTTTAATACTTCACCTTTCATCTTTTTATAACTGTCGCTACTTCTATTATTCTCTGTTAGTACTAGCATAGCACAAGGGTTTTTGTTTATGACTATATGATGAGTATAAAAATGACTATTGCCTTGCTCCTTTAATGACTTATGGCATCGTTTTCATTCACAGTAGAGAAAGCTCTCAAAGTTACAGGTAAATAATTATTTATTGTTATTATTAAATATACTTCTTGTTTTCTGATAGCTTAGGTCAATAGCCAATAAAGTGGAGGATCATGATTCACATATTCAAGTGATAGGCTATGATTGTCAGAGACCATCCCGTGAGAAAGTGATCCCTTCACAAATCTCTTTAACAAATCAAATGGCCTTGTGCTAAGAGCTGGTTGCCACCCCCTTCCTCCTTATTCCCTTCTTAACACCTAAGGCTGTAAAAGTTGAATAATAGTCCCCTCTTCCCTATCTCTTCCTGAGTTCCCATGACATCCAAGGACATGAGCTATGCCTGAGCCCAGCCTGACACCCAAGGCTGTCAAGGAGGATCTATGTTCCAGAGATAAGATGCAGAGTGCCGGCTGTTTGCAGATGTCCACTCCTTTGTTCTTTGTATAATTCTCCCTCGACCCCTCCCATATTCCCCGCGATGTATGCTTTAAAAAGAAGGCACCTCAGCATAATAAACGAGACCTTGATAGGTACAATCTACTTGGTCTCCACCTCTCTTTCTTTTCCTCCCATTTCCTTCCAGGTTCGCGGTCCCCCTCACACCCACGAATAACTGAATCCCACGGGACGGGATATATGATAAACATAGGAAATAAGTAAATAGAATCATAGTGAAAGCCATTTCACCTGGTCCAAATTTAGAACAGATGTATATAATCTGCCCTCCGCCAAAAGCATTTGCAACCTCTTTATTACTGTTGTCAGGGCTTTCTTTAGTTTATATTGCTTTTTTTGATTCAGAAAACAAAATACCAATGTTCCAAAAAAAAAAAAAAAAAAAAAAAAAAAAAGCTCTTAAACTGAACTTCCTAGATTTTTATCTGACTTTTATGACTACAATTATTAGATCCTTTTTATGCTCAGTCGTTTTTATTGAATATTTTATTCATTTGCATTTCAAATGGTATACCCTTTATCGATTCCCCCACGCAGAAATTCCCGATCCCATTCCCCCTCCTCCTGCTTCTATGAGGATGTGTCCATACCTACCCACCCACTCCTGCCTCACATTTCCCTACACTGGGGAATGGAGCACTCATGGGACAAAGGGCCTCTTCTCCCAGTGAGGTCCAACAAGGCCATCCTCTGATAAACATATAACTGGAGACATGGGTTGCTCCATGTGTACTCTTTGGTTGGTGGTTTAGACCCTAGAAGCTCTGGGGGAGTCTGATTGGTTGATATTGATGTTCTTCCTATGGGGTTGCAAACCCTTTAAACTCCTTCAGTCCTCTCTCTAACTCCTACATTGGAGACCCTTGATCAATTCAATGGTTGGCTGTAACTATGCTCCTCTGTATATGTCAGGCTCTGGCAGAGCCTCTCAGGAGACAGCTATATCAGGCTACTGTCAGCATGCACTTCTTGGCATCCACAATAGTGTCTGTGTTTGGTTTCTGTATATTGGGATGGATCCCCAGGTGGGGCAGTCTCTGGATGGCCTTTCCTTCTTATAGAAGTACTAAAAATATCTATATAAATATCATGGTTTTCAGAATAATTCTTCTTGTATTTACTAGATGACAATAAATGTATTTCATGTTAATTGGTTATTTAAGATAGAAAATGATTTTATTTCTTCTTTTGCTCTTCAACTGTCCTAAGAAGCTCAAAGTTGTCAACAGATTGTGTCAGGCCCACCAGCAGTCTCTATCATTTCTATGTTTCTTGCTCTACACTTCCTGTTTTCTCAGGTAATATTTAACCTTATTTCTCCTATGAGGATGAAGACTACATAGTTATAATCTCTCATTAAACTGAGTTGGTTTAGGTTTTAAGAAGATGTTTTAAGGTCCAAACTGTTTCTATGTTGATAAATGCAAGTTATGATAGAAAATTATTTAGGTACAGAACTTTGAATTTTGAGGGCCTTTTTCTTGTCTTATTGTGTCTTGTTCTGTGTAGTTTGATTGTTGTCTCTTCCATGCCTGATCTTTCCTGAGGAGAAAAACAGAGGGAGAAGAAGTAGATCTGGAAGAGAGTGGGAGGTATGAGGACCTGGGAGAAGTAGAGGAAGAGGAAACTGTGGTTAGGATAAATATACATAATAAGGAAATAAAATAAAATAAATTGGAAAATTATAAAGTTTTAATTTAAAATGTTAAACGTCATTTATGCTATTTTACATACACATATATACACACATATATACACATATGTATGTATATAAAATGCAATATCCAAACTGAACTAAGTTCATACTTTGAATCTATTAAAAGTTTCGGGTACCTGTATCTTCACAACCCATTTATGGATGTTTATATGATATTTATTGATCTGATGAGTAAATATTACAAAAATAACTGCCTATATTTAATTTTAACTGTAACAAATCAATATTGTAGTAGATTAAAGTTTGTTTTATGTTATAAAGTCTCCTCATATAATTTATACATTTCATCCTGGCCACACTGTGAGCACCACTGTCTTCACTGCCCTTGAGAAATATATTGTACTTCTAATAATAATTTCAATACAGTAATTACAACAGAAATGTAATATAAATGATTATTTTTTAGAATAATTCAATAATTGCTTAGTATTTTAATTGGTTCATTTCATGGTCCTTAGCTCTCATCTGGGTTACACACAATTCATGAAACCTACATCATAGGTTTGCAATTATTAGATAGCCCTTACAGTTTGTAAGAAAGCCTGGAGTATAAAGGACTTATATAGATCCATATTGTGATTAATATAAGTGTGAAGATCAAACTTTATTCAAAGCCAATGAAATAGTTGATATTATGGACATGTTTTGACTAATTAAAAATAGCTTAAAAGCAACACTGTGTTCATCAATGTATACTTTTCTTCCCATTTCAGTTGTGAAATTGCAAATAAAATACCCACATAAAATTATTTTAACTTAGCTTATATGGAAAGAAAAAGACTTATTGGTAATACCCGACAATGGAGTTATTTATAATGATATATAAAAAAAAACTTTAGTAAATAAAAATAATGGAATTTCAACCAGAAAGCCACGTTTTTAGTTTTTAACCTTATAAATAAATTTTGCATAAATTTCTGTCTTAACAAAAATAATTTTGGTAGCACATATTCAACTCCAAGAGCATCAAATAGCTGAGTTTTTGCATCCACTCAGTACAGAAAGCTATCTAAGGCCTTCTAATAAATTATATCTAAAGGTAATTTATGGTAACCACTCAAAAGATAGAGTTTACAAAATCAAAATGAATTTAAAATTGCTGTTCATCTCAAATGATGTTATAATAGATCTAGTTGATTATATAGAAACCTGGTTATCAATAGTAAATACATTTTAAGGAAAACTTGAACAACTAATAAAATTCAGCAATCAGTCTTAAGTCTATCTTCCATATAAGTAACCGCAGAATATGTCACATGGGTAAATATGACAAAATCCAGGAAATTACTGAGATAAGACTATCTACCATGTAACAGTAGAGATTGGCAAATATGATAAAACTTTAATTCTGGAGAGAAGAAAATTAAAAAGACAAGAAGACATATTCCATAAACTTCCATTTGAAAAATTTTATATCTCAGTTCAGTAGTTATCTATTCTACATAATTATCCTATGAAAATGCTGACATTAAGTTGTCTTGCATTTTAAAATGTACTAATTTCCACATATGCATATCTTATTAACAATATAGCTTTTCTAATATACTTGTTTATTCTTTGGCTCTTGACATACTTTAAGTTTTGATAATGAAAGAATATTGAACAGAAAGGAGAGTGTGGATAATCATGTGGATAATTTTGTAACAAATGTTTGAATGAGTAATAAATGTACCAACCCAGCTTAGGTCTAAAAAGTAACACATGGAAGTTGGGAATCCTGCAGAATCAGAGGGTCTAATATTATTAAACCACTCTATTATTTTATTTTCCTAATATTCCATTACACGTTAAAACCAACTGATTATTCTTCATAGTAAATATTTTTAACTTAATGAATATTATATAAAAGAGATAAAAATCAATGTATCTATAGAAGCAAAATGATATTACTAAGGAAACAATAAGTAGCTAAAATTAAATCAATTAAGCACAATAATTCTAACTTTTCTCAATATAGTAGAATAAAGAGAAAAGGAAGGAAACAAAGAAAGATATCAGTGAAGCTTAAAGGACCACATTTACCACATAAAAAATGGAATTTAAAGCAAAATATCAGGATTCTGAAATAATTATAATTATATCCTTTTTCATTAAACAAAATACTTTCAGTAATCATATGGTGCTGATTACTCCAGTATCTCAGGATACACTCCAGGTTCCAAGGTAAAACAAGCAAGAATAGCTATTCAAATTTGATCTGATGATAGTCTTCAGATCATATGATTATACATGAGGCTCATGTATAGCATATTTACTTGTTCATGGGCCTCATTTCTTCCCACGGGCTTCCGTAATTGGCCCTTCTCTGTGCAGCTTCTGCCTTGTGTGCTCTCTGTAGCATCATTATCAGAGAACCAGCAGGACATAGTATGGTGAATATGCTAAATGACCTGGGAAGCACTTATAATCAGTCACTGCATTCTTCTGTGTAACTTTAAAATCTAAGAGAATGACACAGAAAAGTTTTACTCCGAGACCTCTTAGTGATCAGAATTTTATGTGTAAGAACATGTACCAATTAGTAGTATCACATGGAATTACAGGCAATACTTACTTTTGGAGCAAGCAAAGTCATAAAATAGTTGGAGGTTTGGATGGAGTTTCAGCATCACTGCCTCAGTGACTACTGAGGAGCAATGGAAGGATGGAGAGTGTGTACTTAACACTTTTGCCAAGGTTGGAGAAGAGTGTCTGCACTGCCAGAGAGATGGGTGATCTGGGGTGGGGTTAACATCCTTATACATAACACCAGACACGTTAAAGGCAGCAGCTGCAGAGAGGTCATGATTTCAGTGGTCAGTTATTAACGTCAAAAGAAAATCTACCCAATTATTTTATTTTATTTCATTTTATTTACATTTCAAATGGTACCCACTTTTCATGTTTCCCCTCTTGCAAATCCCCTATCCCATCCACACTTATACTGTTTCTATGAGGATGCTCCCCCACCCACCTACCAACACCTAACTCACTGCCCGAGCATTCCTCTACTCTGTGGAAACAAGCCTTCACAGGACCAAGGGCCTCCCCTCCCATTGTTGCCAAATAAGGCCCCTTAAGCTCCTTCAGTTCTTCCCCTAACTCCTCCGTTGGGGTCCCTGTGCTCAGTCCAATGGTTGGCTACAAGCATCCACATCTGTAATAGTCAGGATCTGGCGAAGCCTCTCAGGAGACAGCTGTATCATGCTCCTGTCAGCAAGCAGCTCTTGGCATCATACCCAATTTTAAACGAACAACTTTTAGTGTATTACTTGAAAAAATTACGTCAGGAGTTGGGGAGCATAAAACAGAAACTAATGCACTCAATAGGAGTCATTCCCATGGCTGCACTGCAAGATAAATAAGCAGGTTTGTTGTTTGTTAGTTAATGATTCCCAGGGGCAATTGTATTAGCTCTGTCAGTGGTATAGTCATCCATTACTTGCTCTGGATCTTGGAATTAACTCTGATTAACTCAGTGGATCGCCCACAAGGATGCTATGAGAAGAAGAAGCAGAATTATTGGGAAGACATGTTTACATGGGAGAGGCAGGAGGAACGAGAGAAGAAATGGAAGGGTGGAAAAAAAGTAAGAGAATTATATACATGTATGACAATTTCAAAGGATAAATAGAATATATTAAAGTCATTTCATGAAGTTCCATAGGTTTTCTAGTGGCAAACCATATTTAGATTCCTGATGTTAAAAGAAACAAACAGTAAATAAAAATTTCTAACTGATAGAAACACTCACAAAAAAGAAAAATTCCTAGAGAAACAAAACCTACTGGAGGTTGATGGCATGCAGTCATAGAATAAATCCATTTACCTTTAATGTAGGTAGATACTTCTGTCATTTCCATTTCTTGCAAGAAAATCTTGAACTTGATTTATCATTAAGCTGAAATCCTGTTTTCCAATTTTCTCCTTTTGCAGACCTTTTCCCCAAACCTGTAATAGCCCTGTATATACAATCTCATTTTCTCTCTGATTTTCCATTTGATTTACCACACTGACATTTTCATTCATACAATTTCAGCCTGTGTTCTTCTTAAGGCTGAGAGTGACTTTCATCTTGTCAGAGGCAAGGGTCACTTTGAGCCTCATCTTCCTTGATCATGACCCTTCTTGACCTCCCACGGCATGTTGGTGTTGTCCATTCCTAAGTCCTACTTCATAGAATCCATTATCACAACATTTTCATCACTCCAAATTCCAGTTTGTAGAAAACTCTATAAAACCTACAAGCACAGCTTTTATATTTATCTTTCTTGTTTTCACTTCCTTTTAATCTCTCTCAGTGTCAGCTAACTCTCTTGTTTATTTTCATCATTTACAGATTAACATCCCAGAAAACCATATTTGTTAATCATATGTTCTTGTACCAATACACCCAGAAATATAAATGATTGTATCTAACGATTATTTTAAATATAACTGACTTTAGCTAACCACATAATTTCCATCTTTCTATATAAACAGATAACAGAACAACTATTTGGGGAATCCAGGGGAAACATTTTTTGTAATCTGATTTCTTTCTTTCTCCAACTTCATAGTGAATTTGGCAAAGACAGTTGCTGAAATCTGGTCTAAACACTTTCGGAGACACTCTGACCACTGCTAATAGCCCCCAGTCCTAACACTCTTGACTAAATTATGAAAACAGTTTGCTATGTTATGTAGTTGTAAAAAAGTTTCCATATTGTGTTTTCTGCACAGAATTTAAAAGTAAAGACTGCTGCAGAAGTTGGTGAGCTCATTTTTATACTTGGTAAACAATAAATAACACATTTCCCACTGGGATGAACATTCACATTGTTATATGTTGAATGGTTGTAGTAACCTTCTCCTTTCATTTTTTTCCTCATATTAATGTCATTGTAAGGATTTTTGACTCAAAATCCAACTATCCATTTATCTAGGATTATAGCACTTGCTGCATGTTCCTGGGATATTCCAAACATATAGATGTGTCCAGACCTCGCATTTGCCCTGACATTCTTCATTTTTTTCTAAAGTTTTTCACTTTATCATTATTTTTCAAAAGAGCAAGTATAATTATAATTACTACATAAGACATCTTCTTATAACATACTTAATCCAAATGATATTTCCATGTATTTTGTGTCCCACTCCCAAAGTCCCTCCTCTATATCTGACAAATATGTGTGTTTTTATTTATATTTGTTTAAGAAACATGAAGTAGGAAATATTAAATTTATATGAGAGTAGGCTATAAAGATTAGCATGTGTGATTGACAAAGGCAAATTAAAATTTTAAGATTTAAACATTATGTATCTCTTGTGGCTGATGGAATGGTAACTATCTCTCAAAGACTTATGGATTGGAATATTGACTCTGTATTCAATGGTACTATTTATATAGGTGTGGGGTACGGCAGTCTTGCTGGAGGAAGTATGTCATGGTAGGAGGTTGTTTACTTTTTAAATGCCTAATCTACTTACAGTTATGTTGGTGCTGCATGTTTGCAGTTGATGATCTGATCTTCCAGCTTCCTGCTCCAACTGTCTCTTGTCAGGCTTACTCCACCATTATGAGATAAACTTGCTTCGGTAAGTTGTTCTGATTTTTTGGGTTTTTTTTTTTTTCATCAGAGCAAAGGAAAAGTAGAAACTATATATCTGAAGGTCAGAGACATCTAGAAGTTTTCAACAGACATAGGTGACGATCATTTTCAAGCATTAAAATATGCAAGACTTTTTTTTTATTTCACTTCTAAAAACTTCAAGGAAAATCGGTTTTAATTGCAAAAAATCAGAGCATAATAATATAATATCTGATAGTGATTGTCTTACAAATTTTAATAGCATAACAATAGAATCAAAATTATTGTGAACTAAGGAGCAATTTATTATTAAAATGTAACATATTTAAATAGGAAATTTGTAGGTAAACCAAATATTAAATTCATAACAGAAATTACAGAATTCAGTTTAATCATTAATTAAAGGCCTTGTAGTTTAGGTAAAATTTTATGACCTATTAGTTTGATACTGTATTAGCTTTCTGATATAAAACACACCTAAGATAATAGAGGAATGTTTATTTTGGTTTGTTGTTTGGCATCATGATAGAGGCTCTCAGTGGAGAAGGCCTCTCATCCCAGCAAGGAGGCAGAGGACAAGATGAAGGGGTTAGGCCTCTACAACCCCTTCAGGCATGAAACCTCAGACATTCCCCTGAGTTCCACTGGTAAATGGTTTTATGTTGAAGTCTCTGATGCACTTGGACCTGAGTTTTGTGCAGGGTGAACATGGAGCTGTTTGCATTCTTCCTCATGCAGACAGCCAGATAGACCAGCACTATTGGTTGAAGATGTTGGCTTCCTTGTCAAAAATCAGTTGTCCACGGTTATGTGGGTTTATTTCTTGGTCTTTGATTTGATTCCATTGACTAACCAGCCTGTCTCTGTACGAATGCAAATACTATGAATACTATGAGGTTGTTTGTTTTTTTTTTTTTTAGCTACTACTCCGTAGTACAGCTTGAAATCAAATATGATGACTCCTCCTCCGGGCTCCCCTTTATTCTTCAGGATCCTGCAGCTATCCTGGGTTTTTGTTTTTTCCATATGAAGATGATAATTTCACTTTCAAAGACTGTAAATAATTTTGTTGGAATTTTGATGGGGATTTCATTGAGTCTGTAGATCTCTTTGGTAAGATGGCCATTATTACTATGTTTATCCTACTGATCTATGAGCATGGGAGATCTTTCCATCTCCTGATATATTCTTCAGTTTCTTTCTTTAGGGATTTGAAGTTCTTGTAGTATAGATCTTTCACTTGCTTGGTTAGCATAATCTGGTGATACCTGATCAATCTGTATGCTATTTTTATGAATATGTATCAGGGCCAATAATTGGTATTGGTTGTTGTGGTTCATAGATATCCTATCTGGGCACTACTACTGCTTGCTTCTCTCCTATGGAAACTTGCATGATATATTTTGGTATCATAAAAGCTAGTCCTCAGGCAAGAGGCTTAACACCAGTTTATATCTTGAGAGCCTCCCTGGGCTACATCTGAAGCATCAGGTGTTCCCACTAAAAGACTTCTTGCCTTCACTGTTATGTGAAACAGTGATGCCTTGGAGGTTAAGATAGCAACAGGCCAAAGACACTTCAGCATATTGTAGGACTTCAGCATCCTGTAGGACCAAGCAGAGCAGCAAAATAACCAACAACACAAATGAATCATTTTAATGAATTTTTAATCCATAGTGGTAAGGAAATTCAAATTTCTACACTAATTTATCTCATATTACTATGTGTCTTTTAAATTTTTAAAACTTTTTGCTTGTTTTATGGCATTGTTTTTTTTTTTTTTTTTTTTTTTTTTGTCTGCATGCATTTCTGTATTAGGGTGTTGAGTCCCTTGGAACTGGAAATACAGACAGTTGTGAACTGCCATGTGGGAGCTGGGACTTGACAGGGTCCATTGGAAGAGCATCCAGGGCTTTCAATCACCTAGCCATCTCTCTATCCCCTTACAACCATTTTTTTTAAGTTAAAAACGAACACAATTTACAAATGTATATTTTCAAGTTATCAATCTCACAATCATTTGTTCACAACATGTGACAGAGGTTGTTAATTTTGGTCACAGTGAAAGCCCTATGCCCTGAACATTATTAGAGTGTGTCCCACAGGTTTTTGTCTTAGTTAATTAAAAAGACAACATGTTGCTACTTAATATTACTTGTAACTTGAAGCTAAGATATAATAGATTATTTTTCTGTCGCAATGAATTATTTATTTGGTGGCAAAATGAATAAAATAATCACCACAGTACTATTATTTTTAGAAACTAATGCTTTAGATAGCATAAGAAAATAGTCTCTTTAATTTAGTATTCTTTTACCTATGTTTTGTTGTTCTTTCTCAAATATGTCAACTCAGAACATACATGACTCAGTTAAATAATATCAAAAAATGATTTATGTATGCTAGAGAAATTCATATAAAAATAAAGAGTATAGAAAAGTCTATCCTCTGAGATAAGAACAATTACAACCTCCCCTGTATATTGCAAGGATTAATATAGAGTAGGCTCACAAAGAAAGGCATTTTCACATATACTGTAGGAGGAACAGAGCTATCCACATCTAAGTAGTGGCAGGGGAACGTGCAGTCACAAAAGCATCTCTGCCAGGCGGACCTAATTGAGGACTGCCTGAGAGACCAAGGATGGTTGAGGTAGACAATGTCAGCCAATCTGGAACTGTTGTTTAGAAGAGACACTTTCTTGAGACCAAAGGGGCACAGGGGGAGGTTATTATAAGAGCTAAAAACAGTGTTCAGATGAGCTTGCTTCCATGTTTCTCACCTCTTCACAGAGTCTGTGTCGTTGACTCTGGACCACCTTACCTCCAACCTCCAAGGGCAGGTAGGATCAGGTGACATGTAGTGTAGCACATAGGCAACAATATATGTTAGAGCCTAAGCTGGTCTTGGTGTACTATACAGTTCCTATTCTACAGAATGAAAACTGGTGGTCTGGAGTTTGTCTGACAGGCATGGGCTGCTGAAGTGTATCTGAATGTGTTTCTAGTGACAATGCATATTGGAGTCAATGTGCTGAATGGGAAGATTGGTACTCTGTATGGATAGAAATATGTAAATCAGCTATAGACCACATGAAGTCAAGTGTCATGAAAAACTAGATGCCTGATTTCTTTCCATGCTGTGATGTCAGTTTGTTTTCACCTAAAGCATTAAAACTTTAGATGCCTTGAAATTTCATTTGAAAATTTGATAGCTAATAGTCAGTCTCTGGGATTTCATCAATGACTGTGAGACTCACCCTAGGTTTTCTTGATTCAGGGGAGTTTGAGTATTAGCTAAGACTGGATTTTCTGCATATGTATATTCCAGATATGAGTTTTCAAACCATGAAAGAAGGGAAGAGAAAAATACAAAGGAAGGAAGGAAGGAAGGAAGGAAGGAAGGAAGAAAAGGAGGCAGGGAGGAAAGGAAGGAAGGAAGGAAGGAAGGAAGGAAGGAAGGAAGGAAGAAAGAAAGAAAGAAAGAAAGAAAGAAAGAAAGAAAGAAAGAAAGAAAGAAAGAAAGAAAGAAAGAAAGAAAGAAAGAAAGAAAAGGAGGGAGGGAGGAAAGGAAGGAAGGAAGAAAGGAAGGAAGGAAGGAAGGAAGGAAGGAAGGAAGGAAGGAAGGAAGGAAGGAAGGAGAGAAATTGTTATTTTGAACAAAATACCAATCACTCAATTTACCAATGAAGACTCAGGATTCAGATGCTTAGGTGAAAGCCCAATAGCTCAGAAAGGCAAAGTAAGAACATAGCTGACTTTCCCAAAAGGAAATGAAAGCTCTTCTCCAATGGCCCTTCAAACTGAATGTCTTTCCATTCAGCCTCCTGTGTGTCTCTCTATCTGTTCTTCTGACTCCCTCTTACTTTATATGCTTCTCTTCCTATGTTCTCTCTTTGTCACCTGGTTGCTTGCTTCACCTCTTGGGCTATGGTTGCCTTTATTTAATCCTATTTACAATAAGCAGAAAGTTCTTGGAATAAAGGTGTGTGCTAGGGCTAAATCACACCATAACTAAAAACCAGGTTTTCCAGTAAATAATACAATCTCAGGATTCACAGTAATCAAATATCTTGCAACACGAAAGGAAGGAAGATAGCCTCATATGTGGTACAGTATTATAAATATGTATCAGCATATATTAAATAATCAAAATCCTGGCAGCTGGCATATGCATTAGCGCAAACACCCACCACTTTTTTGTGGTGCTAAGAATTAAGTAGTTTTCTTTGTGATCTGAACTGTGGATTAATTGAATCTTAATCATAGTCAGTGTATTGAGCAAAGTTTTTCCCATTTAACTGTATCTCTGAACCTATTTGCAGGTTTGCACAAACTATCTCTATTTCTTTGACATTGGGGGCCTTTGAGGCTTCCTGGACATTATTTTATGTATTTCCTATCCTGTATCATATTCAAATATGCTTATATACCTATAACTTAAATTGGGAGGCGAAGGAAGATAAGAACATTTAAATGAACATCATTATGAAAGTTATTAACTTTCATTAGCAGCCAATGGTAGGTGCTAAGAATGTATGAGAATGTAGGCTTTGTTTTTTTTTTTTTTCACCCAGAATGATGTTCTTTTCATAACTGATTAAAAACCCATTGCTTTGATTTACTACATTTTTAATAATCATTCATCATGTTAATAAATACCTTGTTTCCTGTTTATTATAAATAATGCTTCAAATAATATGGAAGAGCATGTGTGTCCTCTACAGACTAATTTCATTTGTTCTAGATACATAGTGGAGACATTCCTGTGCCATAGTGTTCTCTCTCTCTCTCTCTCTCTGTGTGTGTGTGTGTGTGTGTAGGTGTGTGTTTATGTGTTTCATATGTATACATAGCTTTATTTGTGTATATAATGCATATATTTTGATATGCCTTCAATACATTCAGTGACATGGACAGGATAAAATGGCATACATCCAACTACTTATACATAGTTTACTAATATTTGTTAAGTTTACTCTTATTTTTCAGACTGGCAGCTACTTCAATGAACCTTACTTTTAATTTTTCAGTTATTTGTGATTTATGTAGTAAGTTCATCAATATTATTGCCTTTTTTGCCTATACACTCCTATTCATTGAGGACTAGATAATTGATTAGCATTTGAACCAAAGCAACAGAGTTTGCTAATCAATATGATCAGTAGTGAGCAGAGATTCTAATTCTGGAATAACAGGATTTCTAAGAAGACAATTTGTAGAATAGGTTTTGGGTTTATTCTCTTATTTTCTTTTTTTCTTTTTGTATTGCATGTTTTACAGGCAGTACTGTAGGTGCCAATGTGTATAGTGAAAAAGTAACTTTGGGTAGGACAAATTTCCCTCAATAACAAGAAGGTTAAATGTAAGCCAATGATCTAATATTGTGAAGTTACTATCCTTTAATAGAAGTCAGTGATATTTATTGACATTTCATGACTTTACCTAAGAATAGAGGAATAGACATTAATTCCCTCAAGCTAGAGTATGGATGGCAAACCGTGAGAAAATTCTACCAAGTCTCATTGGTGAGTCATTCAACTTATTACATTTATTTATTGTAACATGGTAGACATAAGGCAACTGCAACATTGACAATATCCAGACTAGATGGTGTATACTCACAAGAGCTGTATGTGTTCAGCTTCCTTCACAACTCTCAAGGAGCTTAAACAATGAAGCCACTTCTGTCTCAGCTATGGTTCACTGCTCAGAGGTTCTCAAAAGGAGCATGGTGATTATGACATACTCAGAGAGTTTCCTTGGCCTGCCACACTTCTGAGTTTCTAGAATGATATGAGCCTCCTTCCTCCCACTAGGAGAGCGTGTTTCAATTTGGAAGAAATAATGAAGTGGCAAATAAAAAGTACATGTAAAATTATCATTGTTAGAGATGTATTTGAAAAAGGCACAGCTCTACCAGAATACATGCAATTTAGCTAGGTCATGGTTTGAACAAATCAATAATGAAATCTGCAAGAACTTTTCAAATTTATACCAGATGATTAAAATATATAAGGGCGGGTCAAGGGTAAACACAGGCTTGCCATTATTGCCAGGCAATTTATTTTGAAGTGTTGAGTATCAAATACCAAGACTGACCTCTTTCTTTGCAATATCCCTAAACAATGACTGTATTCTAGTTTTGATATTTTTGTAGTATTTTGTTACTTTTCAGAATTCTTCATCTTTTTCCTTTTATCACTTTCTACCATGACTATGAATAACTGGTCATCTGATGAAGGGAATTGTAGAAAGGTTGCAGTAAATTTATGCAGAAAAGCCCACATTTTAGTAGATATATGCAGGGCAGGGGGCACCAGGGTTAAAAGCAGTGGGGAAAAACCCCGCGTCCTGCAAGAGTTCCTGTGCTATGGGTGGGTAGATGCAAAAGGACTGCCTCAGGTGGGTGTCTGGCTGTGGGAAGCCACTGGACTCAGGCTCAGTGGAGGATGGACAGGGGGCAGTCCTAGGTAACAGGTTCTTAGTCTTGGGCAACCCAGACACCACTGGAAGTGTGGAAGATCTAAGAATAGAATGGGGTCCCCAGGGGGCAGTTCCATCAGCTCATGGGCTGGAAGGAGGAGAGGCAGGGGAGAGGGAGGTGCTGTGGGGTTCCTATGCAGGCAAGAGTCTTTGGTCCGGTCTGTGGCTGGAAAGAAGAAAGCCCTTCTGGAAGGAGGTTAGATGTGGCTTGTTAGGGGAAAGCCTATCTCATCATTCAAGCACGGTGGTCCTTGATGAGCAGAGACAGTCTATGGTTTTAGAGCTTTATTATAGAAGGCAGGGGGAAAGAGAGAAGGTAGATGGGGGGAAGAGAGAGAGAGAGAAAAAGAGAGGGAGAGAGGGGGAAGCTAGAGAGTGAGGAGAAAAGTGAGAGCTTAAAGAGAGCAAGGAAGGGCCAAGCAGCCACCTTCATAGTAACTTTTATAGCCCCTTTTATAGCCTCTTTTATGAGGTAACTGTGGGGAGGAGCATACCTGGTTAGAATGCCAGGAGCTTGCAACATTGTCTGTGTGACTGATAGTCACACACCTCTCCTGTAGGGGCTGTGGGGGTGGTAACTTCAACAGGAGCCAGGGGTCCAGGAGACATTTCCATTCCATGTAGGTGGAAATCAACACCATTCAATTCCTCCAGCTTCAAGACATATGCTCGACTGGAGACCAGGCTGTCTGTGTGCAGCCCACTGTCCTACAGACATAGGCATATTTCCACATGCAGAGCTATAATTTCAATGGGCCTATTTCTCCCAAAGACTACTCTTCGTCCAAGTTTTTATGTTCTCTTCCTTTTTAACAAAAGAAATTGTTCTTGTGGTTACCCTTCCTCCCTTGTGAATTTCATTATTTTTTCCAATGTGCTACATCATTATATCAACACTCAGAGATGTCCAGACTCTGTTATACTCAATAATAATAAAAATGAAATAAAAATAATTAAATAGGTCCTTGCATTAAACATTGGGGCTGAGAATACTATGTCATTTACATTCTATCACTCAATATATTTAGCCAATCAATATATTTTCCTCTCCCACCCATTAAGTTCAATTGGACTATTATAACTACACATATGTGTGTGTGTCTGTGTATGTATATATATATATATATATGTATATGTATATATATATATGCTTTCCAGCTCTTGTGTGTAACACAGAATTCTCCCTCAATAACTTACTGTGATTATGACACATTTCTTATACCCTTAGCTTGGTCAGATGAAATGTAAATACTGTCGACATGCTAGGTAAACAAACACTGGGCCACTGAGCTTGAACATAAGCCCTAATTCATGTTATAAAATCTTCTCATGTAATTTTTAAGCTGATTATGGGTAGGTTTAGGAGATCCACAGATTGTGTGTGTTTATGAGTGTGTGTGTGTGTGCATACAGTGTGTGCATGTGTGTGCACACACAGGGGACCTTGTGCCTCTCCAAGTAGATTCTGGAGTACAAACTCATATGATCTGTAAGATCTGTACCTGCCCTTTAGTTCTGAGACATCTATTTAGTTCCTTTTTGGTCCCTTTTGATATCTCATTTACCTGCACAAACAGCCAAACAATCAATGTCCTCCTGGATTTATGTTGTAGACCACATCTCTCCTTTTACCTGTTCTACACTCAGCAGGTTGTGGTTAGAAGCCTGGCTCTCAGATACACCACACTCTCCAGAGAAGGACTCCCTGAAGCTTTCAGGACTTCCCTATTGAGGGGCTATAGGATGGTTACCAGCCAAGGAGAGGGCTTTGGGCTCGATTCCCAGATGCTTTTCAAAGAAAAAAAGACTGCTCTTGATCCTCCAGAACACACTTCTTTCCTGCTTTTCAACTGTGACCCTTCTTGTCACCCCAAACAAAAGCTCACATTTCTACTTATTTTGTACTTACACCTGAGAATTCTGCAGAAAGCATTGTGCAAAGGTTTGCTTCATGAATGAAAATGAAAAGCAATCTGCACAAGAGATCCTCCTGTTCTCTGAAAGCACATATATCACAGGAAGCCCCTTGACTTCTCTAAAATGAGGAAATAAGAACAAACTGTTGTACACAAGAGGGAAGGTCAGAAGAATCAGGAAAATAGATGAGCATTTGAGAACATCATCAGCCGCTGAATTAAACAATCCTGGAGGTGCCTGACCCTTGTGGTCTTTGCAATATGAGATAATACATATTTGCCCTCATCTTGAGATTTTTCTGTTTATTTTCCTTTACCCACATAAAGAATATAATATCTAGAGAAGTATGCAGCTATCAATCTGATGAGATAATTAATTTAATTAATAAACATGACATAGCATAGAGTCAGGATTATGAAGCACTCTATGACAATTACCACTGTGCAATTTATCCTTGTCTGTTGTGCTATTATTAATATCAAAATGCTATTACTATCATCCTCTTAACTATGGTTATTCCTTGGGGTCTACAGTCTACATGAATTTGTTTTCCTTGAGAGAAGTGCAATGTATTTTTATGAAACAAGACAAGAACCAACATTAAGCAATTAAATATAATATAAACATATCTTAATCTCTATGGATAAAAACATTATTCTCCAGAGTTTTGTAATATATGGAATAGTAAATGCTTGCTATTTTTCCATGATTATTATATATCATTTTAATACTCTTATGGACAAGATATAGACATTATTTGGACATATGTATTTTCCTCATTGATGATACATAATGTGACAAAACCTAAGCAATATTTGTGGCAAAGGATCTTGATGACTTAAAATATGTTTTCTAAGAATTCAATCATTGTTTCTTATTTGCAATTTTATCCATTTATATGACCTTCAGTCACTTTCAGACTCTACTTGTCTCTCTCATCCATCTACCTCCTCGTGGCATCCTTCCTCAGAGTGTGAAACCAGTTAGGAATGTTCTCCATACTTCTATGCATTTTTGTACTTTTCCCTCTGGGGACACTGTCCTTCAATAAACACATTTTCTTCAATTTTCATATAGTAAAAATATGTTTTTCTTACTATCTAGTATTTTGGTGTCCTATCAAGTAAATTACTGACAAATCAAATGCAGTGTAAATTTTCTTGCAAAATTTCTCATGAATATTTTATAGATTCAATCATGCATACTTTTAAGGCATTTTAACTGAAGTTGTTTAATATTGTTAAACAAGGATCCAAATTGGTTCTCTAAAAATATACCATATGTGTACAGATTCATGTAAATTCTTTGGGCTTGTGATTTTGGTCTCCAAACTGAAATTATATTAATCATACTTCATATTAATATCTTATGTTCATATTAATATCCGAAAAGTCTGAGTGAATGACTCAATAAAAGCAGTCCTCATGAAAAAGAAAAGCAAGTGGGGAGGTCCTCATTTATCTTCAGAGTGATCTCTTGCTCACATCCAGCTCATGAAGCAATTTTACTCCCTTAAAATGAGACAATAAAAGCTAGTTGCTATACATAGGAGGGGTGGGTCCTAAATAATAATCTGTAGTAAATATATTAGTTCTCTAATTATAGATTCAATTACACATACACACAAACACACACACACTCAGAACGATATCAGCACCCACATCAAGACTCAAAATTTTTACATGTTCTTCAAGCATTAGTATAAACTGAATAATTTTTTGTTTGGTATGCCTTTTTTAATTTTTAATATTTTTTATTACATATTTTCCTCAATTACATATCCAATGCTATCCCAAAATTCCCCCATATCCTCCCCGCCCCCACTTCCCTACCCACCCATTCCCATTTTTTTTTTTTTTTTTTGGCCCTGGAGTTCCCCTGTACTGGGGCATATAAAGTTTGCATGTCCAATGGGCCTCTCTTTCCAGTGATGGCCAACTAGGCCATCTTTTGATACATATGAAGCTAGAGTCAAGAGCTCCGGGATACTGGTTAGTTCATAATGTTGTTCCACCTATAGGGTTGCAGACCCCTTTAGCTCCTTGGGTACTTTCTCTAGCTCCTCCATTGGGAGCCCTGTGATCCATCCAATAGCTGACTGTGAGCATCCACTTCTAATTTTTAACAAGTGATGATGTATTGGACTTCAAGTTGAATAACTTAGTACCACAACTTTATCTTTGGAGACTAACCTGGGCGATGTCAGTGTTCCATTATATACCAAATAGACTAGTGCATATACATCCATTTGTTCTCTTATTCTTCAGTAGCCATAACTGATTTTAGAGGCTCTATTTTTGCTTTCATTGAGAAAAAGGAGAAGTCCTTACTGTTTATCTTCTGTTTTGGCAGAAACACTTCAAAAGAAGCAAAATCAAAACCTCAGCCAATAGTTAAGAAAGTAGAATTACTATTAACAAAACAGTGATAGTAAATATGTATGCTAAATAACGAGAGAGGGAAGAGGAAGACATCGAGAGAGTTTGAATTTTCCTAGGAATATATCAATGATACTTTAGTTAATGGGAATATTTTTTTTCCAGAAGTTTACCCATTCCCTGCATTCTCAAATGGTTACACCCACCCACATGTTTTATGACTCATGTATAAATAAGAACATCTGTATTACTAATTTTTGCTCATATTTCTTCAATATTTTACTTTTTCCTATGTATATTTACATTGGCAAGTAATGTTTGTCTATATTAGGCTTCTGAGTTATTCCTGAGTCACCAAATTCATTTCTAAACTCCATTTTACTGCAAAGTTTCATCAGTTTTGCGACAAGGTTATCAGAAATAATTTACACCTACAGATGTAAATGGCTGATTTGGACTTCAAAGATTTTAAAGAACAATATGATGCTGTAGACTGGAGCTTATTATCTAATTATCTACAAATCATTTCAGACTGTCTTCTACTGCCAGACTTTCTTGGACCCTTCAGTAGATAAATAATGACAGAGATTTATTCATTTAATTATCACTTAGGCCTTAGCTTAGGCTACATCCTAGATAGCTCATCTAAGTTAATTAATCTGACTATTCTAGTCCATGTGCTGCCATGTGGCCCATTACCCCTCTCTTATTCCTGATACCTCAGACCACCTCCATGTCCTGTTAGAGATTCCCCTAAGCCCTGCCTAATTCTTCTCCTAGAGATGTTCTCTCAGCCTTCCATTTCTTGCATAGCTATTGGTCTGCTGATCTTTACTAGGCCAAGCAATAATTGAAGAAGGTGTGTGTTTACAAAATACTGAGGCAGGCAATGAGCCATAAGGTTAGCAGTACCAAATCTGGCCAGTGCTCAGTTCTTTGCTGGTACAGGAATCCACAATTGAATACTCCAAACACACCATTCACACAATACACAGAAAGGATACGCCAACAATCTTCCATTCTCCAGTTGCCATTTATTTGCCATCTTTGTATATATCCTTACATCACGATGAGCATATTTCTCTTGAAGTATTCAAGTGAATCCGAAGTTTCTACAAATAGAATGCTAAGGATGTCATTAAGTGGCTTAGAAAACCACCTGCCATCCTTTGACACATCTACTTGCTGCTTCTGCCTATGTATTTGAAATATCTTGAGGTATGGCTTTTTGAGTTGTATTATGAAAAAAAACCTTTAGCCTTTATCATATTTGATCACAAAACTTGAGTAACCCAAATCGGTGTGTCTGAGCCATGTGATTGCTCATATTTTACACCAAAAGCCTTTGAATTGGGAGTTGTATTGGTAGCCTTAAATTTCTTTGTAGTGTAGAGGATAGGATTGATAAACATTTTAAATATAGAAATACCTTTATATACTCTACAGGTCCTGTCATTATGAAGTCAAGCAGTCCTCTGAGGGGAGAGTGAGGATTATTATAGGAAAGACAGAAGACGTGGAGAGAAAGGTTAAAATTCTTGATGGCTGTCCAATCAGTAATGCTGCAGCCCTGAGTTTAATTCTCTTAGGCTTTCTATAACTTAGAGCATTGTGTGACACAAAGTCACAAGCCAGCAGAGATGATGACTGACATACATTTGATAACTCTACTCATCCAGAGGCCTCCCTATTCCTACTTGTTTCTTCTTCCAAGGATAACAAAATATTCAACCTGTTGCCTTGAGAGAGTATATCCTGTCTCATCATTTCATGCATTGAACTCTGTCAACAGACCATGGCCTGATTTGACTCTGCCTTAAAGGCAGACAGTCACAGAAGCAGACAAAATAGCTCCTGACAACACACCACACAGACACTCAGACACACACACACACACACACACACACACACACACACACACACACACACACACACTTTACCTTATACAAGCTAGGAACATGTATGAGACAACATAGCAAGGTAAAAAATTAAAATTCTGAAATTCAGAAAAAACATCACAAAGTGTAAAATTTATTTAAATTATATTATTCACATCCATCCGTGAAAGTGCACTGTTAGAAAGTTTTTGCTGCCTAAATGGGCTGTACTAATTTGAGGCCAACATTTGTCGTAATGGTTTTTCTAGAGACTTGTTTAATTATTCTCTAAAGTACTGTCATACAGTAGATAAATTCAGTTAATTTAGTGTAATTTGTCTCATTGTGAATAACCTTCAAGCCTAACAGAAAAAAATTAAAAAGTGATTTTTAAAATGTACTGTCTCTTAGTGAGTATATAAAGTTAATTTTCCCATTAACATTACAATAAGTCAATTAGCAAAATTTTTCCTGACCTATAAAAATGCAAGACTATTGGAGACTTCCAGTCTGATGCTCAGAAAATTAAAACATGAATTATTTTAAAAAAAATCACAGACGACAATGAGATTATGTGGTTAATAGCTGAAAATATTTTATGTTCACCCTCTTCTCTCTCTCTCTCTCTCTTTCTCTCTCTCTCTCTCTCTCTCTCTCTCTCTCTCTCTCTCTCTCTCTCTCTCTTTATCTCTCTCTTCTCCTCCTCCTTCTCCTCCTCCTCCATTCTTCCTGTTAGATTCCAGTTTCTTCATAGGTATGGGAGGCATGTCCTAGAATCAATGTGTTCCTTATACCAGAAGTCACACAATTAAAATCATACACACACACACATACCACATACACAAAACAAACAGAAACATATTTCTTGTGCAGCAGCTAACAATATTAATAAGTTTCTTACTGTATAAAGACACTTGGATATCCAGGGTTATTGCTCCTATATACACAAAAATCATGAAATACAAACAACTGCCTAGATGTCAATTAACTGATGAATGTGTACAATTACACAATAGACTATTATTCAACTATATGTTTGGCTTTCTTTTAACAGATCATAATAAATGGAAGATTTATAACTTGCTAGTTTATGTTCAATGTAGAAGACAAATTAGTAGTAAGATTCCAGTAGCGCCTTCTGGGCCATGCCACCACCGGGGTACCTTGGGCACTGAGTCTGCGGACACCCGCAAGGTCCTCACAGGACCCTCCATGGGATCTTAAGACCTCTGGTGAGTGGAACACGCCTCTGCTCCAATCCAATCGCCCGGAACCTGAGACTGCATTAATTAGGGAAGCAGAAAACCCGGCCCTATCAGGGTCACAAGTACCCTCCAGTCCATGCCAGCACCGGGCTACCTCAGGTGCAGAGTCTAAGAACACCAGCAAGGTCCCCACAGGACCCTCCATGGGATCTTAAGACCTCTGGTGAGTGGAACACAACTTCTGCCAGGAGGCAGGTTTGATCCCCACATATCTGGGATCCCTCCCTGCAAGAGGAGAGCGTGCCTGCAGAGAGTACTCTGACCACTGAAACTCAGGAGAGAGCTAGTCTCCCAGGCCTGCTGATAGAGGCTAACATAATCACTTGAATAACAAGCTCTAACCAGAGACAACTATAACAACTAACTCCAGAGATTACCAGATGGCAAAAGGCAAACATAAGAATCTTACTAACAAAAACCAAGAAAACTCACCATCATCAGAACACAGCACTCCCACACAACCCAGTCTTGGGTACCCCAACACACCCGAAAAGCTAGACACGGATTTAAAAGCATATCTCATGATGACAGTAAAGGACATCAAGAAGGACTTTAATAACTCACTGAAAGAAATACAGGAGAACATTGCTAAACAGGTAGAAGACCTTAAAGAGGAAGCACAAATATCTCTTAAAGAATTGCAGGAAAACATGACCAAACAGGTGATGGAATTGAACAAAACCATCTAAGACCTAAAAAGGGAAGTAGACACAATAAAGAAAAACCAATGTGAGGCAACACTGGAGATAGAAACCCTAGGAAAGAAATCTGGAACAATAGATGCGAGCATCAGCAACAGAATACAAGAGATGGAAGAGAGAATCTCAGGTACAGAAGATTCCATAGAGAACATCAGCACAACAATCAAAGAAAATAAAAAAAAAGACAAAAAGATCCTAAGTCAAAACATGCAGGAAATCTAGGACACAATGAGAAGACAAAACCTACAGATAATAGGAGTGGATGAGAATGAAGATTTTCAACTCAAAGGACAAGCAAATATCTTCAACAAAATTATAGAGGAAAACTTCCCAAACCTAAAGAAAGACATGCCAATGAACATACAAGAAGCCTACAAAATTCCAAATAGACTGAACCAGAAAAGAAATTCCTCCTGACACATAATAATCAGAAAAACAAATGCACTAAATAAACATAGAATATTAAAAGCAGTAAGGGAAAAAGATCAAGTAACATATAAAGGCAGGCCTATCAGAATTACACCAGACTTTTCACCAGAGACTATGAAAGGCAGAAGATCCCGGACAGATGTTATACAGACACTAAGAGAACACAAATGCCAGGCCAGGCTACTATACCCAGCCAAACTCTCAATTACCATAGAAGGAGAAACCAAAGGATTCCACCACAAAACCAAATTCACACATTATGTTTCCACGAATCCAGCCCTCCAAAGGATAATAACAGGAAAAAAAAAAAAAAAACAATACTAGGACGGAAACCATGTCCTAGATAAAGCAAGAAAGCAATCCCTCAAAAAACTAAAAAGAAGACAGCCACAAGAACAGAATGCCAACTCTAACAACAAAAATAATAGGAAGCAACATTTACTTTTCATTAATATCTCTTAATATCAATGGACTCAATTCCCCAATAAAAAGACATAGACTAACAGACTGGCTACACAAACAGGACCCAACATTCTGATGCTTACAGGAAACCCATCTCACACTACCTCAGAGTGAAAGGCTGGAAAACAATTTTCCAAGCAAATGGTCTGAAGAAACAAGCTGGAGTAGCCATTCAAATTTCAGATAAAATCGACTTCAAACCCAAAGTTATCAAAAAAGACAAGGAGGGACACTTCATACACATCAAAGGTAAAATCCTCCAAGAGGAACTCTCAATTCTGAAGGTCTATGCTCCAAATGCAAGGGCAGCCACATTCATTAAAGAAACTTTAGTAAAGCTCGAAGCACACATTGCACCTCACACAATAATAGTGGGAGACTTCAACACACCACTTTCATCAATGGACAGATTGTGGAAACAGAAACTAAACAGGGACACAGTGAAACTAACAGAAGTTATGAAACAAATGGACTTAACAGATATCTAAAGACCATTATATCCTAAAACAAAAGGATATACTTTCTTCTCAGCATCTCATGGGACCTTCTCCAAAATTGACCATATAATTGGTCACAAAACAGGCCTCAACAGATACAAAAATATTGAAATTGTTCCATGCATCCTATAAGACCACCATGGACTAAGGCTGATCTTCAATAACAACATAAATAATGGAAAGCCAAAATTCACGTGGAAACTGAACAACATTCTTCTCAATGATACCTTGGTCAAGGAAGGAATAAAGAAAGAAATTAAGGACTTTTTAGAGTTTAATGAAAATGAAGCCACAACATACCCAAAATTATGGGACTCAGTGAAAGCATTTCTTAGAGGGAAACTCATATCTCTGAGTGCCTCCAAAAAGAAACTAGAGAGAGCACACACTAGCAGCTTGACAACACACCTAAAAGCTCTAGAAGGAAAGGAAGCAAATTCAACCAAGAGGAGTAGACAGCAGGAAATAATCAAACTAAGAGGAGAAATCAATCAAGTGGAAACAAGAAAAACTATTCAAAGAATCAACCAAGGGAGGAGCTTGTTCTTTGAGAAAATCAACAAATAGATAAACCCTTAGCCAGACTCACTAGAGGGCACAGGGAGAGCATGCTAATTAACAAAATCAGAAATGAAAAGGAAGACATAACAACAGATCCTGAAGAAATCCAAAACACCAACAGATCCTTCTACAAAAGGCTATACTCAACAAAACTGGAAAACCTGGACGAAATGGACAAATTTCTAGACAGATAGCAGGTACGAAAGTTAAATCAGGATCAAGTTAATGATATAAACAGTTCCATATCCCCTAAAGATATAGAAGCAGTCATTAATAGTCTCCAAAACAAAAAAGCCCAGGACCAGATGGGTTTAGTGCAGAGTTCTATCAGACCTTCAAAGAAGATCTAATTCCAGTTCTGCACAAATTATTCCACAAAATAGAAGTAGAAGGAACTCTACCCAACTCATTCTATGAAGCCACAATTATTCTGATACCTAAACCACAGAAAGATCCCACAAAGATAGAGAACTTCAGACCAATTTCCCTTATGAATATTGATGCAAAAATCCTCAATAAAATTCTCGCTAATTGAATCCAAGAACACATTAAAGCAATCATCCATCCTGACCAAGTAGGTTTTATTCCAGGGATGCAGGGATGGTTTAATATATGGAAATCCATCAATGTAATCCATTATATAAACAAACTCAAAGACAAAAAACCCATGATCATCTCGTTAGATGTGTAAAAATCATTCGACAAGATCCAACACCCATTCATGATAAAAGTCTTGGAAAGATCAGGAATTCAAGGCCCATACCTAAACATGATAAAAGCAATCTACAGCAAACCAGTAGCCAACATCAAAGTAAATGGTGAGAAGCTTGAAGCAATCCCACTAAAATCAGGGATTAGACAAGGCTGTCTACTCTCTCCATACCTTTTCAACATTGTACTTGAAGTCCTAGCCAGAGTAATTAGACAACAAAAGGAAATCAAGGGGATACAAATTGGAAAAGATGAAGTCAAAATATCACTTTTTGCAGATGATATGATAGCATATTTAAGTGACCCTAAAAATTCCACCAGAGAACTCCTAAACCTGATAAACAGCTTCAGTGAAGTAGCTGGATATAAAATTAACTCAAACAAGTCAATGGCCTTTCTCTACACAAAGAATAAACAGGCTGAGAAATAAATTAGGGAAACAGCACCCTTCTCAATAGTCACAAATAATATAAAATACCTTGCTGTGACTCTAAATAAGGAAGTGAAAGATCTGAATGATAAGAACTTCAGGTCTCTGAAGAAAGAAATTAAAGAAGATCTCAGAAGATGGAAAGATCTCCCATGCTCATGGATTGGCAGGATCAACATTGTAAAAATGGTTATCTTGCCAAAAGCAATCTACAGATTCAATGCAATCCCCATCAAAATTCCAACTCAATTTTTCAACGAATTAGAAAGAGCAATCTGCAAATTCATCTGGAATAACAAAAAAACGTAGAATAGCAAAAACTTTTCTCAAGGATAAAAGATCCTCTGGTGAAATTACCATGCCTTACCTCAAGCTTTACTCCAGAATAATTGTGAAAAAAACAAAAACAAAAATCCTGCATGCTACTGGTATAGCAACAGACAAGTAGACCAATTAAATAGAATTGAAGACCCAGAAATGAACCCACACACCTATGGTCACTTGATCTTTGACAAGGGAGCTAAAACCATCCAATGGAAAAAAGACAGCATTTTCAACAAATGGTGCTGACACAACTGGTGGTTATCATGTAGAAGAATGCAAATTGATCCATTCCTATCTCTTTGTACTAAGGTCAAATCTAAGTGGTTTAAGGAACTTCACATAAAACCAGAGACACTGAAAGTTATAGAGGAGAAAGTATGGAAAAGCCTAGAAGATATGAGCACAGGGGAAAAAATTCCTGAATAGAACAGCAATGGCTTGTGCTGTAAGATCGAGAATTGACAAGTGGGACTTCACGAAACTGCAAAGCTTCTGTAAGGCAAAAGACACCATCGATAAGACAAAAAGGCCACCAAAAGTTTGGGAAAGGATCTTTACCTATCCTAAATCAGATAATGTACTCATATCCAATATATATAAAGAACTCAAGAAGGTGGACTCCAGAAAATCAAATAACCCCATTAAAAAATGGGGCTCAGAACTGAACAAAGAATTCTCACCTGAGGAATACAGAATGGCTGAGAAGCACCTGAAATAATGTTCAACGTTCTTAATCATCAGGGAAATGCAAATCAAAACAATCCTGAGATTCTACCTCACACCAGTCAGAATGGCTAAGATCAAAAATTCAGGTGACAGCAGATGCTGGTGAGGATGTGGAGAAAGAGGAACACTCCTCCATTGTTGGTGGGATTGCAAGCTTGTACAACCACTCTGGAAATCAGTCTGGAGTTTCTTCAGAAAATTGGACATAGTACTACTGGAGGATCCAGCAATACCTCTCCTGGGCATATATCCAGAAGATGTCCCAACCGGTAAAAAGGACACATGTTCCACTATGTTCATAGCAGCCCTATTTATAATAGCCAGAAGCTGGAAAGAACCCAGATGTCCCTCAACAGAGAAATGGATAAAAAAAATGTGATACATTTATACAATGGTGTACTACTCATCTATTAAAAAGAATGAATTTATGAAATTCCTAAGCAAATGATTGGACTGGGAGGGCATCATCCTGAGTGAGGTAACGCAATCACAAAAGAACTCACATGATATGTACTCCCTGATAAGTGCATATTAGCCCAGAAACTTAGGATACTCAAGATATAAGATACAATTTGCAAAACACATGAAACTGAAGTAGAACGAAGACCAAAGTGTGAACACTTTGCTCCTTCTTAGAATTGGGAACAAAACACTCATGGAAGGAGTTACAGAGACAATGTTTGGAGCTGAGACAAAAAGATAGACCATCTATAGATTGCCATATCCAGGGATCCATCCCATAATTATGGGATGGATGCTGACACCATTGCATACATTAGTAAGATTTTGCTGAAAGGACCCAGATATAGATGTCTCTTGTGAGTCTATGCTGGGGCCTAGCAAACACAGAAGTGGATGCTCCCAGTCAGCTCTTGGATGTATCACAGGGTCCCCAATGGAGGAGCTAGAGAAAGTACCCAAGGAGCTAAAGGGAACTGCAACCCTATAGGTGGAACAACAATATGAACTAACCAGTATCCTGGAGCTCTTGTCTCTAGCTGCATATGTATCAAAAGATGGCCTAGTTGGCCATCACTGGAAAGAGAGGCCCATTGGACATGCAAACTTTATATGCCCCAGTACAGGGGAACGCCAGGGCCAAAAAGTGGGAGTGTGAGCGTAGGGGAGTGGCGGGGAGGGTTTGGGGGACTTTTGGGAAAGCATTGGAAATGTAAATGAGGAAAATACTTAATTTTAAAAAAAGAATAAAAAAAAAACCTATACTGTGCATTTGTAAGGCTGGGTTTAATCTAGTGAAAAATAAATAATTTGAGGATATTTGTTCATTTTATTAAAAAAAAAAAGATTCCAGTATCAGTGTAATTCCCCTATATGCTGTGAAAATAGGAATTTTTAAAATGGAGACTACGAGTTTATTATGAATTAGTTCTGTCAATGTTTTCATCCACTCAAATGATACTAAATGTTCTTAAGGAGAGTCAGCAAGGACAGACTCTTTAGGAAACAGCTTCCTAATTCCAATATCAACTTATTAATGTTAGGTTTGGGTCAACAGACTAATCACAAAATGATACTGTCAAAACATCTTAGATTCCTAATCCTCAGTCAGGGTGAAGAAAAAGACAACCCCCTTTCAAGATCTTGGCTCTAAATCTGCAATGTTCCAGCAAATTTCTCGTTTGCCTGGATTCCAGGAAAATGCCAGGGTCTCTAATTCTTTCCATAAGCCTGCTATTACCAAACTTTAAGCTATCTCAAGGTCACTACTGGCACCTTCTCTTGCATGAGATGGGAACATCTTAACTTAATGTGTCCTTATTCCTTATTTCCCTTTAATTCTTTGGGTTACGCACTAGTAATACTCTAGACTCCCTACTGGCAATGAAAAATACCTTGTTCTGCCCTTGTAAGGCTTAAGGGAATAAGAAAAACCTGAGTGCAGGCTGGTGGTATAGCGTCCGAAGCAACCACATTTATGAGATCCTCCCATTCTTCTGAATCCTGTTGGGCATCTGAGAATATCCTGTCAACTCTTCTGATTGGGCCAGACCTCCCTTGGGTGCCAGAATGTCCATTTTATGCTATATTCATCTGTCTTTGCATGGCATTTTAAATCTTCCAATTACTTTTCCCAAGAGAAACATCGTTTCAAGTTCCTTTTGAAACTCAACAAAACTGATAACATTAATCAGTGGCTTAACCCACAATAGCTCTAAGGTCAAAGGTAACATGGAAACTTAATTCTGTGTGAAAGGTAGATACATTTTAAAGCTTTCTTTTATTTTATTTATAAACTTTACATCCTGATTTCTGTCCCTACTTCTGCTCACCCAATCCCACAATCTTTCCACCTCTCTCTTCCCCTTCTTCTCTGAGAGGGGACAGCCCCTACCCCACCCCACTCAGCACCTCCCTACTCTGACACAAAGTTTCTGCATGGGTAAGCCCATCCTCTCCCCCTTGAGTCCAGACAAAGTATAATTAACAATGTCAGGGATTGGTGCTTGTCCATGGAATGGATTTTTAGTTGGGATGATTATTGATTGACCATTCCCTCTGTCTCTGCTCCATCTACTGTCCCTGCATTTCTTGTTTGATATAAAGCGTTTATAATCAAGCCAAATGATCTATAGAAAGTGTAACCAAAACCTGGAAGAAGATGTAAACTGGCAAATGTATCCATACTTAGAATGGCATATTGACAGAAAAAGTAGCAATGTTGTTCCTTACACAAAGTTGTTTACTAGATAATGAACTTTGGTAGATACCAATTTTGACGTTGATATTGAAGGATGAATTGATATTGTTCAGACAAAGTGTGGAAATTGTGTGACAAATAACAATCTTATCAAAAGAAAGGTATGAATATTTCAATGAAATTCTATAAGTAAGACAGGTTAAATTAATAGGTTTCCATGACAACAGTCCAAAACCAAGTTCTTGCAAACCAAGTAACAAAGAATGAGTCTATCTGGCAATTTTCTGGAGTCGTAAGATATCAGTTTCCTGAATTCTAGATAGATTGTAGTGATAACCCTCCCCCCCTTTTTTTTTCTCTAATCAACTGCAGGTTTTATGTTTGTGTATCATTCCAATGGTTCAAGACAGTTTTTCAGGAGGCAGACATAGAATTATGCTTGCTGTTGAACTGGGACATGGATATGATTCATTTCTCCAGATGGTTCTCTTATGCATCAATTGTTCAGGAGATCTTGATCCTTGCAAATTTAATCTTCAGCACTAGTTATTGTTAAGTTTCATTCCTTACTGCTCTAATCAGATATGTTGTGTCATCAAATTTTGTATGTAGAGTAGGTCTTAGGGAGTCTAAGAGCATCATGTCCATGCTTATTCACAACGTGTCATTCTCTAGTGGCAAGTCACTGATGAGACAGGATTCACATAAGATTGGGATTGCTGGGAGAACAAAGTAGAGGGTCACATGAGACACTGAATGCTTCCAGATGTGTGCCGGCATCCCCTGTCTCAGAGACTCTCTCTATAGTTATGATTTGATTTTCTATTTTTCCCTCATGCCATCCTTTTCCTTTGTGGTTTAAGTTAATCATGTAATTGTGTTTACATTTGCGCATGCTATATGCTTTCTGGACACATATTTATGAACTCTGTGTACAAGATTAGGCTTATAGAGCAAAGAGCTGTAATTTGTGGTTTTGTAGGGCTCTGAATTCAGTTCTCTGCATGGTGCCAACGATTTATTTACTTGGGCAGTGAGTGAATAGCAGGGGAACTAGACACATGCTCACAGAAAAACCAGGGTGGAGTTTTCTGTGCTCTTTTACAGAGAAGCATCATTACCCTGTGTGATGGTTTGAATATGCTAGGCCCAGGCAGTGGCATTATTAAAAGGTGTTAGTTGGAGTAGTTTTATCACTCTGGGTGTGGACTTTAAGACCCTCATTCTAGCTGCCTGGAAACCAGTATTCTGCTAGCAGCCTTCAGATGAAGTTGTAGATTTCTCATCTCCTTCTGCACCATGCCTGTCTAGATGCTATGTTCCTGTCTTGATGATAATGGACTGAACCTCTAAAACTGTAACCAAGCCTCAATTAAAAGTGCTTTTAAGTGTTGCCTTGGTCATGGTGTCTCTTTACAGCAGTAAAACCTTAACTAAGACACCCTGGAAGCTCAACATGGTAGAACAAGGAGGTAGGGTTATTACATACAGTTAAAGAAAGAGACAGAGTTATTATGTACAGCTGAACAAGCAGACCAGATTAGCTAATGTTTGTAGAAGCTGACTCTGTAGGGGCACAGTTTTAATGCCATTGAATTTTGAGAAAAAAGCTGTAGTAATTTATCAGCATAGGCTGTCAATCCATGTAGAAAAGTCATTCCTCTGAGAATCACCCAGGGGAGCCTTTGGACTCCCATGGGTCAGAAGCATTTGATATGGCCATGACCATGTCAACAACCCACTAACACTCAGGTTTCATCTGCTCTTAAACATCCACTCAGGCTTCCTCTTCACCACATCCAAAGTATTGCCAGTTTAAACGAATCCAGTCTGCCACAATTTCAATGGCACATACAGCATGGATAGTTTCTTAGAACGTTGCATTGTGATGAGAGTAGAGGATATATTTATACATGAACTTGCAGACCAACTCCTCTCTTTACAGTAGTATAAAATAAACTTTTTATCAAAACTTGAGAAATCAATCATTATATAATATTTCAACTCTTAATGAATGTTTACTTACATAAACATCATTTAAACAATAAAGATCATAGTTTAGGAAACATGGGTAGTTCACATAATGGTTGAAAACCATTTTTTTTCTTTAAAGGGCACTGATGCTATATTATGAATTGGCTCAAATCCAGCATACTAAATTTCTTATTTGAGACATAATATTTGCAAATATAATTGTGCACTGCCTGAAAATATAAGATAAAAAGAAAAATAGGTAGAAATAGAAAATGGTTTAGTAAAGAGCTTTTCATCAAGAAACAAGGTGCTGTGTTGTGGTGGATGCTTTTAATCCCAGCACTCAGGAGGCAAAGGCAGGTGGACCTCTGAGTTTGAGGCCAGTGTGGTCCTCACAGCTAATTCCAGGACAGACACGTCTGTACAGTAAAAGCCTCTCTTGAAAAACAAAACAAAACAACAAAAACTACTGTCCTTTTGAAAGACAAGACAAACACTGTAAAAATTTAGAAGACAGTATAGAAAAAGTGTGGATAGGAAGGAATAATATTTTCTCAGTATGAATAAGAGCTTCTAGGAAGAAATTACTGGCTGTGTATGGAACTAAATGTCAATACTTATTAATACAGCTAGTTTAAGAGGAAGGATGCATACAGTTTTTCAGGTAGAAACAATTTTTGTATGACTTCAAGGAAATACTCAGAAGTTCTTAATATAACTCATATTGAGTTTGATTAATCCTTTAGTAAGTTTATTGTATGCATACCATTATAACCTTAAAAGGTAGTCTGTGTGTGTGTGTGTGTGTGTGTGTGTGTGTGTGTGTGTGTGTGTGTTCACATGTGCAGGGCCTAGGATGCTTGTGAAGAATAAAATACAAAATTGGAGTTAGTAGTTTTCTCTTTTCCACACTTACAAGGGTTCATTGGATTGAACTGAGGTAGTCAGGCTTGCATGACAATAGCCTTCAGCAAACATTTTATGATCTTAAACACAAGGACATTAAGGGAACATCACACTAAATAGTACTAATCATTTGCAACCATTGACTAACAAATAAATACTTAGATTGAATGCAGAATATCAGTATTTCTTTTGAACAAAGCATTGTTTTCTTAATGCTGTGTGTGTGTCAGTCAGTCAGTCTGTCTGTCTGTCTGTTTATGTGCATGTCACCGAAAGCCTGCAGAAGTTAGAGGACAACTTTTGTGCAATTAATTTCTTTCCTTATACCATATGAAAGAGATCAAACACAGAATATCAGGGCAGGTACAGATTTTTTTCCATAACGAGCCTTCTTCCGCCCAAATGTTTACATTTTTATTATTGCCTAATCCCTGCTAATATCTACAAAGAGGCATTTATTTGTAAATATTTTCTTAGTAGTTTGCAAGCCTCCTTTATCATTTTATGACTTGTTGCTTCACTGCTTATTTCAGTTTACTTACTAGCAATATTATGTTTGATAATTAATAGTCTATTCACAAAGTTAAATGGCAGAACATAATCAAAAGCAACTCATAGAACACAACTATATCCTCTACTTTGTGATTTGTATGACATGATTCATATTTTGATATATTGTTCTGCCATGCTGAAACGTCGTATTTAATGATGTATAAAGGAGGTTAGCCACTATGTCTATCAACTGAGGAATCTGGTGTATTTGTTACATGATGTGTAGACAAATGTTAAAGTGAAAAATCATGTAAAAGTTTCTTTTTTATACAAAAGAAACTCATCTATCTATCTTGTACCAAGAAAACTATATTAATGTCACAATCTATCAAAGTTATCAAAACCTCTGACTACATAAATCACATTCTTCATATGAAGTCATCTTTTCTAGTAAAAAAACAAAACAAAACAGATAAAATGTTTATTTTCTTGTTCACAAGATATCAGCTTTTAACTGATAGGGTTATTTTGTTTGTTTGTTTGTTTTGTTTTATTTTTTGCCTTAGTCTTCTGATTCCTTATCAGCTCGTACAAGTTATGACCCTACTCTTTCAGACAGTTGAATTGTTTTGTTGCCTGCATGTTTTTCAATTTGTCTGTGGCTTAAATGGAAAATGAAAGGCATGTCTAGATGATAGTGTGCTATGGGCATTTAAATGAATCATATGCCATCAGCAGACATGATTTACTCTTAAACTTTATATTTATGGGACATTTTCAATTATGGACGATGATCATAACATAAACCTGTCCAACTTCCAACAGAACAGCAATAAGGAATCACTTTAATGAAACTATTGAATTAAAGGTAGTCTTTTTGCCTACAACAATATCTACATTAAGTCTCTTGAAATATAGAAAATGGCGAAGTGTTCTTTGAAGCATTTACACTGATTCTGTAGGTATATTATTAGCATGAAGAGTATACTGATGGCTCACCACTGGTGTGAGCTAATCATGAATCCACCGTATATGTCACTGTGATGCCTTCCAAATCCAGAAACATATCTTAAGAAAAAACAAAAAACAAAAAACAAAACAAACAAAAAAAAAAACAAAAAAAGAAACAGACCTTCCATATTTATCTTCTGCATAGGATGAAACTTTGGATCTCAAGAACTTAGGCAGAAAAACCTGTATTATAGTGTCTGCAGAGCTTGCTCAGCAATTGAGAACATTTGACGCATTAGCAGAGTAACTACTTCAGTCCCCACCACCTACTTGGTGGGTTGCAACTGTTAATATTTCCAGTTCCAGGAAATCCAACATTTTCTTCTAGACCATATGGGCACCAGACACACATAGAGGAGTACATCAGGCAAATGCTAGTAGACATAAATAATGACCATTTTTTAATCTCCAACATAAACTATTAACTATTCATATGCAGAAGGCAGCATTTCTTGTCGAGTAAGAGTGTTCCATGAAAGATGAGTTGCTACAGTTCTTATTACACTGTTCAAAGCCTGTTATTAGAGCTCCCTGATTGCTTCTTTTTTTTTTAGGTTAATATCTCTATTAATTTTATATAGTAAATGCCTCAAAAGGCAAGGTACCTGATAACATTACATTTCACAGAAATATATTGTGATTTTTTCTATAATGTTAAACAGTATAAGAATATTAACTCTTAAAATGTTTAGTTTTGCCTGTTACTATGGCCATGATGTCACAACAAAATACTTATGCAAGAGAAGAAAAAAAAAGATATCCAGATCATATTAAGGAAAAAAATTGTTTATATTTGTAAACCACATGAACTTATTTGGAGAACTCACTAAAACAGCCTCAAAGCTATAAGTAATATTCAATGAAAACAATAGTTATGTGATTTAAAAGCCATTTTCATTTCTACATGAAGAATGAAAAACTTTATATAAATGAAATTGTCTCAATTTTTATTCTTGGTAGGAAAAGATGTAATTAAGGGTGAAATATTAAAAGAGTTAAAATATTTTTCTGCCATGTAATAACAGGTCAATATCCAGAATATATAATAAACTCTGATAACAATGAAAGTTTGGCTGAAAAGTGGGTGGTAGAAAAACATGCTCAATAGAAGACATTTAAATTAGTCACTTAGAATGCAAAAAATTCTCCATGTTGGCAAACCTCAGAAATTGAAAAAAATATATCATTTTTTGGTTTTATTGACTATTTTTTATTAGATTTTTTTTTCATTTACATTTCAAGTGCTATCCCCAAAGCTCCCTATACTTTCCCTCTGCCCTGCTCCCCAACCCACCCACTCCTACTTCCTGGCCCTGGCATTCCCCTGTACTGGGGCATATGATCTTTGCAAGACCAAGGGCCTCTTCTCCCATTGATGGCCGAATAGGCCATCCTCTGTTACATATGCAACTAGAGACACAGCTCTGGAGGGTACTGATTAGTCCAAAACATCATCAGATTCTACTACAAAAGGCTATACTCAACAAAACTGAAAAGCCTGGATGAAATGGACAAATTTCTAGACAGATACCAAGTACCAAAGTTAAATCAGGATCAGGTTAATGACCTAAACAGTCCCATATCACCTAAAGAAACAGTAGCAGTCATTAATAGTCTCCCAACCAAAAATAAGCCCAGGACCAGATGGGTTTAGTGCAGAGTTCCATCAGTCCTTCAAAGAAGACCTAATTCTAGTTCTCCTCAAACTATTCCACAAAATAGAAACAGAAGGTACTCACCCCAATTCATTCTATGAAGCCACAATTACTCTGATACCTAAACCACATAAATCTATTCATTTTTACCTCATAATGTTGACTGTTGAAGATGCAGATTGGGGATGGAGTGGGGGATTGGGTAGGTGTTGGCGATAATATAGAAACATTTGTACTACAGTATTAGTGAGAATATAAATCACTGGAGATATTATGGAAACCAGCAGGGACTTTCTCAAAGGAATGACAAGTAGACTACCAACTTACTCCTTACTAAGAAACCAGAGATAATAATATCGGGATTCTGTACTTCTATGTTTATTTTAACACTAATCACAAGAGCAAGGGGAAGGTAATATCAGCCAGGTAGGGGCACACATCTGTGATTGCATATGTTATACTGAGGATGAGCATCATGAAGCCTTGCTGGAATATGTGGCATATTCAAGGCCCGATTGATCAAATGAGTTAGAACCTTTTGGAAAGGCTTGGAGATATGGCCTTTCCAAATATTCCAACATTCACAAAGTCCTTGTTCAGTCCCAGTACTAATTAAGAGAAGCAAGCATATGAAGAAGCATCTAAATTTTTATTGATAAGTGGATTATAAATATGCGGTTTATATACACAACTGAACCCTTCTCAGACATAAATGGGTGAACTATTATGGTTATGGCATGTGGTACAAATGGTGACCATTGGGTTAAATAAACCAGAAACAGCATGATACATTTGCATGTATAGCACTTTTTAAAAATTAGTATAATAGAAATTAAAATTATGATTGGAGATGACAGGGTCTGGATTCTGAATAGTGTGCAGTGATGTGTGTGTGTGTGTGTGTGTGTGTGTTTGCGTGCATGAGTATATGTGTATGTTTGTGTGCATGAGTGTATATGTGCTTGCATGCATGAGTGTGTGTGTATGTGTTTATGTGCATGACTGTGTTTATGTGTCCATGCTACAAGCCATTTACACTAACAAAATCCCAATTTACATAGTAGAACACTGTTCAAAATATGTATTGGATAAGTGACAACTTTAGTAGTTTAATGTATTTTCAGGTGAATCTATGGTTTATGAGAGGATGACAGATGGATCAATTATCCAGTTGTTTGTCACACAAGCATGAGGACCCGAGATCCAACTCCAAATTTTCTGATGCAAGTGTGGAGGTACAACCCTGTGATTCTAGACCTGAGGAGGCAGGTGTCTGAGGCAGGCTGGCTGGCTACTCTAGCTGCTGGAGTAAATCAAGTGAAAGCCCATGACTTAAAAACCTAAAGTGCTTGAAGGAATTTGACATCAACCTACGGACTCCAAATGCAAGCACACATATGTGCATGTGCCCTTGCTAACACATTAACACGGAAAAAAATACAATGGGAAATATTGTGTGTTTTCTTGACACACAAAGGTGTATGTGATAATGTTACATTGGAATGGCTTAGTCACTCCACAATGCATGTGTACTTTAATACATAATACTGTACACAGTGAATATACTAAAATCATAAAATAAACCAGACACAGGATTTAAACTGTTTGCTTTTTATATGTTTGTTTTCTCTTCTTATATTTATAATTCTTAAATATATAATTTAAATGATGCTTGTTTCCAAATTGGAATAAACATATACAGATGATCACTACCTGAATGGGAAAAGTTAGATAAGAAAACTGGAAATGGGATTCCTAATTTGATTAATTTGTTAAATGCAGAGGTTTTAACAGGACACCAGATATAAAGGTGCTATAAATAGTGGATGAAATTGATATGTCCATAGGAATTCAAAACCATTGGGAAAATGTATAAGACAATGGCCAGGTTTTTGCTGAAAATATATCAATAAAAAAGCAAAATACTTAGGACTTAGTTTTCCTGTCTCTAACATGTAGTGATAGAAAGAGATGTGTATAAATAATTTATTCAGTGTGATAAAAGTGAATACCACATTGCTTTTTTTTAAAAAAATTTACTTATTTATTTTAAACTACAGATTTTTTTTTCCTTTTCCAGGTCACTCTCTGGCTGTCCCACATCCCATACCTCCTCCCCGGCCCCCTATATCCACTAGGATGTCCCCAACTTCCACCCCCATCCCACCAGACCTCTAAACTCTCTGAGGCCTCCAGTCTCTTGATGGTTAGGTGCATCATCTCTGACTAAACCCAGACCAGGCAGTCCTCTGCTATATATATTTTGAGGACCTCATATTAGCTGGTATGTGCTGCCCGGTTGGTGGTACAGTATTTGAGAGAGCTCAGGGTCCAGGTTAATTGAGACTGCTGGTCCTCCTATAGGGTCACCCTCCTCCTTGGCTTCTTCCAACTTTACCCTAATTTAACCACAAGGGTCAGTAGCTTCTGTCCATTGGTTGGGTGCCAATATCTACATCTGCATCTGCTTTCTCAGTGTCTGAAAAAAAGAGGACAAGTTTAGTGTTGGAGGAAAAGAAAGCATTTGAAATATGCTGGCCTTATTAATGTCACATAAATGTGCTGTTTGAACTGGAAGTACCAAGTGTTAACAGTGAGCGGAACATTTGGTTTTCTTCTGTAAAACAAAAGTCTGGACTGAGGTCCTGATGTTCTGTGTCCCTGAGCCATACATACCATTATCCTTTCATTTTTCTGTTTTAGCATTTTCAACTTGGAAACTGTAGAAGCCATAATATTGTGTATGTTAATTCATGCTTCTCCAATACTGGACATCACTATATGTAGTTAGAAAAACTAATTACTCACATTGTTATATGATAAAATTTAGACTAAAGACAGCTTTGTGATAAGAGAAATGAGAGCTATTTAATTTATTTAATTTCATATAAGTTCCCTCTCTTTGATTCTAAGTTTCTCTTGAAACAAAAACAGTGTGATTAGCCAAATTGTTTGCTCATTAGTGTATCTCTTTTATTTAATGTGGTTAGGTCTGTGATAATGATGCAAATAATGCTGCAGCAGGGCTCCAATGTAAATATCGGCAAGGCTCCCTCACTGTGGGATGGACCATATATAGTTCAGGGATCAGAGAGTCCTCCAGTATCCATAGCCATCTTTCCTTCAGAAGATTTGCATGGCCATAGTAAAAGTTTACTGTATTAAGAGATGGAATTGCACATATAAAACCAACAGTTGTTACCACACATGTGTTCCAATTATAGGAAAGAAAATGGAAAAATGGACAATTTAACTCATCACTTGTTCAAATTATTTGCATGCTTATTTTTTTCTTTCCTCATCTTGTTTTTATGAATATTTTCTATTCTGTCACTGAAAGCGTGTTGATTTATCTATTGTTTGTTAATTTATCAACATATTCAATGACCAATCCTTACACTTTTGATAATGAATATTCAATTTAAAATGACTACAGCAACTGTTTGGGAGGAACTCACATACAGAATTGGCACGCGCACGCACACACATATATGTACACACACACACACACACACACACACATATATATAGGGAGAGAGAGAGAGAGATTTTACCTTGTAGATATTAATTTTGGCAATTCAGAATTCTAGGATTAGAAAAGCTGAGTTGGGTCTTGACAGTCTACCAGATTCATCTAACAGTTATATGTATATTTTCTTCTTTAAAAATATTTAAAAAATAATTTGATTTAATCATATGAACTAAATCAAAATTGGTGTAATACAAAGGGCTCAGTGACTACTTAGCATCATAACATCTTTTCTTCCTCCTGATATTCTCAACAACTGTTTAAGGAGACATAGGAACAATAATTTGAAGGAGTTTGTAACCATTTGTTTTTAAATGAATAAACACCATTGGTAAACATTCCAAATCTTTTTTCAAGAGCTATGAGAAACAAGTGCAGCAAACCCGTGAGTTAATGATCACTTTTATGATAATCATATTTCATAAATCTTTTACTTCATTATCTTCATAATTGAGCTATAATAGTATCACTCATACTGTAGAGAAACTTGATATATATTTCAGTTTTATGAATTAAGTTATTTTATGACAAGCTATTCTTTTTCACCTCAAGTTATTTTATATACTTCAAGTCACTTAAAGTAATTCCCATAATTCCCCCCTCCAAATAAAGCATTTGGAAATGTGAATGTTGAATCATTTGTTGAAAGTTTTTATCTATGGGATGAAAGCCTGCATGGTTTCCTAAGCTCTCAATTTAGCTATCAGCCTTGTAAAAGTCTTTGTATATCCTACACTGTCTGTATATAAACAAGATACCCACTTACTGAAAAATGCTTTAGTATATATATATTTATGTATGCACACTTCCCATTTTTATATTTCACACTGTTCATAGAATTAAAACAATAGCTTCAAAATTAACTAGTCGGAAATGACCCTCATCCATCTTTCATGAGTTCCTGCCATAGTAGAAAGTAACCTTATTGAGAAGAAGCACAAGTTCAAACTTTCCAGACCTTTTCTAAAAGTCTTTGATTTAACTTCCATATCACCTTGAATATATGTGAAAGTCATACTAATATTTAAATTCCTACCTTATCCTGCCTCTGTCCCTACTTATACTCTTAAATTCATCTCTCCCTGACCACCTTCCTTTTCTATCTACAGCAACTTCAGCCTCAAAGCCTATTCTAAATGCACAGTGCAGTTTCCATTCTTCATATTTGACCAAAGCTAAGCCTGGAAAACTTTTCCCAGGGGTCTTCATATTTTTGTTCTTTTACTACTCATTGTGTTAGTGAAATCTCATGAGCACACACATACACACAGACAGACAGACACACACATACACAGGGGGCAAAGGCAAAGAGAAAGAGAAAGACACAGAGAGAGAGAGAGAGAGAGAGAGAAAGAGAGAGAGAGAAACAGAACAACACACTATTATGATTATTCAAGTAAGATGAAAGTCAAATCCAAAGCAGTTCATTCAGTGCCAAACCTTTTTGGTACTCTGGTTGCAGTCTGTGTGTGGCTCATTGTATTTTAATGCAGGATAGAGTGTGTGTGTGTGTGTCACATGCTATAATTATCCTTGTCTGTCTCCAATCAATGCTAGAATGTTATTTCTATTATCTTACTAGGAAAACTAATATAACCTTTCATTGCACATATCAGCAGATATATTGTATGTGGAAACAGAAGAAAAGGAAGCAAAATTTTTGAATTGGTCATAGAGATGAGAGTGCTAAATTGCCAGTAAATTTTAAAAATAAGCAAATTTAGAGTTTTTATTTAAGCTTTTGTTTATTAAATAAACAAATGATATATAATTGAGAATTCATATGTGGGTAATTACTATCACCTGCTTTAATAATTTTGATGAAGTGATTTTTTTAATGTAGCAAACAAGCAAACTCAGTCAAAATCCAGGCTTATTATGAGCACATATGAAGCTATTTTGAAGTTAAGCATCAACGACTCCAAAGAATAAATTGCTCCTATGCCATATGGCAAGAATATCTTCACTAGGGAAAAAAAAACCCACCATTTGATTCATTTCACTAAATACTATCATGTTTTACAGGTCACGGGGTGATATAATTTAATTTGTCCTGTTAAGCTTTTAAAATTTTCATCCAAATGGATGTTCGCAGTCTCTCATAACATGTGCACATTTGGTACTTTCAATTAAACTCTGGGTTTGAACATTTTTATTAGAATGAAACATCCCATGGATTTTGCAAATAAAAGGTGCATGTTGGAGCATAAAATAGCATTGCTATACCTCAGCTTCATGAAGAGACTGACTGACTCTTGGCTTATTGTAAGCCGCTTCTCTGGTTTCTCAGAACACAAGGAGCACAACACATGAGGAAGTGCAAGAGGGAATTGGTAGTCTCCCTGCATCTCTTTTCTTGTCCTTTACATTTCATTGTAATGAAAAATTGAAATATAACTCTAAGCCGAGCCTGCAGCAAATCCATTCCTTTCTCTTTTGAGTAATGTTCTTCTGATAGTGAAAAAGGAAAATGATGAAAAGGTTAGGCGATGCTTTAACTCACGCTTGCAAAGGTTATAATTGTATCATCATTCAGGTCAAAGGATAATCAAAGCTTCAGTTATGCCTACGGTAGTCATATTGATGTCAGAAAAACATGGTAAAGTATTTGTCTCAATATTTAAATACAATATATTATTATGGATCTTTAGTATTAATAACTTTCAAATTTACTTCATGCCTGAATATTTATTTCTTTTAATGTCAGCATTCTACTTAAGCTATCAAGCATATGAAATAGAAAGCAATTTATCATATTGCAGGAAATGGTCTCACATGGCTACTCAAACACTGCAATCAGGATGTAGATGGTTTGAAAATCAATTGTGTGAACTCCGATTGCAATCCCCACTCTTCCATCTAATATATCAATCCACAGCCACAGGAAAAGCAAGACACCTCACTTATTTCATAGTTACATTTCCTGACTATTCTACTTCTGTCTCAGTAGGAAACTAAGGAATATTGTTGATGCTCAGGCTTTAAAAAGTCATTCAAATTATAAACAAACTAAATTAAATTAATTATCACCAATATAGTAATTCCCATCCACCTCTTAAAATAATGAAGTCTATTTGCTATTAATCCCCCATTTCCTAGTAAACATATTGTGAGTGTGATACTTTTGTAAATGTTCCTTGAGAGAGACTTTTATACATTTTACATTACTTTTTTTTTATTCAAAATAAATAAGTTCTTGTCATCAGCTCTTCCCAAAGAGGGGGATACTTATAAGTGGATATTAGCCCAGAAACATAGAATAAAACTGAAAGAAGTCAGCCAAAAGGTTAGAATTATATATGTAGCACTAATAGAAAAGAATATCTACATAGATATCTATCTAACTACCTGTCTTAGCTAGGGTTTTACTGCTGTGAACAGACACCATGACCAAGGCTATTCTTATAAAAAAAAAAAAACATTTAATTGGGGCTGGCTTACAGGTTCAGAAGTTCAGTCCTTTATCATCAAGGTGGGAGCATAGCAGTATCCAGGCAGGCATGGTGCAGGCAGAGCTGAGAGTTCTACATCTTCATCCAAAGGCTGCTAGTAGAAGACTGACTTCCAGGTAACTAGGGTGAGGGTCTTAAGCCCACACCCAGAGTGAGAGACCTACTCCAACCAGGTAACACCTATTACAACAATGCCATACCTCCAAATGGTGCTGCTCCCTGGCCCAAGAATATAAAAACCATGATACTACCTATCTAGATGATACCGATATGGATGATAACATAAAATAGGACATACATATAGAGAGAGCCATAGACAGATTCATTTTTATCAGTACTACAGCAAATTCTACAAGTGTATTGGCCTCACATACAAATTTATCATATAGTTCTAGAGGACAGAAATTTAAAATTCTGCTTCTATAACAACCATTTCACTAGTTATTTAAATTCTCATGGGTTTTTCATGGTTTGTAAGGTGTAATCGTCCTCCATCTGCAAATCCAGTGATGCGAGTAAACACATCTTACCTGTACTGTTGCAAACTGTTTTAATAACCATGTCTCATTCTGCCTGTCCCCTCATGCCTAGCTCTATCTTTCTTAAAGTATTGTATTATTTTTAACCATGTTTCTAATTCCAGATATATTTCAATGTCAAGACTTCCACATAGGTAAATATTTATATGAGCATCTGTAAATTATTTTTGCTTTTTAACTGAAAATATTCACATATTTTGAAAATTAAAGTCTAAACAACTATTTGAAGAAGAGAAATATTAAACACATCACAGTGCCTAGATTATCTTTGGGAAAAGTTCCTAAAATTCTTTCCTTTTAAACAATGGTTAGTCTTGGTATCTTTTTACAAAATCTTGAGGTATTACTTTGCTGGGGCCAGTCAGCAGCTCACATGTCCGGGATCGAGCCTGGAAGGCACCTTGGAATCTGGAAGAAAAGAGGGAGCCTAGGCGGGTCGAGAAACATTGGAACCAAGACAGGCTAGTCCCTTCAAAGTTCAAATTCTAAGGTCAGGGAACACGTCTTATAAAAGCGGTGGGGGGCGGAGGGGTCCATTCCCGCCAAATCATCCTTGGAGCCTGGAACCAGCTGCAGGGTAGCAGTATCTTGAAGAGGAACAGCAGCAGTGACAGAACAATAAGGTGATCTCGGGAGGCAGGCTCCACCCCAGGTGATCTCCTTACTGGCAGCAAGGTCAGGTTCTGGCTTAGCCTGAGGTTACATTATTTTATTACCTAGGGTTATAAATGGTAGATAAGGACAGTTTATTTTAAAACTTCATGAGTTGTGAGAGAAGTGTCTCTAAATGTATTTAAAGTTTACTGAAACATTATATATACAACTTCAGTAGAAAGGCAGTGCATCAAGTGGAGGGATGGGGTTGCCATCCCACAGTCAAAAAAGTCTGACCCAGAATTGTACCTTTCTAAAAGAACTTCAGGGACAAAAAGGGAGAAGAGACTGAGGAAAAGGAGTTGAAGTGACAGGCCCAAATTGGTATCCATCTCAAGGGGAGGCTCCAAGGCCTGACACTGTTACTGATGCTATGATGGACTTACAAACGGGGGTCTAGCATGGCTGTCCTCCAAGAGGCCCAACAAGCAGCTGACTGAGACAGATGTTGGTACTTAACACCCACCCATTGGACTGAAGTCGTGGAACACTGTGGTTGAATTAGGCATAGCCTAGAAGAAGGTGAGGAGGAGGGTGACCCCATGCAAAGACCCGCAGCCTCAACTCATGAGGACTCCTGAGATCTCTCAGACATTGAACCACCAACCAGGCAGCATACACTAGCTGGTCAGAGGCCCTCAACACATATACAGCAGTGTATTGCCTGCTCTGGCCTCAATGGAAGGAGACTCACCTACCCCTTAAGAGACATAAGGCTCCAGGGAGTGGGGAGGTCTAGCAGGTGTTGGGAGGACATTCTCTGGATATAGGGGGTAGGGGAATGGGATAAAGAACTATGGTGGGGCAGACCAGGAGGGGCATAATGATTACACTATATAAAAAATTAAAGTAATAAAAATACTTTTATAAATGATAAATTTAATTCCTCATGTTTATTTATGTGTGTAGATTTAACACATGTTGATGATTCTTCATGCAGGCCTTCAAAGTAAGTCAGTTTGAACACATCAATAATAAACTCAGAGTTCATAATAATGTGCCATTGTTACCTTAGAGACAGAAACTGAAGCACACCACTGTGTTGTTAATTGATCAATAGTGAGCCCAGATTTAAATTCTCTACTTTGCAATCCATATCTTCCTTAATTCCTGTCTTTTTCATGAGTCTGAAAGTGGGCTTGCCTGAAGTCTTCTGCATCTGTCCCTGGACTGGTGTCTTTGTTTGTCTCCTAACAAAGTACTCACCTCTGTCTTTCATTGCACAGTAGAGAAAGCATCATATGAAGCAAGAGGGTAACTGTTGCTAGTAATATTAATAAACAAACCCGCCAACTCTCTGGCCCCACCAGGCCAAGTTCCCTCTCAAGTACCTGCACTGGTGGGCCATAACACTATGTCCCAGCAGGGTCCCACTGGCTCTGTTCCACACTACAATAACCAAATAGATCCACCATCCTCTCAGTTTGATAACACAACCCAGTAACCCAGAAAAAACAAGACTCAACTCTTATAGTTAACCAATCAGATTTCTATATCAATAAATTCTCATTACATAAGCTTTCAATACAATAATTTCAGAACAAATTGATAATGATAAAACCTGCCCACCTAGATTAGACAAAATATTCCAATATTCTAACCTTTATGATATCATAACTACCTGTTGCTGGTCATCGCTAAACTGAGTCATCATCTTCCTTTCTCCCCCTGCTCTGAGATACTATTTGTCTCTGCAATTCTTAGCTCCACCTCTCGTTTCCCTTCCAATCACAGGCTTCCTTCTGCCCTAATGTAATTGGACAGGTAAAATCCTGTCACAGGATACTTTATATAATTCATTAGCATAGTTTTGTATGGTATTAAATCACTAACTCCTACTGACCCAGCTAAGGCTGATAACAAACTCTATTCCAAACTCTAAATCAAGTAGTATCTGCATGCTGCATTCAGCATTTGCAGTGGATATTATGTTTTAGATATCTTTAATAAACTTCTAATTTTGCAGTTTTATATAGATTCACATGTACACACACAGGTTAAGTAATATGTCAAGGTGCATTACTAACATTGGTTGTAACATCCCATAAAAATTTCAATTTCTTTCTTATAATGCAAAAAAAAATTCATTGTATTACCTTGCTACATTTACCCTTACTTTTAAAGGCATCTGAATGTGTGTACACGAAGCAGCACATGCTTATACATCTATGTAGTCACTATACAACATGCAAGTACATAAATATGTTACTTGCATGTCATATGTGGGTTGTGTTGAGAGAGATAACCCTTTTTATCCCATGTTCTGTAGTTCAAAACATGCCCACACCCTTTTTATAAAGTCCAAATCGATAACCACAGGTTTTCCCTATATATTCTCTGACATTCACAGAATACTGACAAATTTAAGCATAGCTGCAAGCCACTTACCCTTTCACATAAGATGAACAAGGTAATGTTTTCCTATGTTTTTTTCTTCTCATTTTTCGTCACTTCCTTGATTATCCTGTAAAAGGCATTTCAATCATATTCATTCCTTTCACCTGATGCTTTCATCTTTTCTCCCTTACTTTTTTATCTTTTTCATCTTTCCTCCCTTACTTCACATTCTATTTCTTCAACATCTTTAAATTACTTTACATTCTATTTCTTTTCAAACGCATCAAGTACAGTTTATGTTGCCCATATTAGACGTGTGGCATTCTCTAGAAGGCTGTCTTATACCAGGTACTCCATGGTTAAAGAAAACTGATTCTTCCTCTTCCAGAAACTATCACCTACCATGTTTTCTTAAATAGATGTTCGCTCACCTCCTCTCTTAATGCTGGGAACATTTCTGCTTTCAGTCTATTCAAGATTCTGTACATGTTGCCTTTATTGCTGAGACTCCATATGTTTACATACCATATAGTATTTAGAAAAGACTCTTTTCTGGTCATTTATCATCTATGGCCTTTAGAATCCTTTGCCCACACTTCCTCCATGATCTCTGAGACTTCGGTGGAGGAGTGGGATAAAGGTTCTGTATTTAGGGCTCAACAGTATTCAGTCCTTTATTAATAGCACTTGATTAGTTTTGGGCTCCTGTGTTAATTGTTATCTACTGCCAAAAAAAAAAAAACCCCTCCTTTTATGAGAATGGATATATGCACTAGAATATCAGTATAATCATAAGAAATTAAGTGTCCTAGACCCGGAACAATGAGTATGCTATATTTTCTTTCTTTTGTTGATGTTAGCCTGAGTCTTCAGTTTTTGTGTTTTATTTATGGTAACAACACAGATCAGCAAATTAAAAATGGACCAGTAGCATTACAGATCATGAAATTAATAAGGGGTCACAAAGAGAAAGTGAATTTCAAGGAAATAGAATGAAGTAGAATAAAAGGTACAGAAATATAATAGTTCAAAAAGAACTTAAGAAAAATGGAGACATGAGAAGGCACGGAAGTAGAAGGGTACAGGAAGAGATAAAGATTTAGAAAAAATAAAACGAAACATCCTACTGTAGAACCTTCCTAAAATACACAAATCCACATGCATAAAGAGTTTACATGGACTTACACACAATGAAAAACAATACCCTTTCTAAACCCCACAGGATCACACCCTTCTTTTCTTTTCTTTTCTTTTCTTTTCTTTTCTTTTCTTTTCTTTTCTTTTCTTTTCTTTTCTTTTCTTTCCTTTCCTTTCCTTTCCTTTCCTTTCCTTTCCTTTCCTTTCCTTTCCTTTCCTTTCCTTTCCTTTTCTTTTCTTTTCCTTTTTTAAAAAATTGGATATTTTCTTTATTTACATTTCAAATGTTATTCCCTTTCCCAGTTTCCCCTCAGAAACCTCCTTCCCCTTACCCCCTCCTCCCTCTCTCTGGTCACAAACCTACCTACTCCCAGTTGCTGGCTCTGGCATTCCCCTACAGTGGGGCAGAGAACCTTCACAGGACCAAGGGCCTCTTCTCCTATTGATGTCCAACTAGGCCATCTTCTGTAACATGCAGCTGGAGCTATGACTCCCACCACATGTTTTCTTTGGTTGCTGGTTTAGTCCCTGGGAGCTCTGGAGACTCTGGTTGGTTGATATTGTTGTTCCTCCTATGGGGCTGCAAACCCCTTCAGCTCCTTAGGTCCTTTCTCTAGCTCCTTCATTGGGGATCATATGCTTGGTCCAAAGAATGGCTGTGAGCATCCACTTCTGTACTTGTCAGACACTGGCAGAGCCTCACAGGAGACAGCTATATCAGGCTCCTGTTAGAAAGCACTTATTGGCATCCACAATAGTGTCTAGATTTGGTGATTGTATATGGGATGGATCCCCAGGTGGGGCAGTCTCTGGATGGTCATTTCTTCAGTCTCTGTTCTATACTTTGTCTCTGTAACTCCTTCCATGGATATTTTGTTCCCCCTTCTTTGAAGGACTGAAGTATCCACATTTTGGTCTTCTTTCTTCTTGAGTTTCATATGTTTTGGGAATTATATCTTGGGTGTAACTGTAAATAATATATATATGACAGTCAGAGGAGAAGTTGTGTGAGTTGGCTTTGTCTTGACCCCTGTAGACTCTAAGAATCAAAGTCAAGCCATAAGTTGTAGTGGCAGTGGCCTTTAACTGGCAAGCTACCCTGATGTTTTCCCAAATTTCCTTTTAGATGATTTGCATTTTTTTCTGCCTTGCAGTAATAGGCTTCAAGGGATGTTTTCAAGGATCTTTTAAGTGTGCTTTGCAGGACACAATTTTTAATCCTCATAGTTTAATGTTAACCTCCCACCTGTGACCCAATGTCACCTTCATAGAAAGCATTGATACTGAAGAACCCTCAAGATACATACTGAACCAGATAAAGGCAAGAAAAGCAAGCATGAGATTTCTATGTAGATTTCTTTATGGTGGTTAGGAGATATTTCTAATTAAATGCTGTTATTGAGAAGTTTTCATTAGAATTTAGGGAGAAGTTCCATAAAGACACTATTATAAATGTCCATTTATATTTTAAATACATTCCAATGGTTGTTTAGCTTATACATACTTAAAAAGTAGATAAGAACCTTGAATTAAGAAAACTTGCTCTCATTTATATTACCTGATGAGAGCAAAAAATGTTATATTTTTTATTGGTAAGGATCCTATAGCATATAAAACAGATTAAAAATCAATACAAACATGTATTTTGTGTTTACTTTTATTGTAATTTCTGCATCAAACTAATTTAATCTCTAAGTTCTATTTCATAGTAATTTCTATGATTCTGTTTGAGAGAAAAATATGAACTTCAAGAACTTATTAAAAACCGAATCTGGGGACTTAGTCTAGCAAGAGCAAATGATTCATATTTTAAGTTGATTTCAGCTACATGATAAGTTTCATTTTGATGAAATTTTCCAAACTCCTGAGGACTCACCGATATTTCAAAGATATACACAATAAGTATCTTTCATGCCCTCGCTGCCACAAGTTGTTTTGTGATATATATGGATTATGGAGTAGAATGTTTCTTCTCACAGAAATTGACTGAGGGCTATAGGGATGGGAAAGGGGTTAGCAGCTCAAAGGCATCATCAAACTTTGAGCAGAGGAATAGCTTCTGTATTCTGTAGCCCGGCATAGCCATTATAATTCACTTTAAAACACTTGCACATTTAAAAAAGAAGATAAGAATTGAATGGAGTCAATGTAAGTGATATGATTTACTGAGATTAGGAGTTGACCATACTTAATTATTTAATTTTAAAAGGTCTATATATTTAATTTCCTAATAAGAGTGAAAGGGAATGGTATGGATTTGCGTCAGAGATGGAGAGGATGTGAGAGGAGTTGAGGGATGGGAACCCATAACTGGAATATAGTCTGTGAAAAATATAATTTAAGTAAAACATATAGAAAAATATTTCAAAAATGTTTAAGGAACTTGCTTTGCTAATTATGATGACTTTATTACTACCCAGCAAATGCATGGATCAAAATGGAACACTGAACTTGATAAATATGTCATCAATCAAATAGTAAAAATAAAAAAAATTCAAGGTATTATTTGTTTTTTATTTTTTGTTATTGTTGCTTTGTTTTTTTTGTTTTGTTTTGTTTTGTTTTATTTTGTTTTGGAAGGGATATTACATATACAATGAACTCAATACTTTCTCAGACACACAGTCATGATTCTGATGTACATTTGATTATTAGATATTTATGTGTAACCTAACATCATCAGCAGTGAATCTCACTTACAAAAGGGAACAAAGAAATTATATTGAATAAAGAACCAAATATTGTACTCTGGGAGAAATGAAAGACACAGTGAAGCCTATGCAATGCTTTAGGTCATAAGTGGCAGTATGAGTTCTCAAAGTCAAGCAAATCAATTATTTATGAACTGAACTGAACCAAATGATTTATATATATATAAAGCAGAAGAGGTTATTAATTTAATAAGTGGAATAAGGTATGAAAGTACTTGGAGTGGGAAGGAGAAACGGTAAGTAGAGTAATCATGTATGTAATATATTAAAATTAAATTATTATTTTTTTAATTTAAAAATGTAGTGAATGCCTTTGAATGAGTAAAGTCAGATATATCAAAAGACATGTGTTTGGGCTTAGCCTAAGTCAAGAAGTAGAGAAAAGAAGCAATTGACGGAAAGTGTTCTTAAAAGCATTATTATAATTTCTAAAAGCAAGATATTTAATTTGTCAAATATCTTAGGGTCTTATTGCTGAGAAGACACAGATTTACCAAGGCACCTCTTATGAAGGCAAATATTTTATTGGTGCTGGCTTACAGTTTCCAAAGTTCAGTCAATTATTACCATGTTGGGGAAAATAGCATTGTACAGGCAGGTTCTGGGTAACTGAAAGATTTCTACATCTTGATCCTGTGGCAGCCAGCAAGAGACTCTTTTCCATAAGCAGGAAGGAGCAGGTTCTCTTGAGCACTGGGTGGAGTCTGAGTTGTAGGAATAGTAGGATTCCTCAAAGCCCAGCTACACAGTGACACACACTTTCCCCAACAAGGCCAAACCCTTTCCTTTCTAACAAGGCCACAACTCCTAATCGTATCACTTCCCGTGGGGCAAGCATATGCAAGCCTCCATAGCACAAAGGTATAAAATGAAGACTTATAATTATTTGTTTTTCAGTTCAACTGATAATGAGTCACAGAAAGCAGATCACAGAGGACCATTGGTTTTGCAAACTTTATATGCCTCAGTACAGGGGAACGCTAGGGCCAAGATGTGGGAGTGGGTGGGTAGGGGAGTCGGGGGGGGGGGGAGGGCATGGGGGACTTTTGGGATAGCATTGGAAATGTAAATGAGGAAAATACCTAATTAAAAAAATATATCAGAATCAGTTTGAGTGGTCTCATCCTACTTGGTATCAGTATCTCTCTTGAGCCCCTGAAGCTCATACATGGATGGTAGTACTCCAGCTGATGCTTAAACATGTAAGAAGGAATTGAGAAGCACCTGATTCTCAGTTGTACACATAAACATACTTTTATGGTTTCAAATATTCTCCTTGAAGAAATAACTCCTGGTGTGCCTTGATACACGTGAAGAATTACCTTAAAATGGATTTTATACAGGGAAAAAAAAAAAAAAAGAAAGAGAAATAAGAGTCACAAACTGTAATTAAACTAAAATTGGTAAGCACAAGAATGTGAAAAGATTCTTTTAGGGATGTGACTAGAAGTACATGTTAATTAATTATAAATTACCAATCTCAATATTATTTTTATTATCATTTTTCAAACAAAAATTTCTTTCTGTTGATGTTCTTCCCTCCCAGGGTCTTCTTTATGCTTCCATGTTTAAGTGTCTTTCTGATTGGTCTTACCCTGTCCTCAACAGTATATGTGATGCTCTCAGGTCTCCTTCATAATCATTCCTTACAACCATTCTCATTTAAATACAGAAACGTAAACACTTTCAGCTTTAATCTATGTAGGAGAATGAACATTTGATTTTTTTTTTTTAGCTTTCTCTTCCTGAGTTAACATATTGTTTAACATATTACTTTCAGTTGACCACATTTCGCTGCAAACTTCTTTACTCTTCACAACTGAATAAAATCCTCTTGTTTTTTTTTTAAGATTTATGTATTTATTATATATAAGTACACTGTACACTGTGGCTGTCTTCAGACACCAGATGAGAGTGTCAGATTTCATTAGGGGTGGTTGTCAGCCACCATGTGGTTGCTGGGATTTGAACTCATGAACTTTAGAAGAGCATTCAGTGCTCTTAACTGCTGAGCCATCTCTCCAGCCCCAAATCCTATTGTTTATTCTGAACAAAAACGCTGTTGTTTTCAAACTAAATATTCCTGCCAATGGGAATTTAGGTAGGAAATTTGCTATTGTGAATGAAACAACAGTAAAATATTCCTAATATACTTTAGGCAAGGTTAATAGCTGAAACATATAAAGCACTAAAAAACTTTAAACACTAAAAACATTTTCCAGTTAGCAAATGGGAAAATGAAATGAACAGGCTTTTCCCCAAAGAAGAAAGGCAAATTGCTCATAGGTTCTTTAAAACGTGTTGAACATCCTTATGGATAAGGAAAAAATGTGTAAAGGCTTGAAATTCCATCTCACTCAGCAGAATTCCTAACATCAGGAAAGAAGTATTTCTGTCTTTTCCTAAAAGTTCATTAAATCTCTGGATTATTAAGTTGGTTGAGTCAATACAAAGTCAATTCTATATTATTAAATTAGTAACTTGTAATAGTAATTAGTAAACTATACTAATATCTATCTTTTTAAGGTGAATGACCAAATATAGTCGTGACATAAGAAGGCTCAGCAGAGTTAACTTCTGACTCCAGGGAACAACAAATAAGGAACACAGTTATGTAGCTAAGATTCCCAGAAAAGAAGGAAAAGTAAGAAAGTCATTTTGTGAGGAGACTTTTCCCTACTCGTGAAAGTAGACCCTAGGAATGGAGAAAAATATTGGAAAGAGGAAAGGATTAAAATATGGATCCGGCAATTTTATTCAAGTGAACATACATCAAAGTCATTTTCACTTTTTACAAATTTTCAGAGGCACTTAAGTTCAATGAAATAGCTAATTTCATTTATTTCATAAAATAATTCAGAATAATAAAATAATTATCTCACATGACATTCCTGTTTCAACTACTGAAGAGCCAGAGTCAGCTACATTTTTCTTCAATTTAGCTTAAACCCACTGTGTCTTTCTAAATTTCAAACATGTCACTAGAAATCACAGAGGTCATATCAATAAAGAAAAGAAAAAGGAAAAATGAGAATAATCAAATTCCAATTTCTGCTCAGAACAATTTCTAAAGATAATTAGTTCCAGCAGACTGCTCACCTGTCCCTTCATGGCCATTATTCATAACCTTGACTCTCCCAAGTATTTAAAATATGCACAGTGTTTTGAAAAAGGCTTTGATTATGCAGTTTGTCACATTATCTTAAAACAAGAGCTTACATTTATTTTAAATTATACTCTGATAATTTGAGAACGAATTTCCTTACATAAAGGCATGTTTCAAAATAAATAAATAGTTTTATCAAATTTGATAAAAAGCATTAGTTAATTGTCATATATTTAATTGATATTAATGTTATTGCCAACACACAGCACAGTATCTGCTATCTTAATTTTTCATATTTTCCTTTTAATTCACTTACTTTATTGGTTATGCTGCAGTTTTTACATATGTCTGATCATCTGACAGTATTATATATTAGTTGCAAATTTTCGAAATGGGAGCAAAAGAATAGCATTGTCAATCATACAAGTTGATTAACAAGGAAAGGTAATTCAGAAAATATTCAACAATTTCACAGGAGCTCACACATTCAGTATTCTGTACAAACAGCTCATAGTAGAATCTATAAAAAGCCTGTCTGTGTTCTCCTCTGTGTCTTGTTAATTCAGTCTTTATGCACTGAAATTAGCCATATAGTCTGACATCAATTAGACTCTTCAGGATCTTGAAGATGAACAAAAATCCAAAAATAAAATCAGCTCTCTGCCTACTTTAAATTCATTTGCAGTTCCAATGTACTTTTCACAGCTCTTCATTCATGAAAATGTAAAGAAAAAAATGAGAAGCATATTGTATAAATGAAATGCACATGTGTAAATCCTCTTTCTAATTCTGTCCTCTAAATACACTATTCACTAATAATTTCGCCATTTATGTAATGTTGTACAGTTTCAGTTGATATTATTCATGGTGTGTGTGTGTAAATAATAAACTTACAAAATGATCTGCTTTATAAAGATTTTATTGCTCAAAGGAAAGTCATTATTTAAAATAGTTGTTTGATATGTGGCTCTAAATGTTTGCTTGTTTATTTTTGCCCATAAAAACAAGGAAGTGTCCAGCTAGGATGATAAAAGAACAGAGTTTGACAATATTCCAAGAGCAGTATTACACTCATCATACTAATAAGCACACAATCAAGAAAACAAGAATATGTAGGAAATCATTCATTTCATCCTAGTAGGAATTACAATATTGAATCACTTAGATATGATAATTAAGAATGACTGGAAAGGATGGCTGCCATGAAGTATTTCATAACTTGTGTGTGCAGAGACCACAGGTCAATCTTGGTTGTCCTTCCTCTCAACTTGAAGTACTTGGACCAGGAATTACATATTAAGATGAGTGTACTGGCCACTAAAGGTCAAAAAATAAAAAAATAAAACAAACAACAAAAACCAAAGAAACATAAAACCCCACATGTACATGTATCTCGATAATACTAAGAGTACCAACAATGCACCACACATAGCTCCTCATATGGTGCTGGAGAATCAATTAAGATACTCACAGGTGAGCTTGGGTGCCCCAGAGGACTCGGTGAGAAGAGATGATCGGCTGAAGAGGGAAGCCAACTTGTGTGGTTCAGAATCCTCAGAACCCATGAAGCTGTGCAGAGGAGGGGAGAATTGAGGACCAGCAGGGATTGGGAGGTGCCCCAAGGACTCACCAGGCAGGGAAGATAGTTTCCTGAAGGTAGTCTAACCTATATGCTTTCAGAGGAGGAGGATAAGAAGCACTTGAAGAAATATTCAAAATCCTTAGTCATAGAGGAAATGCAAATCAAAACAATTCTGAGATTCCATCTTACACCTTAAGAATGGCTACCATCAAAAACTCACATGCTGGCAAGGATGTGAACACTCCTCCTTTGTTGTTGAGAGTGCAAACTTCTACACCTACTTTGGAAATCAATTTGGCAGTTCCTCAGAAAACTCGGAATAATTCTACCCCAAGACCTGGGTAAACTATTCCTGGGTATATATCCAAAAGACTCCACCATCCCACAAACACACTTGCTCAACTATGCCATAGCAGCTTTATTCATAATAGCCAGGAACTGGAAACAATCTAGATGTCCCTCAACCGAAGAATAGATAAGGAAAACGTGCCACATCTACATAATCAAATACTATTCAGCTACTAAAACCAAAAACATGATGAATTTTGCAGGCACATTGATGGAACTTGTTTATATTATCCTGAGTGAGGTAGCTCAGTCCCAAAAGTACATTCATGATATTTACTTACTTATAAGTGGATTTTAGCCATAAACTTCAGGATAACCATGCTACACTCCACAGACCCAAAGAAGCTAAGTAAGATGAATGGCACAAGAAAAGATGCTCAAAGTTCACTTAGAAGGGGGAATAAAATAGACAGGCAGCTGGAGGGAGGGATTTTGGTGAGAGAAGGGATGGGGAAAGGACTGGAGGGGTTGAAGATCAGGTGTGTGGAAGAAGTGGAGGGATCGCCAAATGGCCATGAGAATGAATGGGAATCTACTGACAGGGGTGGGGAGTTGTGGGAACATCTGCCGGATGTGACAGAAGCCTGCAAAAATGGAGGCACCCAGAATCAATGGGGGTGAAAATTAGTTTTGTCTTACAACATTGTGGGTATGGAACCTGAACAGATCACCTCCTATTCCAGGAGGTTTAGCCAGGCAGGAACCCCAATGGAACAATAGAAACATCAACCCACCTGCAAAATTTTGACTCAAAATTTTTCCTGTCTACAAGAAAAGCAAGGTCAGGGGATAGAGTAGAGACTGGAGTAGAGACCAATCAATAAGCAGCCTGACTTGAGACTCATTCCATGGGCAAGCACCAATCCCTGACATTACTGATGATACTCTGTTTTGCATTCAGAGAGGAGTCTAGCATAGCTGTCCTCTGAGAGGCTCCAGCTAACAGGTGACTCATACAGATGCAGACACTCAAGCCAAAGAGTAGATGAAGCTTGGAGACTCTTATGGAAGCCTAAATGGGAGGGGGAAAATATTGCAGATTCTGAAGGGTATTGGAACTACCCAGGGAAGACAAACATATTCGACTAACCTGGACCCTTGGGCTCTCAGAATCTGAACCACCAACCAAAGGACATGCATGGTTTGGACCTAGGCCTCCTTGCATATATGTAGCAGATGTAAAGCTTGCTTTTCTTGTGAATCCTAAACAATTAGAGCAAGGTCTATCACTAAAGCTGTTGCCTGTTTATGGATTATGCTCTTCTACCTAGGCTACCTTGACTGTTCTCAGTGGGAGAACATGCTAGCCCTGCAGAGAAATGATGTTTCATGGGGGTGGGGGGAATACCTAGGAGGGTCCCTTCCCACTCACAGGAGAAGGAGAAGGGTGATGGGAGAAAGGATTGTGGGAGAAGGTGACCCAGAGGGGGGCAGTGAGTGAGACATAAAGTGAAAAAATAAAAATAAACAGGTATAAGTAGTATGCTTTAACAACTGAGGTTACTCCACAGCTACTCGGTTCTATGAGCTTTTCCTTTTCTAAATTTATTAATGGAAGTTTATTAAATAGAAAGTATTTAACGTATAATGAAATAATCTAATTTAAAGTTACTACTCCAAATATAAAATATATGAATTTTACTACCTATGAATAGGTATATTAAAATCTGACCACTTGCTTAGTATATTGCATAATAAAAATCCAAATATTTTTATTTGAGATTTTTATAAATATCTCAACTATGAGATATTAAAATATTTTTTAATATTTTCTTTATTATGTATTTTCCTCAATTTCATTTCCAATGCTATCCCAAATGTCCCCCATACCCTCCCCCCTACGTCCCTACCCACCCATTCCTATTTTTGGACCCTGGCGTTTCACTGTACTGGGGCATATAAAGTTTGCATGTCCAATGGGCCTCTCTTTCTTGTGATGGCTGACTAGGCCTTCTTTTGATACATATGCATCTAGAGTCAAGAGCTCCGGGGTACTGGTTAGTTCATAATGTTGTTGCACCTACAGGGTTGCAGATCTCTTTAGCTCCTTGGATAATTTCTCTAGCTCCTCCATTAGGGGCCCTGTGATCCATCCAATAGCTGACTGTGAGCATCCACTTATGTGTTTGCTAGGCCCCGGCCTAGTTTCACAAGAGACAGCTATATCAGGGTCCTTTAAGCAAACGCTTGTTAGTGTATGCAATGGTGTCATCGTTTGGAGGCTAATTATGGGATGGATCCCTGGAAATGGCAGTATCTAGATGGTCCAAATTTTGTCTCAGCTCCAAACTTTGTCTCTGTAACTCCTTCCATGGGTAATTGTTTCCAATTCTAAGAAGGGGCAAAGTGTACACACTTTGGTCTTCGTTCTTCTTCAGTTTCATGTGTTTTACAAATTGTCTCTTATATCTCGGGTATACTAAGTTTCTGGGCTAATATCCACTTATTAGTGAGTACATATCATTTGAGTTCTTTTGTGATTGTGTTACCTCACTCAGGATGATGTCCTCCAGGTCCAACCATTTGTCTAGGAATTTCATAAATTCATTCTTTTTAATAGCTGAGTAGTACTCCATTGTGTAAATGTACCACATTTTTTTTATCCATTCCTCTGTTGAGGGGCATCTGGATTCTTTCCAGCTTCTGGCTATTATAAATAAGGCTGCTATGAACATAGTTGAGCATGTGTCCTTCTTACCGGTTGGGACATCTTCTGAATATATGCCCAGGAGAGGTATTGCGGGATCCTCTGCTGGTACTATGTCCAATTTTCTGAGGAACCACCAGACTGATTTCCAGAGTGGTTGAACAAGCTTGCAATCCCACCAACAATGGAGGAGTGTTCCTCTTTCTCCACATCCTCGCCAGCATCTGCTGTCACCTGAATTTTTGAACTTAGCCATTCTGACTGGTGTGAGGTGGAATCTCAGGGTTGTTTTGATTTGCATTTCCCTGATGATTAAGGATGTTGAACATTTGTTCAGGTGCTTCTATGCCATTCTGTATTCCTCAGGTGAGAATTCTTTGTTCTGTTCAGAGCGCCATTTTTTAATGGGGTTATTTGATTTTCTGGAGTCGACCTTCTTGAGTTCTTTATATATATTGGATATTAGTCCCTTATCTGATTTAGGATAGGTAAAGATCCTTTCCCAATCTGTTGATGGTCTTTTTCTCTTATTGACTGTGTCTTTTGCCTTGCAGAAGCTTTGCAGTTTCATGAGGTCCCATTTATCAATTCTCTATCTTACAGCACAAGCCATTGCTGTTCTATTCAGGAATTTTTCCCCTGTACCCATATCTTGGAGGCCTTACCCCACTTTCTCCTCTATAAGTTTCAGTGTCTCTGGTTTTATGTGAAGTTCCTTGATCCACTTAGATTTGACCTTAGTACAAGGAGATAGGAATGGATCGATTCGCATTCTTCTACATGATAACAACCAGTTGTGCCAGCACCATTTGTTGAAAATAGTGTCTTTCTCCCACTGGATGGTTTTAGCTCCCTTGTCGAAGATCAAGTGACCGTAGGTGTGTGGGTTCATCTCTGGGTTTTCAATTCCATTCCATTGGTCTACTTCTCTGTCACTATACCAGTACCACGCAGTTTTTATCACAATTGCTCTGTAGTAAAGCTTTAGGTCCGGCATGGTGATTCCACCAGAGGTTCTTTTATCCTTGAGAAGAGTTTTTGCTATCCTAGGTTTTTTGTTATTCCAGATGAATTTGCAGATTGTTCTTTCTAATTCGTTGAAGAATTGGGTTGGAATTTTGATGGGGATTGCATTGAATCTGTAGATTGCTTTTGGCAAGATAGCCATATTTACAATATTGATCCTGCCAATCCACGAGCATGGGAGATCTTTCCATCTTCTGTGATCTTCTTTAATCTCTTTCTTCAGAGACTTGAAGTTTTTATTACATAGATCTTTCACTTCCTTGGTTAGAATCACGCCAAGATATTTTATATTATTTGTGAGTATAGATAAGTGTGTTGTTTCCCTAATTTCTTTCTCAGCCTGTTTATTCTTCATGTAGAGAAAGGCCATTGACTTGTTTGAGTTAATTTTATATCCAGCTACTTCACTGTAGCTGTTTATCATGTTTAGGAGTTCTCTGGTTGAATTTTTAGGGTCACTTATATATACTATCATATCATCTGCAAAAAGTGATATTTTGACTTCATCTTTTCCAATTTGTATCCCCTTGATCTCCTTTTTTTGTCGAAATGCTCTGGCTAGGACTTCAAGTACAATGTTGAATAAGTATGGAGAGAGTGGACACCCTTGTCTAGTCCATGATTTTAGTGTGATTGATTCCAGCTTCTCAACATTTACTTTGATGTTGGCTACTGGTTTGCTGTAGATTGCTTTTATCATGTTTAGGTATGGGCCTTGAATTCCTAATCTTTCCAAGACTTTTATCATGAATGAGTGTTGGATTTTGTTAAATGCTTTCTCAGCATCTAACGAGATGATCATGTGGTTTTTGTCTTTGAGTTTGTTTATATAATGGATTACTTTGATGGATTTCCCTATATTAAACCATCCCTGCATCCCTGGAATAAAACCTACTTGGTCAGGATGGATGATTGCTTTAATGTGTTCTTGGATTCGGTTAGCCAGAATTTTATTGAGGAATTTTGCATCTATATTCATAAGGGAAATTGGTCTGAAGTTATCTATCTTTGTTGGATCTTTTCGTGGTTTAGGTATCAGAGTAATTGTGGCTTCATCCAGTGAGTTGGGTAGAGTTCCTTCTACTTCTATTTTGTGGAATAGTTTGTTCAGAACTGGAATTAGATCTTCTTTGAAGGTCTGGTAGAACTTTGCATTAAACCCATCTGGTCCTGGGCTCTTTTTGGCTGGGAAACTATTAATGACTGCTTCTATTTCTTTAGGGGATATGGGACTGTTTAGATCATTAACTTGATCCTGATTTAACTTTGGTACCTGGTATCTGTCTAGAAATTTGTCCATTTTGTTCAGGTTTTCCAGTTTTGTTGAGTATAGCCTTTTGTAGAAGGATCTGATGGTGTTTTGGATTTCTTCAGGATCTGTTGTTATGTCTCCCTTTTCATTTCTGATTTTGTTAATTAGGAAGTTGTCCCTGTGCCCTCTAGAGAGTCTAGCTAAGGGTTTATCTATCTTGTTGATTTTCTCAAAGAACCAACTCCGCGTTTGATTAATTCTTTGAATAGTTCTTCTTGTTTCCACTTGGTTGATTTCACCCGAGTTTGATTATTTCCTGCAGTCTACTACTCTTGGGTGAAATTTCTTCCTTTTTTTCTAGAGCTTTTAGATGTGTTGTCAAGCTGCTAGTGTGTGCTCTCTCCAGTTTCTTTTTGGAGGCACTCAGAGCTCTGAGTTTCCCTCTTAGAAATGCTTTCATTGTGTCCCATAGGTTTGGGTATGTTGTGGCTTCATTTTCATTCAACTCTAAAAAGTCTTTCATTTCTTTCTTTATTCCATCCTTGACCAAGCTATCATTGAGACAAGTGTTGTTCAGTTTCCACGTGAATGTTGGCTTTCCATTATTTATGTTGTTATTGAAGATCAGCCTTAGTCCATGGTGGTCTTATAGGATGAATGGGACAATTTCAATATTTTTGTATCTGTTGAGGCCTGTTTTGTGACCAATTATATGGTCAATTTTGGAGAAGGTCCCATGAGGTGCTGAGAAGAAGGTATATCCTTTTGTTTTAGGATAAAATGTACTGTAGATATCTGTTAAGTCCATTTGTTTCATAACTTCTGTTAGTTTCACTGTGTCCCTGTTTAGTTTCTGTTTCCACAATCTGTCCATTGATGAAAGTGGTGTGTTGAAGTCTCCCACTATTATTGTGTGAGGTGCAATGTGTGCTTTGAGCTTTACTGAAGTGTCTTTAATGAATGTGGCTGCCCTTGTATTTGGAGCATAGATATTCAGAATTGAGAGTTCCTCTTGGAGGATTTTACTTTTGATGAGTATGAAGTGTCCCCCCTTGTCTTTTTTGATAACTTTGGGTTGAAAATCAATTTTAGTTGATATTAGAATGGCTACTCCAGCTTGTTTCTTCAGACCATTTGCTTGGAAATTGTTTTCCAGCCTTTCACTCTGAGGTAGTGTCTGTCTTTTTCCCTGAGATGGGTTTCCTGTAAGCATCAGAATGTTGGTCCTGTTTGTGTAGCCAGTCTGTTAGTCTATGTCTTTTTATTGGGGAATTGAGTCCATTGATATTAAGAGATATTAAGGAAAAGTAATTGTTGCTTCCTTTTATTTTTGTTGTTATAGTTGGCATTCTGTTCTTGTGGCTGTCCTCTCTTTGGTTTGTTGAGGGATTACTTTCTTGTTTTTTCTAGGCATGATTTCTGTCCTTGTATTGGTTTTTTTCTGTTATTATCCTCTGAAGGGCTGGATTCGTGTAAAGATAATGTGTGTATTTGGTTTTGTCCTGGAATACTTTGGTTTCTCCATCTATGGTAATGAGAGTTTGGCCGGGTAGAGTAGCCTGGATTGGCATTTGTGTTCTCTTAGTGTCAGTATAACATCTGTCCAGGCTCTTCTGGCTTTCATAGGCTCTGGTGAAAAGTCTGGTGTAATTCTGATAGGCCTGCCTTTATATGTTACTTGACATTCTCCCTTACTGCTTTTAATATTCTATCTTTATTTAGTGCATTTCTTGTTCTGATTACTATGTGTCAGGAGGTATTTCTTTTCTGGTCCAGTCTATTTGGAGTTCTGTAGGCTTCTTGTATGTTCATGGGCATCTCTTTCTTTAGGTTTGGGAAGTTTTCTTCTATTATTTTGTTGAAAATATTTGCTGGCCCTTTAAGTTGAAAATCTTCATTCTCATCAACTCCTATTATCTGTAGGTTTGGTCTTTTCATTGTGTCCTGTATTTCCTGGATGTTTTGAGTTAGGGTCCTTTTGCGTTTTGTATTTTATTTGATTGTTGTGCAAATGTTCTCTATGGAATCTTCTGCACCTGAGATTCTCTCTTCCATCTCTTGTATCCTGTTGCTGATGCTCACATCTATGTTTCCAGATTTCTTTCCTAGGTTTTCTATCTCCAGCGTTGCCTCACTTTGGGTTTTCTTTATTGTGTCTACTTCCCTTTTTAGGTCTAGAATGGTTCTGTTCATTTCCATCACCTGTTTGGATGTGTTTTCCTGTTTTTCTTTTAGGACTTCTAACTGTTTGGTTGTGTTTTCCTATTTTCCTTTAAGGACTTGTAACTCTTTAGCAGTGTTCTCCTGTATTTCTTTAAGTGTGTTATTAAAGTCCTTCTTGATGTCCTCTACCATCATCATGAGATATGCTTTTAAATCCGGTTCTAGCTTTTCGGTTGTGTTGGGGTGTCCAGTACTAGGTAGAGTGGGAGTGCTGAGTTCTGATAATGGTGAGTGGTCTTGATTTCTGTTAGTAGGATTTTTATGTTTGCCTTTCGCCATCTGGTAATCTCTGGAGGTAGTTGTTATAGTTGTCTTTAGTTAGAGCTTGTTCCTCAGGTGATTCTGTTAGCCTCTATCAGCAGACCTGGGGGACTAGCTCTCTCCTTAATTTCAGTGGTCAGAGTACTCTCTGTAGGCAAGCTTTCCTCTTGCAGGGAAGATGCCCATATATCTGGTGTTTGAACCTGCCTCCTGGCAGAAGTTGTGTTCCACTCACCAGAGGTCTTAAGATCCCATGGAGGGTCCTGTGAGGAACTTGGGGGTGTCCAGAAACTCAGCGCACAAGGAACCCTGGTGCTGGAGTGGACCGGAAGGGACTTGTGCCCCTAATCAGGCCGGGTTATCTGCTTCCCTAGTTAATGCAGTCTCAGGTCCCGAGAGATTGGATTGGAGCAGATGCTGTGTTCCACTCACCAGAGGTCTTAGTATCCCGTGGGGGATCCTGTGTGGGTCCTTGCGGGTGTCCAGAGACTCCCAGGGCCAGGAACCCCGGTGCTGCAATGGACGGGTAGGTGGTCGGATGTCTGGAGCCCGAAAAGGGCGCTGCCTCAGAAGCTCTGTGGCTCCCGTCTGTCCCAGAAGCTGTCTGCTTCTGTGTGCACACTCTCACCTGTGCAGACTACTTTTAGGTGGAGTCCTGGAACCAAGATGGCTCCCGCAGTTCCTGAGGCAAAAACTTTCTGGGTCGGGTGGACACCTGTCCTCTGGCCGAGGAGATGGTTGGATGTCTGGAGCCGGAAAAGGGTGCTGCCTCAGAAGTTCTGTGGCTCACGCCTGTCCCAGAAGCTTTCCGCTTCTGTGTGCACACTCTCACCTGTGCAGACTACTTTTCCTAAAATACTTTTAACTTTAGAATATGATTGAATATTTTATATTATTATGTTGGTTAATAACTATATATTCAATAAGGCTTTTGGTAGCCAACACCATTCCATACTAATGTAAATAGATAATATTTAAGATTGACAGGCCAAACATACTCAGATATTCAATACCGGAATTCAAATATAGAGAAAAGTTTTAAATGAGAACAGATTTTTAAATATTATAGTAAAATGATTAATTTCAAGTACTAAAATGAATATTTATTTAAAATGAAGAAATTACATTTTATTTCCATAAATCATCAGAGAATCAAATCCCAAAGGTAGTCTTCTGACCTCCAAACTTTCACTGTGGTATACAAACACACACACACACACACTCCCCCTAGATAGATAGACAGATTTATAGATAGATAGATAGATAGATAGATCGGTAGATAGATAAACAGATAGATGATAGATAGATAGATAGATAGATAGATAGATAGATAGATATGCCTTCCATATCTAATAATATTAGCATCATATTTATTTACATGGTAATAATCTCTTTCATGGAACTTCCCCTGCCTCAGCTACTTTATATTACTAGTGTGGCCCCTTCTAGCCACCTAACTTCATAAGTATTATTGTATTTTTGTGCCATCCAAGTCTCAAAATATTGGTCTATTCAATATAGCCTTAACATCACCTGCTTTATTTTGGCTGTCCTAGTGCTTTGTTGCTCTTTTAGTATTGCATTAGTCCACTCCTATTCAAGATCTTTGCACATGCTCTAATCTCTCAAAGAATACAAATTCCTCACATCTAGTCAAATGCAATCTATTCACTGGATTTTAGAAATATCTGATTCTCTTTACAGAAGAAACGCTGATGTCACTAGTAAGATTATATTTTACCTGACATCAAGAGATTCATTTATTTATTCTTTACTTCATACTATCTATGTACTCTGGGATTTTACATGCTTCTGCTAAGTTGATTATTACTATTTCTACTGTTATCAATACTATTGCTGTTATTGTCTCAGAAGAATAAAAGGACACAACCATTTTTAGTTTGTTGACCAGATCTTATGCCATATTTGGTCTAGGATAGTCAAATGTTAATTATTGTTGAGTTTTTGAAGTTTCTGAGATTATTTTGTATATCAATTTTGAAAGAGTAAAACTTTACTCTTATTGAAAAAAAGTTATGTATTGCTAAAATACTTTAAGACAGTGAGTTAGATACATGATTCAGGATTCACTTTCAGGCATTCTGAAATCAATGTGAAGATGAATTACGGTAGAAGAGACAGGTATCCAGAAAACAGACAGGGAAAGCAATAAAGATAGATTAAAGTATAATAGACAACTGATAAGAAAATGTGGTGACCAAGCAAAAACCTATATTGAAAAATCAAGAGATGATTTAAATTCAATCTAGAGAGCACAGATACAGATATTAGATGTGTAAGTCAAAGATTTTAAATGTTATTTATAAAATTAATTAACATTACTTTAATACCATAACTGAAAAAAAGAATAAAAATATTGAGTATAAATTGTGAAGACAGAAAGAAGAACTTAAATGTTGCTTTAGATTTCATTTGTTGTTGGTGAGTAATTATGTCCACCAGAAGAATTACCCTAGCATGAGACTTGACAGAGGGCTGGGAGCCTTTGAAAACATAACCAAGTTTAACCTGAAGAGAGGTAGAGAGGAAACTGTACATCTGTACATAGAGGAAAGTATAATGTACTTGCTGTGTTCTAAGCTTGTTGTGTAAAGAATAACTGCCTTCAATGAGAGGTGCCTCTTGTGTCTTTGTCTTTCACAGCCTTGGTTATGAGACTGCATGAACTATTTCATCTAGGTTGTGATTTCTCAGTTTTCCTGGTTTTGTTTGTTTGATTGTTTGTTTGTTTTTAAACTGCGACTGATTTTTACACAGATTCTATTGCACATGTTCAATTTAAAAACCCTTTATGTTAAATGTTTACCCTGTCATTGATATTCCTGAATTTTAAGTATTTTAGGGGCATTTGATGTTTAATTTTGTGTGCTTGTGCAAATGTGTTTGTTTTTACAAGTGTGTGTGTGTGTAAACTATTGATTGGTAATATCTGTCTTCTTCTATCACTATTTAGTTCATATTTTGATATATAGGACATCTCATTAAAATAGAAGCCAATTAAATCTGCTGAGAAGGTAGTCAAGGGTGACCAGGGCTTATCCTCTCTCTGCCTGCCCATCACCAAGTTGGACATGATTTGGGCCATCACACCTAACAGTTTATATGTACTGGGGACCTAAACTTGGTTCCATACTTGAGACTAAGTTACTCCAGCAACTGAGGCATCCTCCAAGGTCACATTTAATTTAAATTTTGATTTGATACATATTTAAAAGTATTCTTAAGACCTTAATTTTTCAAGCAGAGAGGTAAGTTTTAATTTCATTATCTGAGTATTTCAAATTATGTGTCACTTCAGATTAATCAATTGTATTATTTTTCTGTTCAACAAATTTTAAATTTTAAGACAAACCTAGTGATTATTAATTGGTTGTCAGAAAGTTAATTTTATCAAAATAGAAGTTTATTTTTGTTCATTCATTTTGTAATATTTTATGCACAATTAATCTTATTGAGGCAAATATATTATTAAAGAAGACTAACCTTTTACATAATATTTAAAGATCATTTCAAGGTGAGCTGAATTAGCTTCAGACTAGCACATCTCCATTCAGAAGCAAGACATCTTTGTGTTTCTGCATTCTATGCTTCAGGAATCTCAATTATTTGGGAGAGAATTGGAAGGAGCATTCTTCCTTAATCTGGGTGATTCCAGACCTATACCTGTGTTGTGGATAGCCTTGGGGCTAATTATATTTGATGTTAATTTCATTCTCCTGTGAGGGGTTGTAAACAAGGAATGAGTCAGCACTCAGGTGATTTCCTGTAAACCTGCATCTCACCTTAATTTGTAAAACAAAGGAGAGCTGATGATTGGGCAGATAAAGTGAATGGAATGGAAGGTTGAGAGAGAGAAGAGGAGAAAATGGAAGAGGGAGAGGACAAAGAAGAAGAAGAAGAAGAAGAAGAAGAAGAAGAAGAAGAAGAAGAAGAAGAAGAAGAAGAAGAAGAAGAAGAAGAAGAAGAAGAAGAAGAAGAAGAAGAAAAGAGGAGCAGAAGCACAAGGTTTGGAGAAACTGCAAGTTCTAAATGTGGAAGATGGTAGTGTAGTGTTAGTTCTGCCCAATGTAGGCACACTGCATATATTCATATTAATTGAGTTGTGTTTTCATTGCTGGGGCATAATTGGGTTGGAGAGAATTACTGCAACATACCTGCATGAAAGTTAGGTAGCTATTTTCTCAAATGTCCTCTTCCTATAGTTGACTGAACCACTGAGATGTTCTTGGTGCACACTGTTAGATTTCTATCCTTGAGGAAATTAAGTATTTTCCTTATTAACCTGTAGGTTCCTGTCTCCACAACATTTTGTATTCTTTTGACTCAATGATAGCATCTCATATCATCTAACTTCAGTCCATAATTTAAATCATGGGAAGTCTCTTGCATCAGTAATCTTAGCAAGTTAGAGCCATGAGCTCATTAGCTTACCCTCCAGCATCATTAAAACAATGTTGTTTTCTATTTTGTTTTTCTATTAATCTTTTGGAATAGTGTGAATCCCTACACTGATGTTGTAAAAACTCATTATGCATCAATATTAAAAGAGAAATTTACTTCAACAATAGCATGTTAAAATGACGTCAGTGGTATTGAAATGGCTTTAAATGATTTCTAAATACATTAGTATGGTACAATGGTGAATGACTCTGTAAAACACTATACAACATGCTTCAAATTCTGTAAATTTTACCAAAGGATGATTGTGTCAGTACAGGAAGGTCTTATTTTCTTCTAAATAAGATTTATGAATGTACATTGTTTAGTTCCTGGGTTCAAATTCATATACTGAGGATATGGCAAAACATTTCCCTACTCAGATATGGTTTATTTGCATAGGAAGTATTTATAGTTTCTTTATACTGAATTTAATATCTTGATATAGGCAGTGAACTGTCAGATTTATGCCTCAGTTCCTACCTGAATAAGGAACTATTTACCATATTCAAAACTGTACACATTTACTGAAAAACAATTCTCTAACCTTACTATCCTGAATGTTTCCAACTTTGTATATTGAGAATTTTCTCAATTAAATATGTTAGCTGTTCGAATTTTTCAGATACTATTTCTCCTATGCATGTAAAAATTTACGAAATTTCAAAACATAATATAATTTCTCCCTGTGCATGTATTCATTGACAATCAGAATGCCATATCCCTGTGTTTTCTGTTTTGGTTTAGTTTTAGTGGCTTCAATTACCAAGAATGGTAGTTTTTTTCACACACCATGCCATTAATATTGACTGAAAATATTTAACAAACTATATTTTAACTTTCTGAAGTCCTCCTTTGTTATACATTTCATATTCCAGATATTATATAGAATTGACCTATGGTAAGTAATTTTTATTATAGAAAGAAAGCTTTAATTTTAAATAACTATTTAGAGAAATATAAACTCTACAGTAAACAATTTTTAATAGCTCTTGAAAAACAATAACACCCTATTTTATAAAAGAAAAGAAATAAAATCTGTGAGAGTAAATTAACGCAAATGATAATGATATAAAACTACATTCCTACCAACTGCCAGGGATAATGACCTTCATGATGGAGATGAGTATAATAGCCCTGAAATATCTTCATTCGAAAGTTTCCAAGAATCATACCAATCTTGTACTTCTCAGGGAAGCTGATGTGAGATCTTAAATTACAGCCTTGTATTCAGGCAGTTGCTCTAACTAGAGTAAAACTGTATTATAAACATAATCAGTGAAAAGAGTCATAACTACTTCCCTGGTAAGCATAGCAAGTTGGTTATGAGTTCATACGTCATAGTACAATGGTAGTTACAAACATAATATATATCTGGAGTTTGAATATAATCTATCAATTTTACTTACAGGGTTTACACACGTGGTTTTTACTATACCATTTCAAGAGAATAATTTTATTCTTTTACATTTACAAATGAAAATAAGTTAGTATACATCCATAAGTATATTTAAACTAATGTTAATATTTCAAATAGTTACTATATTTTAAATAAATATGTCAATATTATATTCTAAGAAGGTATAATTAATTTCATACTATTTCATTCATATGAAATTAACATAATGTGATACACGTTCACAGACATGATCATTTATTAAGCTTCTACATGTAACATTTTACCTGATTTCCACTCCTAATTCTCTACCAGAAAAGAATGCTTCCTGCTTTTATAACATTTACTTCAATTTTAAAACCAAACAGAACAAAGTCATCACATGAATGTTGTAAGTTTTAGGACACTTTTGCATTCGAATGTGACATATGCTGCCCTAAAGTTTAGAAATTCAGTATCAGAGAAAATAGCAATAAGCCAAAAACACATAAAACAAGACCAACATGGAGTGTGTCTGTGTTGACTAACTAGTTCCTCGGAGTCAGGTTGATATCCCTACCCCATGGCACTCCATTGGAGAGAACTAATTTTATCTTTCCCAGGAAGTATCAATGTAAGATAGTTTCTTGGTTGAAGTGAGATTTTGTCTCTTTTAAACTTGTAGAGAATTTTTTGTGTTACTCCTGTCTCTGAGTTCATATTTGCATCAGCCCTGTTGTGTCCAGATGAAGCTATTTTAATGGACCCAGGGGCCACCTCAGCATTTTGCAATCTTTCCACATCTTCTTTATAAATCCTGGAGACTTAAAATGATGGGTTTATTAAAGCCCATTTTGGCTGCATTATTGAAAGTATCTCACTGTCTGCATATTTTCCAATTGCAGGGTTCTTTGCTAATTACCATCTACTGTAAAAATGAAAAAGAAAAGAAAAATAAAAGCTTTAGAGTTAATAATGCCCCAGTTTATAGATATAGCAGGAAACATCCAGTTACACGACTGACTTGCTATCTTTTTTAAGTTGTTGACCAAAGCTTTCCATAGACTTCCCGGAAACATGGAAACATAGAGGCTTTTCCAATGTCAGTGTTCACCTTCCACAACCTCATGGTATGGCATTATTTCTGAAGTCACCATTTAATTATGCTATCAAACATGGAGAAATTGAACTGGTACCACTTGTGTAACTTCACCCCTATGGAATAACATTCAGGGTAGTGGAAGGAGCTCTGTATACTACCACAAAAGAAAAGCAATTATTACCTCGTCAGGCATCAATGGGAGATAGTCCTGTGGAGGCTCTGATGCCCCAGTATAGGGGAATGTGAGGGCAAGGACAGGGAAGCAGGAATGGGTGGGTGGGTGGGGGAACACCCTCATAGAATCAGGAGAGAATGTATGGGATGGGGGTGGGGACTGGGAAAGGGGATGACATTTGAAATGTAAATAAAGAAAATATCTAATAAAAATAATCAACCACAGGTGGAAAAAAGAGAAAGCAATCATTAGTATTGCAAAGCTACAAACCTTTCTATCTGTAAAAGAGACTTGCTTGCAAGATACACAGGTATATTAGTAGCACAGATGTTGAGGGAGGAACCAACCATTTTAATATCATCTAAATCTCACTTCATTGTATGGAATCATAGCCAATCTGTTCTGCTAAATTATCCAACACTCTATCACCACTGAAAACTGTTTTTTTTTCAAAACACACCTCCCCCTGCCAATCTCTTTTCATTATGTGTATAACTCACTGACTTTTACCTCAAGTTTTTTTTTCCCCCCTATGCTTTGATGGGAGGTATTTATCAGAGCAAGACCAACTTCTCAGAGATACACCACTGAAGAAAATGAACTTTTCCCCCTCAACCATATAAAGTGCTCCTAGTCCTTCTGTGAAAAGTCTACTTGGCCAAAGCACCAAGAATACATGCCTGTGGAGTGCTCCGGTTTGACTTGGTAAGGCATATTACTCCCTTTAAGTCTTCATATCCTAACAATAGATTCCATTCTGAAATGCTGATTCCTTCCTTTAGTTGCTAGAATGAGAATGACCTCCAATGGCTCATGTATTTGAATAGGTAGTCGCTATCTAGTGGGACTGTTTGAAAATGGATTTGCAAATATGGCTTTATTGAAGGAGGAGGTATGTAATTTTGGACAGACTTTGAGGTTTAAAAAGTCTTGTGTCCTCTCTCTCTCTCTCTCTCTCTCTCTCTCTCTCTCTCTCTCTCTCTCTACTGTGTGTGTGTCTATCTCTCTCTCCCTCCCTCCTACCTCTCTGCCTATTGCTTATGGATCAAGATATTAGCTCTCAGCTGTTTCTTCCCAGCACCATAGTGTACTTTAACCTAAAACTTTAAGCCGAATTAAACACTTCCTTTTATATATTACTTTGTTCATGGCATTATCTCACAGAACTAATAAAGTAAGAAAGACATAAATATATGCTAGTTTTGTAGGATCTATACTCTTTGAAAATTAATAAAATAAAATGCATTTATAAAATTACTATTAGAAAATAGGTTGTTTCTTATTAATTAAACCTATATTGTCACTTGTTAATAAATTAATTTTTTCTATACCTTTAGGATCTGTATAATTCAATTTTATATCGAAAATTGTATATTTCAATTTTAACATTTAAAGCCATAATAATATAATTTAGAATCTTTCAATATTGTCAGCACTATCAACTTACTGATACTTTTGCTTTGTCTGAGAAGTAGTGACTCAGTTACTGAAAGTTTATTCTATTTCATTCTTGTTATTTGATGTAAAAAGGATATGCACATTTGTGACTCTATTCAAGCTACAGCACACTCAAGAGACACTGCTGTAAAAGCAGCTGGCAAATTAACCCACCCACAGCCTAATGCCCTGAAATGTACTTTCTGAACTGTAGCAAATCATATTCATTGAAATTTCTATATTAATCACAGTTAATTTAATTCATTATTCTCTGGGATTTATTACTGTGCTATCATCATGCCAATGTAAAGCTGTTTTGAAGGTTACACTTTCCTTACTATTTGAAAGTTAAATTCAAGAATATCATGGCTTTTAGTTATTTTATCTAGAGACAGTTAATTTCTCTCCTCCTGTCTCCTACTTCAACCTTTCTTAATAGAACATCCAACTTTCATGTATTCTTTTTGTGTGTGACTCACTGACTGTAAATAGATTTACTTAAAAGAGCATGGGCAGCTAATTACTTAGTGGAATACTTTTTACTGGCTATACTACTGAAGACAAAGACAACAAGAACTTCTCCAGTAATAACACACTTTCATTAGTAGCTTAAAAGGGGCAGTCCTGATAGAAGGGTGTGGTCCCTTTCTGTTTGTGATGAAGTGTGTATTGCCCTACATTTGTCCAGAGAGTACAAAGGCTATGTCAAATTCAGAAAACATATTTTTCTTGTCTATCTTCTGTTTTCTTTGCCTGCTTTCACAAATGGCCATGGCAAGCAACTTTACATGTATGCAATCATATTTATGAATGTAGAATACTATAAGATCATATCTATTTCCTTCAAATTCTTTATTAAATACAGAGTTGTTCTCATGTGCTTTACCCTTTAACCTAACCACTTAGTGATACAAGAGTTTTTCTAAAATAACTCCTAATCTGTAATTGTAACAATACCAACTGTGCAAAATGACAATGCCTGAATGTAAAGCTTGAAGTCCTTTCAAAGCGAGACAAAAGAATTGGTAGAAAGATTATAGTTTTAATAGTTAGGTTTTTCTTTAAAAATCATATCTGAAAATAACTCTGAAGTGCATTTTTAGATACTGCCAACATATATAATGATATTGTAGTTAGTTATTATTAGAAATGTTTGGCTAATTGCTCCTGGAGCAAAAGCCTCTTTGTTTGATCCTTTACCCTGAATTTTAATAGCTCCTTTATAAGTAAATACTATACCAAAATGTCAGCAGAAGTAACAGTGATGCACTGTTCCTGTGTGATTCTACCCAAGAAGTAGGAGGTCAGTTCAATTCAACTGTTGACTGTTGAATTGGAATAAAATTCAAAGAGCAAAATGTCATTTTCAGGAAGTATTTATAAATTAAGTAACAACTACCAATTGCTTGAATTTTAGATTTCCCTGACTCAAAGACTAGAGAGCTCATGCTACAGATTACTGACTTATGAAGTAGTTAAGAATATATATATATATATACATGTGTGTATTACATATATATATTATATTCCTTATATAATGTGTACATATACTTTATATAAGGAATATAATCTATATTATTATATAGATTATTATTAGGAATATTATATATATATATTAAATATTGACTGCATTTTGAGTAGCTCAGTGTAAAATTAATATAGAAAACAAGGTGATCTGAAAATACATTCAAAATGGTCAACTTTTATTCATTTCTATTTTTATAACTAACCATAGATAATACTTTCTTTTTTTCTAGATTGGGTTGTTGTGTTTTGCCTTGGATAATGTAATATTAGTATTCTTTTATGACTGAGGACTTTAAACATGACTTCCTAGGGAATCTTCATGTCATTCATTTCTACTTTTTCCATATATGTCAATAGACATCTAAGGCACCCACACCACAAGTCTGTCTATGAAGAGAGGATGTCCAAAGCAGCCACCATTCTCAGATGGTACCTATATCTCTGTCACAATCATAACAGCTGTGACTTAAACCAAACAATACTAACCTCTATAGTTTGGGAGTGGCTTCTGAATATCTTTCAAAATTTATTTATTAAAATATAATACCAAGGATGAAGTAAGAACAGTCTCAGTTGTGTTCTGCTAAGGAAAATTTCTCCAGTGCCAATGAGTTCATGGCTCTTTTCTTCTTTCTTTTCTATCAGATTAAGTGGCTCTGGTTTTATATTGAGGTCCTTGAGGTCCTTGTACTTGATCTTTGTTCAAGGTAATAAATATGGCTCTATTTTCTTTCTTGTACATGTATAGCACAAGTTAGATCAGGCTCAGGCTCTAAGATCAACAATTGATAAATGGGACCTCATGAAACTAACAAGATTCTATAAAGCAAGAAAAAAGGGCAACCTACAGATTTGGAAAAAAAAAATCTTCACTAACCCTATATCCAGTAGAGGACTAAAATCCAAAATATTTAAAGGACAAGAAGTTAACCTCCAAAAGCAAAAAAGTCAAGTAGAAAATGGGGTACAAGAGCTAAACAGAGAAATGTCAACAGAGACATCTCTCAAATGGTTGAGAAGCACTTAAAGAAATGTTCAACAACTTTAGTCATCAGGGAAATGCAGATCAAAATGACCTGAGATTCCAGCTTACACCAATCAGAATGGCTAAGATCAAAAACTCAGGTGACAGCACATGCAGGCAAGGATGTAGAATAAAAGAAACACTCCTCTATAGCTGGTGGGATTGTAAACTGGTACAACCACTCAGGAAATCAATCTGGTGATTTCTCAGAAAATTGGAAATAGCTCTACCTGAAGACCCAGCTATACTACTCCTGGCATATGCCCAAAAGATGCTCCATCATACCACAACGGCACATGTTCTAATATGTTTGTAGCAGCTTTATTTGTAATAGCCAGAAGCTGGAAACAACCCAGATGTCCCTCAACCAAAGAATGAATACAGAAAATGTGGTTCATTTACACAATGGAATGCTATCCTGATACTAAAATTGAGGATATCATGAGGTTTGCAGAAAAATGGATAGAACTAGAAAATGTCATCCCAAGTGAGGTAACCCAGACCCAAGAACATGCATGGTATGTACTCACTGATAAGTGGATACTAGCCAAAAAGTACAGAATATCCAGGATACAACCTACAGACCATAAAATTTTAAGTAGAAGGCAGCCCAGGGGAGGATGCTTTAATCCCACTTAGCAAGGGGGAAGGAATCAATCACAGTAGACTGAGGGAGGGAGAGATCTGGGTGGGAAAAGGGAGATAGTGGGGAAAAGGGGGACAGGATGAGGCATTGGGTGGGGAGGACAGGAGAGAAGCCAAGAGTGGCAGGAGAATGAATAAAGATATGCATCTTCTGGGGATGGGAGATGGGGGGGGGGCTCTAGAAAGTGACAGAGACCTGGGATGTGACTCTTAGGACTCAATTGGGGTGACCTTAGCCAAATTATCCAACAGTGTAGAGAGGGAACTTGAAGAGTCCACCTCCAGTAGATAGGCAGGGCTTCAAGCAGGGCTTTAGGGGCACGGTTACCAACCCACAGTCAAAATTTCTTACCCAGATTTGTTCCTGTCTAAAAGAATTACAGGGACAAAAATGGCAAGAGACTGAAGGAAAGGTTGTCCAGTGACCTGACCAACTTGGAATCCATCTTATGGGGGAGCACCAAGGTCTGCCACTATTACTCAAGCTGTGTTGTGCTTCTAGACAGGAGTCTAGCATGGCTGTCATCTGAGAGTCCCAACGAGCATCTGGCTGAAACAGATGCAGATACTTACACCCAACCATTAGATTTGAAGTCATGGACTCATGCAGAGGAATTAGGAGACATATTGAAGGAGCTGAAGGGGAGAGACACCCACGTAGGAAGACTATCAGTGTCAACTTACCTAGACCCCAGGGAGGTGGTGGAGACTGAGCCAACAACGAGGCAATTTACATGGGCTGGTCAGAGGCCCCCAGCACATATATAGCAGAGGACTACTTTGTCTGGCCCCAGTGGGAGATGTGCCTACTCCTAGAGAGACTTGAGACCCCAGGGAAGGCAGATACTATAGAGAGGGAATGCCCTCTTGGAGGCAAGGGGAAGGGGGAATGCTATGAGGAACTGTGGGAGAGTGACTGGGGTATGGATCAAAGGATAAAATATAAATAAAATAATTAATTCAATAAAAATTAATTAATAAATAATTATACATTAAAAAAAGGAGAGTGTCAAATGTGAATTTACTATGCTGTGTTGAGATAGGGTCTTTTAGAATCAGTGTCTGTGACATTCTTGGTTTTGTTATTATTACTATTATTTATTATTATCGTTATTTAAGATAATATAATTACATAAGTTTCCCCCTCTCTTCACTTCCTTCAAACCCTTCCATATTTGGGCTCTTTCAAGACAAAACTAATTTTTTATTAACTACTTTTATACACATATTGTAGATACATATGTACATATGTTTTCCTAAACATATAAATACAACTTCCTTCATCTGTACAATATTATGTGTATGCATGTGTCTTAGTACTTTTTAAAAATACTTTGGCCTAACACCATGACAAAGGCAAATTATAAGATAAAGCTTTTAATATGCCTCTCACAGCTCCAGAAGATTGGACTCTATAACTCTGATGACACAGAGAATGGAGGTAGAAAGGTTGCATGGTTCTGTATCAGTAGCTGGGAGCTAAGATCTCAAATCACAAGCACATGGTAGAGAAAACAAGATAAGCTAACTCAGAATCACTTGGCTTTAAAACCTGAATGTCAGTCCTAAGAGACTCACCTCCTCCAAAAGTCACACCCCCTAGTGCATCCTAATTATTTCACAAACTGAACACTAAGTATTCCAGCAAAGGAGTCATTTTTGTTGAAATAATCATCATAGTTTTCAGGGCTAATAATTCAGTATGAGAAAAATTGTGGGTGTGCTCTACCTTGGAATATTTTGGTTTTGTTATTCATACAGAAAATTAATTTTCCAATGGGTTCCATATTTGTGAGTAAAAAGAAATTAATATCATTTACAAGTAAATTGGTTGCTGGTTTCCTTTACAGAATGTTTAGAATAATTTCTAATATATTGCATAAAAGTTGGTGATTTTTCTTTTGTCATCAGTTAAAAAAAGAAAACTCAATAACAAAAACTAATGTTAATGAATAGTTAGAAAGTAGAACCAAATTCTAAGTAAAAGGAAAATGAAATATAATGTTTTAATGTTGCTGTTGTTATGGTTAGGAGAGGCTTATCTCAAAGAACACACCTGAAAGACATTAATTAATAAATTGGGAATGTAGAAAAATAACCAAAGATGTTTTAGAGAAAAGAATCTCAAATATATCTCATTTTGAAAATTTCTAACAAAATGAAATTAATGTCTACTTTATATTTTTGCAATAGAAAGACTTGTATGAATCTGATAAATGTTTCTTTTTGGTATATTATATTTTATTTGTTAAAACTCCTTCCTCATCCTTGATCCTATATGTATCTATAGGAGTTTTATTATTATTATTATTATTATTATTATTATTATTATTATTATCATCATTATTATTATTATCACTTTATTTTTTACAGTTCAGCGTTTGCCCATCTCCCAGTCCTCCCTCCCACAGTTCCTTATCTCATTCATCCTTCCTAGCCCCAAGAGGATGGTCTCTGCTCCCAGCCAAACCTCCAGATTTTTAAAAACATTATTTCTCAATGTCTGTATAAGTGTGCCATTCATTTTGTCTGATCTTATAACCTTCTACAAAACATTATTTTTTAATTAATACCATTACTCAGTCCCATAGGGTGGTACTGGAGGCATAAATTAAAGCTGTATTACCCTCAATCATAATGGGTAGAAAGTGTTGTGCAAGTGTAAGCTCTGGCTGTGGAATGAGAAAATTAAATAATTATTCTAAATATCTATGAGTATAACATTACATAAAATCATTGGAATAATTCTGAAAAATATTAGCCAGTTCTATATTAAGAAAATCATAAAGTGACTATATTCCAGGGATTCTGATGGATTTGGTTTGCATGGAGAAATGATATTATTTTAAAACCATTCTGCATGTTTTTCTATTGCTCAGACAAAATTGAGAATCATTATTTTTTCATATGATATACTCTTTAATTCTGGACTAACTTTAGGCCCAGGTCAATAGAGGAAACCAATTATCTTCTTTTCTTAGATGGGTGAAACTGGAGACTGGATATTTCAAAGACTTTGGGTAGAACAAACAAGTCTTGTAAAATAGCCAGCCAAAGAATGAAAGAAAGAAAGAAAGAAAGAAAGAAAGAAAGAAAGAAAGAAAGAAAGAAAGAAAGGAAGGAAGGAAGGAGGGAAGAAAGAAAGAAAGAAAGAAAGAAAGAAAGAAAGAAAGAAAGAAAGAAAGAAAGAAAGAAAGAAAGAAAGAAAGAAAGGAAGGAAGGAGGGAAGAAAGAAAGAAAGAAAGAAAGAAAGAAAGAAAGAAAGAAAGAAAGAAAGAAAGAAGAAAGAAGGAAGGAAAGAAGGAAGGAAGGAAGAAAGAAAGAAAGAAAGAAAGAAAGGAAGGAAGGAAGGAAGGAAGGAAGGAAGGAAGGAAGGAAGAAAGGAAGAAAGGAAGAAAGGAAGAAAGGAAGAAAGGAAGAAAGGAAGAAAGGAAGAAAGGAAGAAGAAAGGAAGAAAGGAAGAAAGGAAGAAAGGAAGAAAGGAAGAAAGGAAGAAAGGAAGAAAGGAAGAAAGAAAGAAAGAAAGAAAGAAAGAAAGAAAGAAAGAAAGAAAGAAAGAAAGAAAGAAAGAAAGAAAGAAAAATGGTTAAATGACTCATAATGGTATTCTGCTATATTCCTGAATCAATGTGTTGTCTAGTTGTCATCAGACTGGATTCCTCCAGAAGCAGATGGGAGTGGATGTGGAGACACACAGCCAGATATTATGCAGTGAAAGGTTCCAAACTGAAGGTTTCCATCAGGTCCCTCCCCTTGCAGATTAGGAAACCCCATAGAAGGAGACAGAGAAAAAGATTATCTGAGTCTGAGAGAATGGAGAACACCCATGAGAACATGGCCCATGAATCAACTAAGCATGGCTCACATTGGCTTGCAGAGACAATAGCAGCAAGCATGGGGCAGGCAGGGGTCTCCAGGAGGCCCTCCTCTTATTTGTTATGGTTGTTAGCTTGGGATTTTTGTGGAACTCCTAACAATGAGATCAAGTGTATCTCTATTTTGTCTGTCCTTGGGAATATTTTCCTTCTTTTGGGTGCCCTGTCTAGCCTCAGTAAGAGTGGGTTTGCTTTGTCTTATTGTATCATTGTGTTGTTGTTCTATTCTGTGGTGGTCTCTTGGAAGTCTGTTCTTTTCTGAAGAGAAATGGAAGGGGAGTGGGTTGGAAGTGAGGAGCTTGGAGAAGAGATGGGCAGGATAAACTATGGTTGGGAGGTATTCTATGAGAGAGGAGTGAGAAAAGAATCTATTTTCAATAAAAAGAAAGTTTATTCTGTCTCCTTAGAACTCTTCAGTAAAGGTTCCTACACCTAAGGTTGAACATGCAGGCTGGTTTGATGCATTATATTTTCAAAATTGTGACAAGGATTGACATGAAATTTTAAAAGAGGCTCTTATTCCTGTACCACTTCTCAGTTTGGGTGATTACAGTGGTTGGGCTTTAATTAGTTTACCTATCTTTGTACATTTCTCATTACAACAACTTGTCCAGCGTCACCAGCTCTCCTTCACTTGGCCTTCCACGGCTATGGTTATGAGGGCTTCCAAGCATCTCTCACCTCCTTTCTGTCCTGCTCCTCCATTTTTTAGTCATTTGGTAACAGTCATGGTAGGAAAAAAAATAGTGGTCAATTATTTGACTTTTAGGTGTGAAATTCTTAATAAATTGCCTTTTTAAATTCCAGAGTGTCTATGTCATGTTTAACTAACAGTGGTTTGATATATGACAAGCAGAAGACAGAGTGCTATGGAATTTACAAAAATCTAAGGGACAACATACTAAACACTCAGAGAAGAATAAGCAGTACAGTTTTACACAGTTTAGATTCTAATATTAGCATCTATTTTTTAGTACTTAAGTATTTTACAAAATTCTATCTTCATTGTACATTGAGCAACAGTTGGATTTTTGCCTTAATGATCATGTAATATGTATTTGTATATCTTAAATAAACCAAGCTAAGGCCAGAATACTGTTTTTACATAAAGCATCTGATATATTCTGTTAGGATGTCATTTTTAATAGTAAAAAAATGTTCCCTTGCAACTATATAAATATGCTAAAAATTAGATAAATTAATTCCCAATTAAAATATGTGAATTGTGTTTTTTATGTTAGAATTACACTAATGCATCAACTTAATTATATCATATACAATAGACAATTAAACTTACAATTATGGTTTATTGAAGACATGATAATTTTAAATTGTTTTAGAAATGTATTATTTATAATTATTGGTGGTGGTAGCTGCAGATGTTTGTGTGTGTGTGTTGTTTTATAATTTTCTCATTGTGTGAGTATTGGTATGTATAGCTTTATTGAGTATATAGACATTAGAGGACAACTTAAGAGAGTAGGTTTTATCCTTCCATTGTACTGAGTGTTCATATTGACCTCAGGTCATATTTGTAGTTTTATATACAGATTACATTATTTATTTTATTTTAATAATCAGCATATGAGAGACTAGTGGTTTCAAGTTGGTTTTCTTATTTTTTCAATTTTTGTCTTATTATATTTGTACATATTTGCTCTCTCTCTCTCTCTCTCTCTCTCTCTCTCTCTCTCCCTCTCTCTCTCTCTCTCTCTCTCTCTCTCTCTCTCTCTCTCTCTCTCTCTCTCTCTCTCTCATATTAAGTTCTCACTATCTGACCTTGTTTTCCAGAAACATTTATAATGAAGTTGGCTTTGAACAAAAGAACACCATTGCCTCTGCTTCCTGAGTAATAGAAATAAGGCTAATGGAACTTGTAGTTTTGTAAGAGCTACTCCTTGACAATAGAAATGACACCCATGCACCTTGCCAGTTCTGTAAATTATACTCTATGAATGTGGTCTGGAAGATTATAAATAATAGCCATATTTCAAATTTTGAACAGGAGTTTAAGTATTAAACAACCCAAAGTAGAACAGTATTAGTAAATACTGTATAAATGATGATATATGATAGATAATAGATAGATGATAGATAGATAGATAGATAGATAGATAGATAGATAGATAGATAGATAGATAGATAGATATAGATAGATAGACAGATGGATAGATGGAAAGATGGATAGATAGGTAGATAGATAGATAGATAGATAGATAGATAGATAGATAGATAGATAGATAGATAGATAGATAGATAGACAGAGAGACAGACAGACAGACAGACAGACAGAAAAATATTGAATCAGTTGCCCAAAACATCTTGCCAAAATCTACCTGGGAAACCCTTTTAAGGCAGCTAGCTTCGAACTCCAGTTCTGAGCAGATTAGAGTATCCCATCAGGTGAGATTTCCAATAAGAAAAAGGTAAGAACATAACGATAACAAAAGTTACATCCTTAAATTGGGTCCTTACAGCTTCCACAGAAACTGATCCAGGAAGCACCTCTAAGGCAGCTGTGCTGACTTCTCCATTGAGAATTTTAGGGAGGGGGGAATGTCCTCTTGTCAGGATTCCAAATATAAGAACAAATAGGAACATCTAGAAATAACATCAAATCAGGCATTCACAACCTCTAGCCAAATCTAACTGAGGATGTTGAGACATTCAGCTGAAGTTCTCCACTGAGCTTTCTTTCTATGGCTCATTTCTCATAGCTGAGATTATACCTCCTCTTTTTCACTAGATGAACCAAGAGATGAACAACAATAATGCCACATAGAAATAATTTATCCTATTCTCAAGGACACCATTAGACATTAGACTCATTCTCTTCAATGAGTTAACTATTTTCCATCCTATCACAGATTTAAGGAAAAGCAGTTTGTCTTCCTGCCACAATTTTAGAGAAGAGAGATGAAGAATGTTTGCAGGACACCTTGAATAGGCGCACTTGGGTCTGAAATGAAGAGGGAAAAGCCTATCTTTCAAATAAGACATGACAGTGTGCCAATGTATTGTACAATACACTTAATCACATTGTAAGTGTGACTTAGACATTTGATAAACCTCTGTTCTCATTTTATAGCTATTAACTTACATTCCTCTCATCATGCAAAAGTGTTTATTCTTGGATTCATTGTCATTTGTGCTACTGATGATAGGCATTCTGATTAAGTGAAGATAAGATCTTAGTAGTCTTAAAGCCATATTCCTGATTGTCCTGCAGAGGGGCCCCCTTTTCTTATAAATTGTGGTAAAGACTACTATTTTCTAATCTGTTTTTATTCTTATGATTACAACTATCCAGCTTCCCAACACCATTTAAGAGGTGTTTTATTGACTGTGCTTCCCTAGTACCATTTTAGACAATTATTTTTTTAAAAATATGTGTTATTGTAAATGTTGTGTAGCCACGTTTAGAAAAATGTACTTGTAAGATGATTTCCTCAAAGGTTCAGAACAGGTGTAAGATTCGAAGTAACTAGCATGACAGGTGATTGTGAGCCCAGTCATGTGAGTGCTAGGAACTGAACTTGAGTCCTGTGCAAGAGAACTATACACCATTAACTGCTGAGCGATTTCTCTAGTCCCAGCTATTAGGGTTGTAAATACTTAAGATGGGTAGTAAGAGAAATTAAATTAGATATTAACATATATGTAAAATATGTTATATAGGAAGTAACTATTAATGTAAATTTAATAAATCAAATCATGTATCTAAATACTGTTCATGCAAAACTTTGTTCTCTGTAGGGCATAACCTAATTTACTGAGTTTTTTTAAAATCAATTTTAGCATACATTGTCTTTTTCTTTTCACACATATTTCCCGGCCATTCCAAATTTGGCTATTTCTTAATGCCACTGTCTAAGGAAACTCAGGAGAGCATGTGAAAATACTCAGATTCTTTTTAACTTAATATCCACACACTTTATTCATTGAAAGTATGAAATACTGGTTTTATCTATGAATCTTAGAGAAGCATCAAACTTCTGTGAAAATTATTATGTTAAAATTATCACTTGATTATGGCCAATAAACTCTGCTTGGACTCTTCTTTTTGCCTTTGGTCTTCCATATAACAATGGCACATGATGGTCTTCTCTTTACATTGTTTTTGCTTTGAAAGAGGAAGCAAGATTCTGGTCTCCAACTAAAACATATCTGATGTTTCACTGGGATGGGGAATTTTTAACTGTTCTATTTTCTAGTCACAGAAAGTGCTGAGAAGAGCAAAGACTTCATAGTGTTTTATTTCAATATTAAGAAGTAGAAGACATATTGAAGACAGAAACTGAGTGGAAAACTTAAAGTGAAGAGAGAAGTTCCCATAACTGTCAGGAGACTGAAATTATAGCATTTTAAAAGCCCTTATTCATGGGCCATGGTTATACATTTCCACAGAAAGTCTACCTGAGTCTCAGGGTATCTATTCCTGTCAAGCAATATATCTTGTCTTTATCATTATATTGACTTACTCCTTTCAAATGCCTCAGATATTGAATTCCAATTTCCTACTTAATGATACATTTCTCATGAAAATGTGCAAACAGTTACAGAGGGTTTGGAAGAATTCATTACAGTCCATTATTGAATTTGCAGTGTGGATACAAGCACTTTTGGCTGAGATGGAAAGATCTATTGAACAAGTTTGTGCCAGAGACCCTATATTGAAAGTTTATAAATATACTTTCATTGCTACATAGCATGTTATGACATGAGAGTTTTTCAGTGCCACATATTTGGGGCAATTTCTTCTTTGTTATCTTGCATACATGAGCTGCTTTTGATAGCATGCAAAATGTTTGAATCACGAAATCATGAGTGAGAAGTAAGAGTGCAGGTCTGCATGTTTTCCTTATTTTTTTCCAAGTTTGCATTAAGCTTTGCTGAAAAATTCACTTTATTCGCTGCATGACATTTATGCTGAATTCAGCTATGAGTAATGTAACAGAGGGGTGTGGACTCTGACAGGAGAATTTGCATTTATTCCCTTTTTCTAAAGAAAATTAATGAAGCAGGAAATAGTCACAAATAATAAGAAGCATTGGAAACACAACAATCTCCACTATCCTATAAATGAGAGAAGGTGGTAGAAGAAATAACACCCTTGCACTCACCTATGACTGCATGCAAAGCAGTCTCCTTCATTGTTTTTCATTCTTATGACCTTCAAATGTCAAACATTCCTCTATAACTTCAGATAATGAAATATAATTTGAGTGTTGAATCATAACTTCATGCTAATCATAACTTCAGTGTCCATAAATGATTTATTCATTCTTGAATTTGGTATTATCTGCCCATATGAATGGTTTTTTTTATGAGGGCCACTTAGTTAATTAGCACTCTTTATTTGTGGACATATCTTTGTGACAAGTTTGTGGCTCTTATAGGAAATTTAGCTTTAAAGAAATAAAAGCCCTTCCAGTACAAAAAAAATGCACATAGAAAATTATTCTCATGACCTCAAATTTGGATGAAGATAAAATGAAACTTAATTTTACATTTCTTTAAATCTACTTTTTTTAACTTCTTCAGAGGCTTTTCATAGAACTCATGAAATTCAATCCTCATGCAGAACAGAAACGACAGACACTTGAGTCAAAAAAGTTAACTGAATTGGGATGCTGTCCTCTGCATATCTTGAATTTGAAAAGTTATTAATCTCTTCCCTAGTAAATTTTTTTGTGTCAGCCCCAACATTAATGGTGAGGAAAGACATGTCCTTATAATGACAAATGATCACTTGTTCAGATAAAATTGCATGAGACAAGAGTCACCAATATAAAGTGATTCAGAGACAAAAAAAGAAAAAAAAGAAAGCCGTTAGCAATATTGCTCTGTGAAAAGCTGTTTTGAAACAAGCTGAGTTGTATCCTAAAGCTGGAGTGAAACATGAAATGGAACATGGGGGATGAACACACTGCCTGAAAAACTAAAACAAGCAAACAACTAGAAACTTAGGCTAAAACAATCTATTAACAAAAAATTGTTTCAAGGGAACAAAAGAAGTAGCCCTAAATATTATGATCAATTCATATATTCCATCATTACCATCCTCATTGAGCAGTGCCAATGAAGCATCTACAGAAAACAGCATCTGAATGCTTTGCTGGTGGCAATCTACTTTGGCAAGGCTCATGGAGACACATTGGATTCTACCATGACAAGGCCCATGGAAACCCCTTCCAACGAAGCAAGGACATGTGGTGAATTTGGTAGCCTTTATGCTTATTACCTAGGTTGTGTGTGCTATAAACTCTCCGTGTTTCTGCTATATTCTTTATACTCAGCAATGCTTACTCATAATTTTTTTGGTTACTTGCAAGGCTGAGGTCATGCAGTATAAAAGTCCTATGAATGATTCCATGGTTTTCTCAATATTTCTTCAAGTGGTTAAACTTTCAACTTCTCTCTCTGCCTCTATTGATCCTCCAAAGGTGATCTTTAATCCTGGGTCTTTTTTGGACATGTAAGCCTGTCCCTAAAGAAATAGCTACAGACAAAGTGAGTAAGCCTGTGTCCAGTTTTGGATAGCAGTGAGTTCTGCATGTATAACTGTTCTGAGAAAGATATATCTGATCAACAGACTGAATGGGGACCCTATCTGATTAAAAGAGACTTTGAATATAGAAGCTATGTCTGATTAATAGAGATCTATAAATGATTCTTGCCAAGATGGTATCAGGATTTAATAGGTGCATATCAGGAAAGGTTGCTTGATACAATGAGAACATCTCTGTCTGCAATTTTTAAAAAAAGCATTATGACAGATAGGTGGTCTTTGTTGACTGGACTTAGAACCACAAATTGTTGATTTGTCTATCAACCTTATGTAATTTTGGAACCACATTTTCTAACAGTAGTGCATGAACTCATATCTATAGGACATGCCTGACTAAACATAAGGTTAAGGGGTGACTGACCTATCCAGAGTAGGGAAGGAGGGAGGGAAAGTATCAGGGTTATGATTTCTAGTAATAAAATAACCAATGATGTCACTGCTCAGATTAATAGAATTGTGATTGTATAAATAAGGGTGGGTAAAGCTATTCTGGGACAGTTGCTTGAAAGTCAACAACTGGTCACTCTCTTCACTTTGACCAACACCACACGTCTGTCCACAAGTGCCAGAACCCTCCAGTGCTGGTTGCTTCCACTTGTTCTCATTTCTTCAGAGAATAGTGGGAGCCATATTTCAGAATGTAAAGAGAAATATGTATGGACAAGAGATTATAAGAAGGAAATGCATTAAGGTATAGTACTAAAAGTAAGAACAGGACTGAGATCACAAATAGCTAACCACAGCAAAAACAAGAAATTGCTTGACATTAAAGCATACCTTTAAATATTAATGATCTCAAGTCCTCAATCCAAAGACACAGGTTAGTTCAATAATATTGAAGGTAAGTTAAATCAAGAGAGATAAAGGCAACTTCATTCCAATCAAGGAAACAATTAACCAAGAAAATACTACAATCCTAAAACGTATACAAGCCAACTCTGTAGCATGGAGTTTCACTAAAATTTGGCTATTGCACTTAAGGGAACAGATTAACTGCAAATTAGTAATTTTGGTTGATTCAATACTCAGGTTTTTTTTCTAATAAGCATATTTGTTAGAAAAAAGCATAGAATCATCAAAATAAGATAGCATCATATATAAAATAGATATAACTGATATCTAGATACTATTTCACTTATACAACATTTGTCAAGGAAGTACATGCCATTCACAATAGTGTCTGCCTATGTTCTTACAACATTTTCTTTGATATTTGGCTATAAACACACCATTTTCTTATTTGTTTTAAAGTGTAAATAATATTTTATGTGAGTACCTTGCATCAGAGTTCAAAAAATATGTTGAAATAATTCTAAAATAGAGAAAGCCTTTTCTGTGCTGAGCTTAGCCTTTTCTCAGTCATGGGAATCACTGTAAGCCAAAAGGAAGGCTCTCAAATGCACTTGTGAGCTATTAAATAGTATTACTCATTAGAAATGTTCCTTCCTAACAAACTTCTCTGTTACTTCAGTGTTCCATCCTATTCCTCTGTGTAATCGGACCTTTCAAATGCCTTCTAAATCACCACTGAAATGCAAAGAAAAGCAAACCATTCCCTCCTGGCTTTAGGTATACGATTAAACATAGTTGGATTTACTTTTTAGGACTTAATAGGAATCCTATTTAGCAATCCTATATTTGGACTGGCTATCTAAAGCTGTCAGTATCTTTTGTGTTCTTGTCTTGTTTGTTTCTTTTTTTTTTTTTTTCATGGTGTGTGTGTATGAAGATCTGTCTTTCTCTTGGTAGGGACACTCATTTACACTGAGCTACACTGTCACCACTGGTGCTAAACCTCAGATACTTTGAGAAAAGCTAAAATAGATCTTATAAACAGTATTTTCTCTTAAAAGCCTTATCAGATATACATTAAATGAATGTGTATTTCTTGTGTTGAAACTCGGTAAAATAATAATGAAAAACACACATGCATCTACATACAATGCAGATTGTATGCACATCCAAGCCAATCAAAACATTCATTTATATTTTCAACAGGAAAACACAATTCTCACCTCAAATGGGTAGCTTATTCTGGAATGAAACATCAGTGACAATATCCCAATAACCCAGATTTGAATCTACATCATAGGTTCATTGAAATTATGTGCTAATAATAAAATAAATAAATAAAACCAGAAATAAGTGACCACACAATTAAGGTCACTTAATCTTTGACAAAGATGCCAACAATATACAATGGGAAAAAAAGAAAGCATCTTCAAAAAATTGTGCTGGTCTAACTGCTGTCTGTAGGTAGAAGAATGAAAGTAAATCCATATTTGTCACCTTGTACAAAGCTAAAGTCCAAGTGGATCAAGGACCTCAACATAAAACCAGATATACTGAATCTAATAGATGAGAAAGTGGGAAAGAGCCTTGAACTCATTAACACAGGAGCAAATTTCCTAAACAGAATTCCAGTGGCTCATGCTCTAAGATCAACAATTGATATAGGAGACCTCATAAAACTGGAATGTAGAGGACTCTGGGTTTGTGTTCATTTAGGAATGATGCATGTAACCCTCAAGAGACTGGAGGCCCTAGGGAGTTTAGTGGTCAGGTGGGTTGGGGGTTGGGGCATCCTCATTGTGATGGGATGATTTGTGGGATGTGGAGCAGTCATAGGGTGGATGGGGAGGCAGGGAATGAAATATGGAGTGTTAAAAAATAAATTAAAAATAAAATAATATTTTAAAAAATCAAATTATCAAATAACAAAAAAAATAATGTCATAAATAAGCATAGTACTCAGATACATAGCTTAAAAGCTCAGGTAGATAGGCTGCAACAACATATAGAAGTCTATGATACAGGCTTCAGATATCATTTGATAACATTCTTAGCCTATTGCCTTGTAGAAGAAAGTTGTGTGTAAATAAATCTTAAAAGATGTCACCAGTTAGTTACACGGATGTTAGGTCACACACTCAGGTTTGAGAATGGCTACCATGAGGACAGCCATCACCTAAGATAAATTTTAATTAGTCTGGACAGGTAGCATTCCAACCACTTAGGAGTCATTGAACTTCTAATCAGCTATTAGCCTTGCAGAAGGTTCAATGAAAATGTTTTTTTTCCATGAACTCTTATAAATCACACATACATTGTCAAATATATATATCAATACATGTGTGTATAAGTTTATAACCATTGGAGCTATGAAATTTAGTTATTTACAAAAGCTTCACATTTGAAAAAACATGCTGTTCAAAATATAAAGCATAGGTAGAAGTATTTTCTTGGGATCATTGATGATTATGAATCCAATGATACATGCTTAGAGCATGCTAATTACCCAGAGCTTCCCCCCACATTTCTTTATACTATGTATGACATTGCTCTCTGTGTAACAAACATGTTCGTCATCAATATTTCAGATGCCATATTGCTTTGTTCTTTGGAAATTGAGATTGCAAGAAAACAATTCTGAATTTAAGATGAATAAGTGGGTTGCCAATGCTGGATCAATCTCCTCCTCTGATGGAAAGTTCAGATGTCAATGCATCAATAGTAGCTTTGCAGTGGGAAATGGCTTCCTCTTTTCCTTCTTTCAATTTGTATAACACTTCAGCAGAACAGAAGCAGTGATTCATAGATTTCTCAAGCTGTTTCAGCAGAAATATATCTGAGCTTGAAGAGTCTAAAATATCATTCTTTTACACAATCTTTAACCTATCTAGCTTCATTATTAGACCTTTAATTTCTGATTGAAAAATATTACAAAGAAGTGTGGTGTGATTGAATATTATGTGTTAATAAATTTGTGATCATGTCCACTTATGGTCAAAGCTCATATTCCTTGTGGAAAAAAACACAGAATATTTGGTCAAAGTTATAACATAAATATTTATATATATATAATAATGAAACTTTAGAAAATTGAAAGAGCATACTGGAAAATTGGAAAATATGTATTTAACTTCAATATAAAACATCAAAATGAACATAGGATATGCCGGGGCCTAGCAAACACAGAAGTGGATGCCCACAGTCAGCTATTGGATGGATCACAGGGCCCCCAATGGAGGAGATAGAGAAGGTATCCAAGGAGCTAAAGGGATCTGCAACCCTATAGGTGGAACAACAATATGAACTACCCAGTACCACCCAGAGCTCGTGTCTCTAGCTGCATATGTATCAGAAGATGGCTTAGTCGGCCATCAGTGGAAAGAGAGGCCCATTGGTTGTGCAAACTTTATCTGCCACAGTACAGGGGAATGCCAGGGCCAAGAAGTGGGAGTGGGTGGGTGGGGGAGCGGTGGAAGACTTTTGGGATAGCATTGGAAATGCAAATGAAATAAATACCTAATAAAAAATAAAATAAAATAAATTAACAAAAACATCAAAATACAAAGCTTTTTAATAAGACACAGTATTTTCTTGGTTATAAGGGGAAAACAATATTCACAGGAATAAGACAGGCAATAATGACTGGATTATCAGGAAAGAATTTCTCAGAGTCTTCTTGTATAAGAATGTTCAAAAGTTTGAAAAGTTAATATGATAACTTTTTTATAATTTCCAGCTCACTTCAATAATTTTCAATTTTGGTTATATTTAAGGTCTAATCTTCTAATATTTACTATGCCATATTTCTGAATATAAATTTTTTGCCACAAATATTTCAATGTAAGTTGGACTGAGCAAGGGGTCCCCAATGGAGGAATTAGGGAAAGGATTGAAGGAACTGAAGGGGTTTGCAATCCCATAGGAAGAACAACAATATCAACCAACCAGAACCCCCAGAGCTCCCAGGGACTAAATCAATAACCAAAGAATACACATGAGGCACCCATGGCTTCAGCTACATATGTAGCAGAGGATGGCCTTATCTGTCATCAGTGGGAGGAGAGACCCTTGGTTCTGTGAGAGCTTGATGCCCCAGTGTATGGGAATGCCAATGAGGTGAGGTGGGAGTGGGTCAGTGGGTGAACACCCTCATAGAAGCAGGGGTGTGGGGATGGGATAGGATGGTTGTGGAGGAGAAATGGGGAGGGGGGATAGATAACATTTGACATATAAATAAATAAAATATCCAATAAAAAAGAAAAATAACCTTCCACATAACTCATTAATTTTGTAAAACATTTTCAAACAAATACAAATTCCATTATGTCACCTGATAAAACCTTCAAGTGAGGGTAAATATCTCAATACCCACACATTTGTATTCTGTTGCAGTTAGTCTCTAGTAATATATGAAAGTAACATATATGTACCTCATGATTGGGATACATAAAGATGTGAGTTTCTGAAACAACAGCTTAAGAGATGACCATTTGGTCAAGGACAAATAAAATTTTCCAAGTTTGACATAGAGAAAAAAGAAAAGGTTATGACAAAAATCTCAGCATTATTTTAAAGTGGAAGAATTAAGGACAGAGCATTATTAGATTGGAGCCTCATTAAAATCTGTGAACTTAAGAGCATTGGGTGTGCATTGCAAGGACATTGTGAACTTAAAGAACCAGTGATACCTGGGCCTGATTTTACACACCTTTTGTTCTAGGCAGGCGCAACTTCTATATAGTAGGCAAATTCATCGGATCTCCATCCTGCAAATTCTTACATTATGCCTTGCTGTTGTTCCACTTTAGTTTACCTTATTTTAGAAGGTACTGTCAACTTGTCAACAATTTGTTGTAATTAAATTTATAATTATCTAAGGATATCATTATATATTATACATGTAATTCATAGTATTGACTATAATATCCTTTAAGAAACTTTTAACATGTATTTTAAGTGCATTTATGAATGTAACATTATTATGACACAATAGGATCATTGTGACAGTGAAAAAGCAAAAATAATTAAGTTATGAAAAAGATCCTAAAGTAGAAATTATATTTCAACATTCTTAAAAACAGTTTTAATTTATACAAAAATTTAACTTTATTATAATTTAAGATCATGTTGTAGAGTCCTTATAACATCATGCTAAATGAAACATCTAGGGAATTGTTAGCTTCTTCAAAAAAAAAAACCACACACTTATCAGTTATTTTAAGATCACAGTTTACATATCTGGAAATGCTTATGAAGTCAGTTGTTATATATTTTAAATCCCATGCATGTTATGGGATATCTGTTTATTAAATATGAGAGAGATCATTTGTTGTTTATGTACTTGTTTTGTTTTGTTTTGTTTTTAAAGAGAAGAACCAAAATGAAAAGTAAATTTTGATACCAAGTCTCAGGAAAAAAAGCATTTTACAAAAAATGTATATTAGTTCACTTGAATTTATATATTTCATGCTCTTGCTCTGACAGATAGGCTTTCTTCAAGACCATACTCAGCACAGAATTTTCTTTTTTTTTTCAATTAGGTATTTTCTTCATTTACATTTCCAATGCTATCCCAAAAGTCCCCCATACCCTTCCCCCACTCCCCTACCCACCCACTCCCACTTCTTGGCCCTGGTGTTCCCTGTACTGGGGCATATAAAGTTTGCAAGACCAATAGGCCACTCTTCCCAATTATGCCGACTAGGCCATCTTCTGATACATATGCAGCTAGAGACAAAGCTATGGGGGTATTGGTTAGTTCATATTGTTGTTCCACCTATAGGGTTGCAGGCCCCTTTAGCTCCTTGGGTACTTTCTCTAGCTCCACCATTGAGGCCCCTGCCATCTATCCAATAGCTGACTGTGAGCATTTCTGACCTTTATCTCAGTTCTTTTGGCTTATTTAATTTTGTTATATAAAATTGGGAACGATCACCCATGGAAGGAATTACAGAGTCAAAGTTTGGAGCTGAGACAAAAGGATGGACCGTCTAGAGACTGCCATATCCAGGGATCCATCCCATAATTAGCCTCCAAACGATGACACCATTGCATACACTAGCAAGCGTTTGCTGAAAGGACCCTGATATAGCTGTCTCTTGTGAGACTAGGCTGGGGCCTAGCAAACACAGAAGTGGATGCTCACAGTCAGCTATTGGATGGATCACAGGGCCCCCAGTGGAGGAGCTAGAGAAAGTATCCAAGGAGCTAAAGGGATCTGCAACCCTATAGGTGGAACAACATTATGAACTAACCAGTACCCCGGAGCTCTTGACTCTAGCTGCATATGTATCAAAAGATGGCCTAGTAGGCCATCACTGGAAAGAGAGGCCCATTGGACATGCAAACTTTACATGCCCCAGTACAGGGGAACACCAGGGACAAAAAGTGGGAATGGGTGGATAGGAGAGTTGGGGGGAGGGTATGGGGGACTTTTGGGATAGCATTGGAAATGTAATTGAGGAAAATACGTAATAAAATAAGTATTAAAAAAAAGTGGTATACTTTGGTAAAACATTACCTCTGATGGGGACTGTTCTTTTAAGTATCAGATAAATTAAGATTCTGCTGTGTAGCTACTGAGAATAACACACCTGCTGTGTATCTGCTGCATCCAGACTCGGTGGTTCCTTCTATCTCCTTAGCCGTGAGCCATATGGACTCCTTCCTCTCTTCACAGATTCGTTGTTTATAGCTAAAGGCCCCAGCTATAGACTTCAACTTGTGTTGGGGTCCATATTCTTTGTTTTTCCTAGAAGCTGCTATTTTGTTATATCTGAGTTTGCTTGATAGGTGGTAGAACCCATGTGGATTTACTTTTCTTGGTCATCGCCTTAGTTATATACGTTATGTTTATGTGCCCATTTTACCATATTATGAATGTCAATCTTTTATAAGCTCTGTAATTGGCAAGCATCTTCCAAATTATATCTTCCTTTGCCATGTTCATTCCCAGTGAAGTTTTATATTTCAATGTTTTACTTACTGTTTCTGATTTATATCCAGATGAAGCTTTTACTTAGACCAGAGTTTTAAATTTCAATGCTTCACTTGTGTGTGTGATTTATATCCAACTGAAAATCCACACAAACCAAAGTCAAAAAGACTTACAACCCCTCCTAAAACGTTTGTAGTTTTGTGCTTTAAGGAAGCTTATTTGTTTTAATAATTTTATTGTTGACATGAGTTAGATATGGGGCAAACATGTTTTTTTTTAACTTAGTGAGGTCAAGCTGTTGTCACAATATTTCTATAATATAACTTTCATTGTAGAGTATTACAATAAATTAAAACAAGCTCATGGCTTAAACAACAAAAATGGATACCTTCTCATCTTAGACCCTGGAGTGTGACATCAGTGTGATCTTGAGGCTGAGTCTTTATTTTAAAATATGAAATGGGGTAAGCTGTTATGCCTTGTTGCTTCTGGCCTTTGGAAGCAGTATATTCCTGAAGATCCTGTTCTTTCAGTATCAACTGGGTACATAATTGAAACAAACAAGAAAAATGAAAGTAGCCTAAATCTCCATCAACTGATAAGTGGATAATGAAAGTGTGGTACACAGTGGAACATTATTCAGCTATAAAAATGAGATTTGCAGGGAAATAGATGGGATTGGAAATAATCATTCCTAGTGAATTAACCCAGAGCCAGATAGACAAATTCCACATGTTCTTTCTCAGTGATGAATTCTGAATATAAATGTTGGATACATGACTTTAAGTAGGTGTTCCTATCAAAGCCAGGATATAAGTAAGAGTAATACTTAATCTTAATAATAATAAGATGATGGAGAGAAAACATTAGGGACAGGCTTGCATGGTAGAGGATACAATACAAGGGACCACGGCTAAATATCTGTGGAAAATGCCATACATAAACCTACTACTATAAAAGCTTCCTAACACACACACACACACACACACACACACACACACACACACGCAGGGAGAGAGAGACAGAGACAGAGAGACAAAGACAGAGTCAGAGACAGAGAGATAGACAGACATGGGCAGACAAGCACACAAAGAGACAAAGAGAGACTATAAAAACAGTTACCCTAAAATGAGAGAGGATAATTCCACTGTCAGTTAATACAGTCTGCAAAGTAAATAAGCTTGGTGCCAAGTATAAGATATTCAATGAGTTGTTGGCCAACCAATGCACAAAACTTTCAACCCAAAACTTATCGTATCTTAAAGAAAGGCAGAGACAGCAGATGATACAGAGACTGAGTGTATGGTGTACCAATAAACAGCCCAACCTGAGACCCAACCCATGAGCAAGCATCAATTCCTGACCCTATTAATGATATTTTGTTATGCTTACAGACAGGAGTCTAGCATGGCTGTCCTGTGAGAGGATCCTCCACCCAGCAGCTTAGTCAGAGGCAGACACCCACTGCCAAACAGTAGATGGAGCTTGGGGATTCTTACGGAAAAGTAGGGGGATGGATTGAATGTCATGAAGGGGATAGGAATTCCAAAGGATATCCAGGATTCAAGTAACCTGGAAACTTGGGGTTTTCAGAGACTGAACCACTAAGCAGTGAGCATATAAGAGGGCTGGATCTAGACCTCCCTGCACATAAGTAGCAGATGTGCAGCTTGATCCTTATGTGAGTCCTGAAAAACTGGAGCAGGATCCTAAAATCTGTTGCCTGTCTGTGGGATATAGTATAGATGGGCTGCCTTGCCTGACCTCAGTAGGAGAGGATGCCCCTAACCCTGCAGAGATTTGATGTGATAGGATGGGAAGATACCAGGAGGGCACAGCATCTGATCAGAGGATAATGGGATGGAGAATGGGGGAAGAAGTGTGGGACGGAGTTACAAGGGGTCATTTGCAAGATATAAATTGAATCAAATAAAATAAAATAAAAAATAAAATAAAGCAAAAAATAATTAGCCGTAAAATGATGCTGAAACTGATAGAGGAAGGCCTTGCTGAGTTATCATCAGAGAAGCATCCTTCTACAAAAGTTTAGAACAAATAAAGAGACCCACAGCCAGATATGATGCAGAGAGTTCGAGTCCTTGGAACACTCAGTCCTAAACAGGCTGTCCAGGTTACCCCCTCTAGATGATATTTTCTAGTTCTATCCATTTGTCTTCAAAGTTCACGACAGGCTGATATTGGGTTGTAAAGTGAATAGATAAGTTAATATAAACAATAAGAACAACAAAACCAAATGTCTGCATCAAATTGTTTTTCTCTATACTCAGATAGTCTTGCAGAGGAGGGGGCATAAAAATTGCAAGAGCTAGGGGGAACTGGAGAACACAAAGAAGTCAAGGCCATCTAAATCAGCATCGAAAAGATTCATCTAAACTCGCTGACTTGGAGGCAGCATCTAAAAGGCTGGCAGAGATCTGCACTATGAACTCTGAATATATATTATGATTTCTGGTTTAGTGGTTTTCATGGATTCCTGTCTGTTGAATGAGGTAGGCTCTTCTGCTGTAGCTTGGTTCCCTAGCTTCTGTTCGTTTGTTGTTTTGGTTGTTTGTTTTGTTTAATTCTGGTGTGATAGTTTTTCTTCCTTCTTGTTACAGTTTCATGCATTTTATTATTATTGTTAAAAGTCTGTCTGTTTTCTAAAGGGAGGTATAAATGAAGTGGATCTGGACAGGAGAGGAGGTGGGGAGGAACTATAAAAAGTAGAGAGAGGTAAAATAGTAGTCAAGGTATATTAAATAAAACATATCTATATAAATAAAACAACATATATGTAAAAGGAAAAAGAAAGAAAACTTTCCAAAAAATACAGAGATTTATTGTATTATACCATAAGCATATAAGGTAGGTTTAATTTAAAAGAAGAAAAGTTTTTATTATTCTAAAATTGTGAACATGGAGAAATGAGGAAAAGCCTTCCTCTAGGTTTTTGAGTCAGAGTACTGCAGAAAAATTATTTTACTCCTCAAAAGTTTTCAAAAGAAGCAGATACCTCTGGGAATATTAAATTTTCTGTCTCAAAAGGAAAATGAGCAGAACTTCAAATATGGTTTAAGGCAAAAATAATTTTGCTGCATATTAAAGACTGGTTCCAAAATAAAAAGTAGAACATCTTTTGGAACTAGAGAGATATAGTTAAGGGATCAAATTAATAGATGTAAATTCATATAAGACTGAGATAGAAGAACAGAATTGTCATATTCTAAAAATGATGTGGCACATTCTTTTGTGCCCTCACTACCTCCTGTACTAGAATATTTCAACCACAGGACTGAATTAAACATGTATTGTAATGGTAAACTCTGAAAGCAAAAAGCCATCAATATACGCAAAAGTGAACAAAATGTGAGGATATTCCAGACAGTACAATGCCAATTAAGACTGAGAAAAGGCATGTTGTGAAAACAAAGCAAATCCCAGGAATCTGCACTGCTATGAATTGGGGAAGGGTCAAGGTGAGAAATTATTTTTTAAAATTTGAAGATCAGTGAAATGCTTCACATACAATGAAGCTTAATCACGTCTCACCAGTGGCTTCACGTTTTATGAAATGTGAATCTTGTACAGCAATGTGCTGTTAGCTTAGAGAATACAGACTACAAAGTTGTGAACATAAATCTCTGTAAAATACTGTTTCATGTGGAGAGAAGTTTACATCGCAGTTTAATTTTAAATAATAAATATTCCAACATTAGTGATATAACAGTTTTAAGAATTATGTTCTGAAATCATTACCCTTGAGGTCAGCATTAAGTCCTATATATACTAAAACCATTATCGAGATTCAACAGGTAGGAGCATCATATTTAGGAATATCCATGCATGCATACATACATATGTATGTACATGTGCTTATATATGTACATTGCTTCTGTGTACACATATATTTTAATAAAAATTAAATAAAATGGTCCATAAGGCATGAATTTTAGAAGGATCAAAGGTAAAACGGAAAAATAAGAGGTATTGGAGGGATGAAAGACAAAGAGGAAAATAATATAATTTTATTATAATGTCCAGATTTTTTAAAATGTGAAATATGATCTTTAAATATTTGTAATTATACTTTTGAGAGTCTCTTAAATATTATTTATTTTCTTCTCTTTTTTTATTGGATAACATTTCAAATGTTATCTCCTTTTCAAGTTTCTCCTGGAACCTCTTTATCCCATGCCCCCTTGCCTTGCTTCCCCTACCCACCCACCCACTCTTACCTTCCAAATATTGCATTCCCCTATGTTAGGGCATCAAGTCTTCACAGGACCAAGGACTTCTTCTCCCATTAATGCCAGATAAAGCCATCCTTTGCTACATATACAGCTGGGGCCATGAGTCCCTCCATGTTTATGTACTCTTTGGTTGGTGTTTTAGTCTGCGGGGGCTCTGGGGGGTCTGATTCGTTGATATTGTTGTTCTTCCTATGAGGTTGTAAACACATTCAGCCCCTTCAGTCCTTTCTCCAGAGCCTGACAAATATAGAAGCAGATTCTTGCAGCCAATCACTGGACTGAGCACAGGGTCCCCAATGGAGAAGTTATTTATTTTCAATAGTGTGTATACACAAGAATGCATGTATCCATGAGGACATACACATGCCACAGTCAGAGGGCAACCATTGACTGCCATTTCTCTCCTTCTGTTTTCTACATTCTAGGAATTGAACTCTAATTTTCAGGCCTACCAGTAAGTACCTTTATTTGCTGATTTCTCTTGCTACTCTCACGTCTTTTAGTAATAAGCAATTCTGTGATATCGTTTCCATAATTTAAGTTTTCTTGTAGTAATTCATTGCTTGATTAGAATAGTTAGTGGTGATTGAAAATTTATGTAAGAATAATTAAATATTATTTATGGTAATATTATTAACACTTGTACTCATTGAGAGTTTAATAAATTCGGTTTCATATCCAACAAGTAAAATCATGTAGGAAGTACTATACTAATATATATGTTATCCTTTTTTATATGTATTATAATTTTCAAAACAATCTCAACTCCAATCTTAACTAGGTAGCATTGATTGTCCTTCATTTTCATTTCTTGCTATTTAAGATGAGATTTTTCACACATGACATAGAACATCTTTCGATTTTTCCTCTATAATAAACAATGATGGTATCATAATTGCATATTTACTACCAGCTTCACTAAATGATAAGTTAATAGATAGCCATAAAACACTATAATTTATCCAGACTATAGCTACCTAAGTTTCTTTCCAGCAAGTTTCTAAACATCTTAGTCTTTCTTAATAACATTTAAGCAATGAAGCTTGAAAGATAACATAAAAAATCATTAAAACCCCAAAGAGTAGGTTTTTTAAAGTATTCTGAATGCAATAATATTAATCTGAATAGTCTATCTATTGTATTTTAAATATTTTCTTCAGTATTTAATAACTTTCTAGTACAAGTAACCAAAGTCAGTGTTAAGTACTGTAAAAGATTATGTCACAAATTATACCAGTCACCATTCCTGAAGCCAGTGGTACTCTACCATCCAAACGAAATAATGGTTTTCACCAGTAATTTTACATAGACATGGATCCAAAAACTTTCAACATTTTACAAAACTAAACCCACAAATTTGCATAAAGGCCTGTACACAGAAAATAACTGGCACTTATTCTAGCAGTGTGCAACTCATTTTTTGTCAAACTTCAAGGAATATTTAATATCAGCAGGCTAAAAATAAAATCATAGAGTCATGTCAATAGTAAGAGAAAGATATTGGATAAAAATTAACACATCATAATAAATACTGTCAGAGATTTATTAAGTCGAGAATTAGAAGGGAACTTTTACAACATGATGAAGAATAACTTGAGCTAAATATAGGTATGAAAATCATCAAAATAGAAACAAATGAAGAGGGAGAAAACCAAACGTGCTCCCTTTAAAATGACAGATAAAGATGTCTCTCTATTAATTTCTTTTCAACATTCAACTGAAAACCATGGTGAACCTACTGAGGGAGGAAAAGAAAAAAATGAAGAAAAGGAAAAGGAGCTTAAGAAGAAACAAAAATGTCTTTGCATCACAGCTCATGTTTGTTTATAAGGAAAACCTCAATGGAACAAAGACTTTCTTTAAATATACAACACAGAAGAAGTAGTGTTGGAAATAGAGTGGTCAGATCAAAGAAGAGAACAGAGAGCATAAAATGTAGATGTGTGTGTGCATACTGTAAAAATCTTGTATATTCATAGTTAGTCAATGCACCATTTCAAAATACTATTAAAAATAATATTAAAAAGTATTAAATATTAAAAATAAAATCATAGTATAAATACATCTTTTCTTATTTCTCCTTTCTCCCTCTAAACCCTCCTAGGAAGCTGTGTGACTTGTTCTTTTTCAAATATATGGTTTCTTTTCCTTTAATTGTTTATATATATACATATATATATAAACATATATATGCATATATATATATGAATGACATTATTGACACATTTTTGATAAATGAGAAAATCAATACCATAAAGATAACTATGTTTCTGGAACAATTTACACACTCTAAGCATCATAAGATGATCCTAAGTACTTTAGTGTTTATTTACAAAAATTATCTATTTAATATGAAAAGAAGTGTTCAATTAAAACATGAATCATGTAGTTTATCTGTGGGCTTTTTATTTACTTTTATAATCCTAAACACTACTGAGACATATATCAGAGAAAAAATTATCATTGCCTATAATTAGGTGCTTAATATACTGACTCATAAGAAGTTTGTGGGCATCTAGGTCGTCAATGAGTCAATTATATTTCTATCTATTTATATTTACATTTCTGCAACTGCTCTTGAAATACTGCTACTCAAAAGTCATTACTCTTGATCAAAATAAAAGCATAATTATAACAGGAAGAGCCTGTATATTTCTCTTTTATTTTTTCTTACCATGTGCACATTTTCCAATTTTCAAATAGTTTATTCAGCTGGGTATTTGGGACACGCGGGCCACAGTTTTATAGCTGCTCTGACAAAGTAATCTTCCTAGTGTCTATATATTTTCCATAGCCAGGCAAGAAAGAGAGCAATTTACAGCTGGCAGCACTCCTCAGCCCTCCTTCCTTCCTACCCTGTATTACAATGGCATGATGGATCTTCATGGAATATATGGCACCAAGAGTTGCTGTTCCCAAGAGTAAGCTTTTTAAATAAAATTATTTTCTTTATACTTCAAATTCTGTGCTGTACATAAATAGAAATTGATCAAAGTAAACTTCAGAGAGATTGCATGAATCTGTACCATATAGTTTTGATCCTTCCCCCGACCCCCCAAGCTGATGGCATATTAAGCCATTCAATTCTCATTTGTATTGAAATGCTCTACTGCTGACTTTGTAACAGCAAATGAGGCTTGCAAAAACCTCCATCCAGAGAGTCATGTTCTTCTGTAAATGTGATAATTGCCCCCATTTGACTACTGATTCATTTGGCCTTCATATGGATAATTAAGAACCACAGACCTGTGGTAATGAACTAACCACATGGTATTCTGAACATTTGCAACATCCTGTTTAAAACACACCAATTAAATTAAAAACATTGAGCTAAGGTTTGTTAAATCAAAAGGTGCTCATTTTTACTCATACTTGAAAGTGCATATTAGGTACTTTATTGTTCAATGGTGAAGTATTATAATTGGTCACAGCATAGCATAGAGTTAATAATGCCAGCATCTCATATTTCATATTTGTTTATGAAGCAAATGCAGAATTTCAGATAAACATATTTATTTTGATGCATTGCAAACAAACTTATACTTTGAAAGTGATGTTTGTTTTAGATGACTGCCTGAGGAAAAAGGAAAGAAATATTTGTTCACAACAGAAAAAAAATGATCAAACATTTCAACTGTTCAGGCAACATTACTCTTCAAAAGAGATTCTAGTTGATTAGTTGATTAAATTGATTTTGATAATGTTTCGCTTTTCATTTACTTCAGAATAATTCATTATAAGCAAAATTGAATTATATTGACGTTTTACATTTGCATGAAAACATCTTTTCAGACTTCAGCCTTTGAATGTATCCACAAACTAATGCATTGCACTCATTCTAGGAATTTGACTCTCCATCTTGAGAAGGTAAATGAGGTGCAGGGTAGAGAATGTTGTTGATAAACACTGTTCTAGCACTTGATATTTAACTAAATAAAAGCACCCCCTATTTCTGTGTACTTTTCTGGTAGAGGGAGAAGTACAGCCCCCAGGGATGCTAATTTCCCCAACAGGTCCACTAGGACATGGTGAGGGATTATCATTCAATTGGCAATTCTGGTCCCTGTGATTACTAAGGATATGGAAGATCAGTAAACTCTAGCTAACAGAAACCCTGCAATTCAAGGCTGCTAGAACGCTGGGGCCTAGCAAACAAGGAAGTGGATGCTCACAGTCAGCTATTGGATGGATCACAGGGCCCCCAATGGAGGAGCTAGAGAAAATACCCAAGGAGCTAAAGGGATCTGCAACCCTATAGGTGGAACAACATTATGAACTAACCAGTACCCCGGAGCTCTTGACTCTAGCTGCATATGTATCAAAAGATGGCCTAGTCGGCCATCACTTGAAAGAGAGGCCCATTGGACATGCAAACTTTATATGCCCCAGTACAGGGGAACGCCAGGGCTAAGAAGTGGGAGTGGGTGGGTGTGGGAGTGGGTGGGTAGGGGAGTGGGTGGGGGAGGGTATGGGGGACTTTTGGGATAGCATTGGAAATGTAAATGAGGAAAATACCTAATTAAAAAAAAAAGAACCCAGAAAAAAAAAAAAGAAAAAGAAAAGAGTATGTGAGCCTATTTAAGGGAGAGTAGAGAAATGAATCATTTGGACACCTGGATTCTTTACCATGAAGACTGTACTATGAAGCTGTTACAGCTTTATTAAAAAATGTTGTCTGTTACCCAGAAATAAACAAAGAAATGAGGTTGTTAATTATTATATTGTTATTCTGCTGAATAAAGACATGTTTCTTTGCCATTCTCTGTAAGTTTTATTCAGTAAGACAATCAAGCAGTTTAGAGTATTTCTGTGTCAGTATCCTGATCCTAGGAGACTACAGCTTCAAAAATATATTTTAACGAAGACAATCACTGGTTTATTGAAACTCATTGATATAAAGGCTTCTGGCATGTTTCTGCTGGGAAAAGAGTCAGACATATATGTAATTTGCATATATATGTATATGTATACACATATGTAATGTGCATATACATGAATATGTGTATGAAAATGCATGCATACATAATGTATATATGTAACAACTTGCATTATATAATGTGCATTTATATGTATATAGATACACAAGCACATGGATATGTAATGCGCATGTACATAAATATATATATATATATATGCACATATATACACAAAAGAGTAGCTGTGAGTGAGAGAGTCTATGCAAAATATAACTCTAGATGACTGTAGCTCTTCCTTTTCTCATCCTGATAATACAATTCCAGACAAAACATTATCAGAAATCTATTCCTGTATATCCTAGAACAGGATGACTAGTTCTGCTCAGTCTTAGGAATTGAAGTGGTGATGAGATATGTGGTCCTCAACCTTCAGTTCTGTCCTTTTAGTAACTACATAAATGCATGTTGATTCCATGTACCATCCCTGGTTTTACCTTTCAAGTAACTTGGAACATGAATATAATGTTGAATGTTGTCTTACTGGTAGTAGCATATTGAGCTCATGATGAGAACTGAATAAACAAAACAAAACAAAAACAAGCAAACAAACAACTTACATTGAATTTTTGCTCTAAAGTGTAAATACTTATGATTTTTCTAAGGCATTTCAAGATGGGGAAGTTTCTCACCATCTTTTCTTTCTCCATCCTTCACTCAGTTTCAGGTCAAGATGAAATTTGTTCACTTGCAGGCCTAATACATAAATTTGGCTTCTTTTTGTTCTTTGCATCATCATCAGCTGCATTCCATAAATTCCTGTCCCTTATACCTTTAAAATGCTAAGAATTACACATTCTTTGCTTTATTGTTCCAACCATGGCACATGACTATGTCTTTTATAAAACACAGAGCTACAGGTCTTAGATTCAGCTTCATAGTGTGTTTTACTTGTAGCCATTATACCAATAATTACTTCTGTAATTTGTCTAAAGTCAGTCTATTTGAGGACTCCCAGAGCCTTAATTCTAGACTGTATTTGCTCCTAATATATGTAGTACAAAGAGTCATCATTATTATCTTATAAGAAAAGATATATTATATGATAGCACATGATGATTAACATGGGAGTCATCAGAACTTGTGAACTTGCAGTGTTCAGATGTTATCTGTAGACTATTCTGCATATGTATGTATATATACAGATACATATATATGTATATGTTTCTCTAGAATTATTTTCAGACTTCTATTCTTTTAGAACATTGCTTACTGTAATATTTTTTGATAATCTTTTCTACACTCATACCAAACATTCTTGAAGTATTTGAAATCAGTAAGGGAAGTATTACATAAAAGACACAGGAGTTCTCAAACATTAAAAATATTCTAAAAAGGTTAAAATGTTTCCAGAGAAGGTAAGAAAGCCAAAGTTTGGAGAAAATTTATACCTAATCTGTCATTATCTCTATCTATCTATCTATCTATCTATCTATCTATCTATCTATCTATCTATCTATCTATCTATCTATCTATCTATCTATCATCTATCTATCTATCTATCTATCTATCTATCTATCTATCTATCTATCTATCTATCTATCTATCCTCTACAATCTACCTCCCATTCACACTTCCTCCCTCCCTCCCATGTATGATATGCTTGGTTTTCTGCAAAATAACAACAACAACAACAAAACAAAAACAATAAATGTGCTATAAGTTGTGCAACATAGAGTTATACATATATGAAGATATTACTTAGGCAAAATTGATTAATATCTTTAAGTGAATTGAGATTGCCTTATCAAGTCTCCATTTGTTATTATTGTTATTAATTTTGGAGGGGTTCAATACAGGGTTTCTCTGTGTAGCCTTGGCTGTCCTAGAACTCACTTTGTAGACTAGGCTGGCCTTGAACTCAGAAATCCACCTGCCTCTGCCTCCCAAGTGCTGGGATTAAAGGTATGCGCCACCACCAACCAGCTATTTATTTTCTTACACTCCAGATTTTATTCCACCCCTGTCCATCCCGACTATTCCACATCCCATACCTACTCCCCAGTCTATCCTCCGTCTTCACAAGGATGTCCCTACCCCCATCGTCCACCCTACCTGACCTCTAAAACTCCCTCTTATAACACCATGTTATAGTATATAATTGCTCATTATAACTATACCAATTTTAATGACATAACTCAATTTCAGAGATGATGAGATGCCTGTAAGAGTATCATATGTTTTAAAAGTTGATTGCTAAGATTACCTGTAATGCATTAGTTATTAGTTTGGGAACTCAAAGCTGTAGAATCTTTGGCTTGCATGTTTGTTCAATTATCTACTTATAAAAAAAATGCCACATAATAGTTCCTTCACTGAATCTGGTATTTCTTGTGAAAGAAATGTTCCTGGCTGGTTGAATCTTATTTCACTGTATGTTATATAGCAGCATTTTACCTTTTCCCTCATTGCTATTCCCATCTAGTAAAGGTTTAATGTACTCTTCAGTTGTACTCTGCTTACAGAGTACTAACTCTTGTACTAACAAGCTTAGATGCTTTCAGCCATCTTCTTTGAATATCATTGTGATTTTCATATCTCATATACAGAAAATGAACAGAAAATATTTCAAATCCTACAATAAAACTTAAACCATTAAAAATCAAGACAAATCATTAAAATCACTCTACAAATATTTTTTCATAATTGCAGATTCATTTGTTAAGAGAATCAACACACATGTATATACAGATCGTCACATTCATGCATCATAGAGACCTGCATGCTTAACTATGTATATTCAGAAAATTTTTAACATAACTCACATATTTACACATTTATTTCTATTTAAGGTATGCATCTAAACAGTCTTATTATCACATAGCTACATATCCTTATCCTTCAAATACACTTTTATTTATGAGTAGATTGTTCAAGAAATGCTAAAACTTTATCTCAAATTTCAAAAAGCATTATTCTTGCACCCAAAACAGAAAAAAATTGCTCACAATGAAGTTCATACAGCCCAAAGATCCTAAGAATAGATGATATATTTACATAATTTTCTTGAGACTTAGGCTTAGCAATTATTTACCAGAACCCTCTTACAGACATATGTAAAGTGAAACAACAAACAAGAAAAGGAAACCCATACTCAAAATGTCTTAGAATTGTTTAAATCTACTATATTCTACAGTTCTTTTAAATTTTTGGCTTAATTTTCTGAAAAATTTAGTCATTCAGTTATTTTTTTCTCATGAATGTATAAAACATTTTATTTTATTACTATTTTTCTTTGACATGATAAAATTTAGCCATTATTTCTTTTCCCTTTCCTCCCATACATTGATTCTTTTAAAAAAATATATTTATTTTTTTTTGGGGGGGGGTTGTTGTTTTGTTGTTGTTGTTATTGTTGTTGTTGTTGAGAACAGTGCAGAAGATGGAGGTCTGGCTTGTGAAATTTCAGAGGGAAAATTAAAGACTATTTTCAGGGCCATTACTGTTTTGATTGTGGAGATTTTGTAGTTCTGGTTAGGGGGGGCTGAAAAATCAGCTATGATTAACAAGATACCAGAACTACTAAAGCAAAACCTTTGCATTATTGGGACTATTGATGCTGGTTAGCTGAAGCTAAGAAATTAGCAGTGATTAAGAAGAGACCAGCATCATTGAGGTGACATTTCTGGGAAGTGTTTTCGGAGAGCACGGAGGCTGTGTTCCAGAGATAGCCAAGGTTGTACCTTGTGCTGTGGCTGGACTTGGTAATGTATAAGAGTTACTCAGGTGGTACTGGTTTTGAAGGCATGAAGGGGTCACACAGAGCAGCTGAGGCTTGGCACTGTGCAAGGCCATGGAAGGCCATTGGTGAAGGTGCAGCCTCAGTTGCAATTGAAGGCCCAGGACTGAAGGGGTCATGCAGTGTTTTGGAGATGCCAGTACCATGAGATGGCCACCAAGAGCAGCAGCAGTGGAGTACTGGCAGCTGGAGCCTAGAAGACAAGCCATATGCTACAAAGGACAGGGCTGGAGAAGTGACCCAAGCCCTTGGAGGAGCACAGAAGATCATGAGTTGGATCCCAGACATTGGAGATTTGGAGTTTAATTTTTGCTTTTGATTGTGACTGTGCCCTGATAATTTTCCCTCTTGAAGGAAGAAAATACTTTAGTGGATCCCACAGTTAAGAGACTTTTAATTGTAAAAAGATTTTGGATTTTACATTTTAAAGGGATTGACTTTTAATATGTAAAGACTGTGGGACTTTTAAAGTTGTTTAGATCTTGGGGATGAATAAGAAATTAAGGGTTGAGGCTTACTAGTGAAGTGTTTGTGTGTCAAGTTGACAAGGGGTCAATTGTACTGGCTAGTTTTGTGTCAACTTGACACAGCTGGAATTATCACAGAGAAAGGAGCTTCAGTAGAGGAAATGCCTCCATGAGATCTAACTGTAAGGCATTTTCTCAATTAGTGATCAAGGGGAAAAGGTCCCTTGTGGGTGGGACAGTCTCTGGGCTGGAAATCTTGGATCTATAAGAGAGCAGGCTGAGCAAGCCAGGAGAAGCAAGCCAGTAAAGAACATCCCTCCATGGCCTCTGCATCAGCTCCTGCTTTCTGACCTGCTTGAGTTCCAGTCCTGCATCCTTTGGTGATCAACAGCAGTATGGAAGTCTAAGCCAAATAAATCCTTTCCTTCCCAACTGCTTCTTGGTCATGATGTTTTGACCAGGAATAGAAACCCTAAGACAATCCACTTATCAGTGAGTGCATACCATGTGTGTTCTTTTGTGATTGGGTTACCTCACTCAGGATGATATCCTCCAGATACATCCATTTGCCTAAGAATTTCATAAATTCATTGTTTTTAATAGCTGAGTAGTACTTCATTGTGTAAATGTACCACATTTTCTGTATCCTTTCCTCTGTTGAGAGACATCTGGGTTCTTTCCAGCTTCCGGCTATTATAAATAAGGCTGCTATGATCATAGTGGAGCATGTGTCCTTATTACAAGTTGGAACATCTTCTGGGTGTATGCCCAAGAGCGGTATTGCTGGATCCTCCGGTAGTACTATGTCCAATTTTCTGAGGAACCGCCAGACTGATTTCCAGAGTGGTTGTACAAGCTTGCAATCCCACCAACAATGGAGGAGTGTTCCTCTTTCTCTACATCCTCGCCAGCATCTGCTGTCACCTGAATTTTTGATCTTAGCCATTCTGACTGGTGTGAGGTAGAATCTCAGGGTTGTTTTGATTTGCATTTCCCAGATGATTAAGAATGTTGAACATTTTTTCAGGTGCTTCTCAGCCATTCAGTATTCCTCGGTTGAAATTTCTTTGTTTAGCTCTGTACTCCATTTTTAATAGGGTTATTTGTTTTTCTGGAGTCCAGCTTATTGAGTTCTTTGTATTAAGGAAAAGTAATTGTTGCTTCCTGTTATTTTTGATGTTAGAGTTGAGATTCTGTTCTTGTGGCTATCTTTTAGGTTTGTTGAAGGATTACTTTCTTGCTCTTCCTAGGGTGTATTTTCCCTCCTTTTGTTGGGATTTCCCCTTTAATATCCTTTGAAAGGGCTGGATTCCTGGAAAGATATTGTTTGCATTTGGTTTTTTCATGGAATACTTTGGTTTCTCCATATATGGTAATTGAGAGTTTTGTTGGGTATAGTAGCATGAGCTGGAATTTGTGTTTCTTAGGGTTTGTATAACATCTGTTCAGGATCTTCTGACTTTCATAGTCTCTGGTGAGAAGTCTGGTGTAATTCTAATAGGTCTGCCTTTAAATGTTACCTGACCTTTTTTCTCTGCTGCTTTTAATATTTTGTCCTTATTTAGTGCATTTGTTGTTCTGATTATTATGTGTCGGGAAAAATTTCTTTTCTTTTCCAGTCTATTTGGGGTTCTGTAGGCTTCTTGTATGTTCATGGGCATCTCCTTCTTTAGGATAGGGAAGTTTTCTTCTAAAATTTTGTTGAAGATATTTACTGGAACTTAAGCTGAAAAATCTTCATTCTCATCTCTCTCTATCATCCTTAGGTTTGGTCTTCTCATTGTGTCTTGGATTAGATGCTCACGTCTATGGTTCCTGATTTCTTTCCTAGGATTTCTATCTCCAGATTGTCTCCTTTTGGGTTTTCTTTATTGTTTCTACTTCCATTTTTAGATGGTGATATCACCTGAGTCCCAGGGTCAGAGCCCTCCCTGGAGGCCAACTCTCCTCTGGAATGGAAGGTGTACAGAGGTCTGGGTCTCAGCTCTGCCTCCTAGCTGAGGATGAAGGCCTAAAGGGACCCTGTTCAAGAAGCTCTGTTGCTTCTGGGGCCCACACGCTTTCCTGTGAGGACTGTTCTCTGAGAGATCTGGGATACAAGATCAGAGTTGAGTTTTGTACAGGGTGATAAATCTGGATCTATTTCTGTTCTTCTAGATGAAGATACCTTGTTAGATCAGCAACATTTGAACATTTGTTGAAGACATTTTCTTTTCTTAACATTTTTCCATTGTATACTTCTGTTTTCTTTGACAAAAATCGAGCGTATATAGGTGTGTGGATTTATGTCTGGGTATTGGATTTGATTCCATTTTTAATCCAAATCCCATATGTTTTTTATTACTATTGCTGTGTAGTACAGCTTGAAATCAGAAATAGTGAAACCTCAAGAAGTTATCTTATCATACAGGATTGTTTTAGCTATCCCTAATTTTTTTTTCATATGAAATTGAGTATTCTTCTTTCAAGGTTTATAGAGTATTGTGTTGGAATTTTCATGGTATTTGTATTGAATTTATAGATTGCTTTTGGTAAGATGGCCATTTTTTTTTCAGGTTTCCTGTTCATTTTAGAATCTTTAACTGTATGTATTTTTTTTAATTAGGTATTTTCCTTGTTTATATTTCCAATGCTATCCCAAAAGTCCCCCATACCCACCCCCCCAATCCCCTACCCACCCACTCCCCCTTTTTGGCCCTGGCGTTCCCCTGTACTGGGGCATATAAAGTTTGCAAGTCCAAAGGGCCTCTCTTTCCAGTGATGGCTGACTAGGCCATCTTTTGATACATATGCAGCTAGAGACAAGAGCTCCGGGGTACTGGTTAGTTCATATTGTTGTTCCACATATAGGGTTGCAGTTCCCTTTAGCTCCTTGGGTACTTTCTCTAGCTCCTCCATTGGGGGCCGTGTGACCCATCCAATAGCTGACTGTGAGCATCCACTTCTGTGTTTGCTAGGCCCCGGCATAGTCTCACAAGAGACAGCTATATCTGGGTCCTTACAGCAAAATCTTGATAGTGTATGCAATGGTGTCAGCATTTGGAAACTGATTATGGGATGGGTCCCTGGATATGGCAATCACTAGATGGTCCATCCGTTTGTCACAGCTCCAAATTTTGTCTCTGTAACTCCTTCCATGGGTGTTTTGTTCTCAATTCTAGGAAGGGGCAAAGTGTCCACACTTTGGTCTTCGTTCTTCTTGAGTTTCATGCGTTTAGCATGAAAATTGGACATAGTACTACCAGAGGATCCTGCAATACCTCTCTTGGGCATATATCCAGAAGATGTTCAAACTGGTAAGAAGGACACATGCTCCACTATGTTCATAGCAGCCTTATTTATAATAGCCAGAAGCTGGAAAGAACCCAGATGCCCCTCAACAGAGGAATGGATACAGAAAATGTGGTCCATTTACACAATGGAGTACTACTCAGCTATTAAAAAGAATGAATTTATGGAATTCCTAGGCAAATGGATGGACCTGGAGGGCATCATCCTAGGTGAGGTAACCCAATCACAAAGGAACTTGCACAATATGTACTCACTGATAATTGGATATTAGCTCAGAAACTTAGGATACACAAGATATAAGATACAATTTGCTAAAGATGGCCATTTTTATTTTGTTAATTCTGTTGATCCATTATCAGGGTAGAACTTTTCATCTTCTGATATCTTTCTCAATTTTATTTTCTTCAAACACATAAACTTCTTCTCAAACAGGTCCTTCAGTTAATTGGTTAGAGTTGCACTAAGATATTTTATGTTTTTTGTGGTATTATTTCTATAACTTCTTGTTCAGCCTGTTTAATGTTTGTAATACAAAGGCTACTCTTTTTTTATTTAATTTTCTTTTTTTTTGGTTTTTCGAGACAGGGTTTCTCTGTATAACCCTGGCTGTCCTGGAACTCACTTTGTAGACCAGGCTGGCCTCGAACTCAGAGATCCACCTGCCTCTGCCTCCCGAGTGCTGGGATTAAAGGCATGCGCCACCACGCCCGGCTTTTTAGTTAATTTTCTTTTTATTTATTTATTTTTTATTAGATATTTTCTTTATATACATTTCAAATGCTATCCCAAAAGTTCCCTATACCCTCCCTCTGCCCTGCTCCTCTACCCATCCACTCCTGCTTCTTTGCCCGGGCATTAACAAGACAGCATTTTCAACAAATGGTGCTGGCACAATTGGCAGTTATCATGTAGAAGAATGCAAATTGATCCATTCTTATCTCCTTGTACAAAGCTCAAGTCTAAGTGGATCAAAGACCTCCACATAAGACCAGAGACACTGAAATTAATAGAGGAGAAAGTATGGAAAAGCCTCAAAGATATGGGCACAGGGGAAAAATTCCTAAACAGAACAGCAATGGCTTGCGTTGTAAGATCAGGAATTGACAAATGGGACCTCATAAAATTGCAAAGCTTCTGTAAGGCAAAAGACACTGTCAATAAGACAAAAAGGCCACCAATAGATTAGTTAATTTTCTATCAAACCACTTTTCTAACAGTGCTGATGAGTATGAGTTCATAGGGATTATTTTTAAATACTTAATTTTCTGTGCTTACTTCTTTATTATTACAAACATGTTATAACTTATTTTTAGATTTGGATAAAACATGGAGAGAAAATAAAGGTATATAGGAAGACAGAAACACAAACAGAGATAGACACAGACTCAGAATAAAGCAGAAAGAAGAAAGGACAGGACCAGGGAAGAAAATAGAAGAAAAATGAAGACAAAAGGGAAAAAATATGCCTTGTGTCCTTTTAAGTTAAAAACTAGCAAGGACATATGAATGGTAATGTTTGTACTAAGATTTATCTTAAATGTATCTTTAAATATAGAATTTTATACAAATATTCCTTTGTATAAAAATTGCAATCAATTTTGAATTTACATAAAACTCCCAATACACCATGCATTTGTGAATAATTTCAGACATCTAAGGAGGAAGGTAAAGATATCCTAAGAGGAAATCTAATCGTAGTATTCAGCAACACTAATTACTAGTATGGAATTATTTTTGTCTGCTCTAGACAGATGCTGTGGTAAAATCCTTAATCCCTTTGAGAGGGTGTCTAAGCAATACTAATCTTTGTCTGAAAAATAAGCTAAAATAACTCTCAATGTCTGTTTTTTTTTATGATTGTGGCATCTCAGTGATATTAACTGAGGCTGTCTCTAAAGTATGTATATATCGAAGTACCTGCTCTCTGAAACTCAGAAGATAAACATACATGGAGATGAAATTCTAAAAATAAGTGAAGCTTTTTTTTGTGGTTCTACTGCAACATGGTAGCTGTTTAATTAGGATAAAAATAGGAGGGTGACACTGGAATGCAGGTGCACAGCAATGGCATGGCAGAAGCATCAAGAAGCCAGTATCACCACTGTCCTGGCAAATGTCCCAGAAGACCCCAACTCTAGTGGCTTCCCATGCTCAATATCCAACTCCAATAGTGTGCTAAAGATGTCACTCAGTTAAACTGGTCAGTGTGCAGTGAACTGCTTTGGATGCCCCCGGGAACCAAAGCACTAATTCATCAACAGAGAGGTGCTTGGGAGAACATTTTTCTTCTTGAGCTCCATTCAAAATATGACACAGGATCAAGAATATATGATGAATTGTGTTGGTCTGTGTTCAACCCCAAAGGAATTGTTTTCAAAATATCTTCATATTAATATTATCAACATCGCCCAGCCACTTCAGAAACACAGATATCTGTGGCCCAAGTTTCTGCTGAGGCACAAATAGAAGCTAGCACATTCTGTTTTAGCAAGACCTTCAGTTTATTTGATTGACTTCCAGTTTGGGGACTTTGTGTTTTAGTTCTACAAAACTAATGTCCAGGTACATGACATTCATGAGTGATGCAGCCCAGGTGGAAGGCAAGAGGAAAGCCTGCCATCATGGCAAGCCAGAGCAGCCTGAATCTCCACTGTGATGAACCTAGCCAAGCAGATGGTCAATGATGACTTGGATGGAGAGAGTCACAGGAAATGGATCTTCTGATGGGTATTTGTTAGATGTTTGAAGGATAGTCATCAATTCTAACAATCATTGGCAGACTGAACTATGTTTTACCCTCTGTGATCTCCAATTATTACTACTAATAAAATAATTGTAGTTTAGATATGGTAAAGTTTAAGGAAGAAAACATTGAAGAATAGTGTCCCTAGCCCTCCCTCATAGAAATTCTCCACATGTGAAAATGGTGATTTGAATATATCTTATGCATGAAGTTCCTGACTTTGTATAGATTTGAACTATACATCATTCTTTGCTCAGGGCTTTTATTATCCCACAGAAGCACTTTTCACTCTTTTACAAGCAAGACAGGCATGCCTTTAATAACAAGTCTCAGGTCAACCATGCTCTGTTCTCAGAGCCCTTGCTGAAGTGAATGTCACTTCCACTGCCATCTGTGCCTTGTGTATAGGGGTGAAAAGCTGGAGATTAGCTGATGGGGACAGTTTCTTCTCTGCTGACCATCTGCCACAGGTGCTGTATATAATGCATGTAGCAGCCAGTCTTCAGATGAAAGGTTGAATTAACCAGCAGGGACTTACTGAACTGTGTGTCCCATTTTTAGACCAACATATTCTGTTGCTAAATGGAAACACAGTGTAAGAACAGTTTGCTTTTCTGGGGTTACTCTTTTATATTACGTCAAAATAAATGCACACTGAGAGAAATAATATCATAAAGTTACTGAAAATGTGCAGCAGAGCAATAGCTATAGTTAAAGATAACAAAAAAGGTATTTTTCTGGTTTCGTTGTTAATAAAAACTAATGGGTGACAAAGTCACTTCAAGTAAAGGATGAAAATGATAGAATGTCAACTAATCTTATAAAAATAATCATTTTCCTAAGTAATATCTGTTCTCTATCACATTGCATTAATAAACAAATATGAATAGTCACATATTTGTTTTCTTCTTTGAGGGTAAATTAATTTTTCCTTTTAATTTATTTTTGTAATTCATTTTTTAAATTTTAATTTAAAATAGATTCTTCTCTAATATAAAAACTTCCTGACCACAGTCTCCTATCCCTTCATCTCCTTCTCTTCTCTTCCCTTCCCTTCCCTTCCCTTCCCTTCCCTTCCCTTCCCTTCCCTTCCCTTCCCTTCCCTTCCCTTCCCTTCCCTTCCCTTCCCTTCCCTTCCCTTCCCTTCCCTTCCCTTCCCTTCCCTTCCCTTCCCACCTGTTCTCTTCCCCAGGCCACTTCCTATCTGTTTCATATCAGCAAAGAGCAGGTCTCCAAGAGACAGCAACGAAGCACCACAAAATAATGTAAAATAGGGCAAGGTAAAACCCCTCATATTAAGTCTGAACAAGGCAACTCAATAGGATAAAAGGATTCCTAAGGGCATGAAAAAGAGTCAGAGACACAGCTTCTCTCACTGTTAGGAGTCCCACAAGAATACTGAAATACTAGCCTTAGCATAAGCAGACCCATGAGGTCCCTGTGCTTGCCTTTCATTCTCCATGAGCATTGCTCAGTTGATTCAGTGGGCCATGTTCTCCTGGTGTATTCCAAGCCCTCTCACTCCTACAATCTTTTCTCCATACCATCCATGATAGTCCAGAGCTCAGATATGAAGACCTACTTTTTTGTAAAATGTCTGGCTGTGTCTCTCTGCACGTGCTCCCATCTGCTGCCAGAGGGAGCATAAATCATTTATATTCACACACACACACACACACACACACATACACACACACACACACACAAATTGTTTCTAATATTGGTTCTGCCCTAAGTCTCTGGGCTACCCAGTCTCCTCCAGTTCCTGGACATGGACTCATCTTATGGCGTGAGCTCAAGTTAAACCATGAATTGGTTGACTACAAGTTCTGCTCCACCATTGCAATAGCACATTTTGCAAACCGGGCCGACTCTAGAATGAGGCAATTGTGGCTGCATTGGTGTTCAGGTTTCTCTCTCTCTAGCCTTTTTTTTTTTTTTTTTTTTTTTTTTTTGTACCTTTTTGAACCAAAGCGACTAGAGTATAAAGATGAAGGTTCCATGCAGGGATAAGTTCAATTACTTTCTGTTCAATGATGTGTGTGACTGTTGTCCTCTGCAATGGGGGTGGGGTGGAGGTGGGGTCTGCTGTCAGTTTTCAGAAAGCAATCCTCTGCCCCAATGTCAGCCCAGGTTGTTTCAGCATTTCCACAGGATCGTCTAGGCCAATAACTAAATGTAACTCAGTCACAGCACTTAAAGCCTTGCCTGGCTACAAAAGTGGCCAGTTCAGACTCCATATCATCCTTACTAAAAGTCCTCAGTAGGGTTTCCCTTATAGATGCCAGGAAGTTTTTGCTGCACTAGGTCTCCACTATGTCTGTCAAATGCTTCTCACTTTCAGCTGTCTTGGCCTGAAGTCTCTCCCACCAGTTTTTCTCTCTCCCATCCCTCACACATTTGTTCACACATTCCTCCAGTCACTGTGCAAAATCAGTTTTGTTTTCTCTTTCCATGGAGATTCATGTGTCCGTCCCCACCTCCCCAACTCCCATAGAACCTAACCTCTATAAGTCTGTGGATTGTAGCTTGGTTTTATCATTTACTTAGTAGCTAATATCCAATTATAAGTGAATATATTTGTCTTTCTGGATCTGAGTTAGCTCACTCTGGATGACATTTTATAGTTCTGTAGTTCCATTCTATCGTCTGTAAATTTCATGATGTCATTTTTTTTTAAACCGCTTGAGTGGTACTCTGTTGTCAATGTGTCACATTTTTTTCATCCATTCTTTGGTTGGGAGATATCTAGATTGCTTCCTGTTTGTACCAATTATTAATAAAACTGCCATGAACATAATTAAAAAAGTGTCCTTGTAGTAAGATTGAATGACTTTGAGAATATGCCCAGTAGTGATATTGAGATACATCAATTCCCAACTTACTGAGAAACTGCCATATTGATTTCCATTGTGGTTGTACACAATTGCATTCCCGCCAGTAATAGCGGCATGTACCCTTTATTTCACATCCACATCGGCATGATATCTCACTTAAGGAATCACTTTAATTAGAAAAAAAATTTGGAATCCAAATTATATACAATCTTAACAGTTTTTCATTTTATCTGTGTGTATATGTGTGTTTGTATGTTTGTATAAAGCATATGAATATGCACAGATGTGCTTCTGGGCGTGAATACAAGCCTTCACACAGAGAATAGAATAAAATGCTGATAATTGTACTTTGAAACTCTATCTTATTCTCTGGAGACATGGCATCTCATTGAGCCTAAAGGTATGCTGGTATCAATTAAGACCCAGCGATCTATCATCTCCGCTTCCACAGCAGGGAAGCTTCCAGTATTCATGTAACCACACCCAAGTTTTAACATTGCTTCTGAGACTGAGTCTTAATCCTCACCCATCAAACTAATCTAGTCTTAAACTAAGTAATTATGATTATGATGATGATACCCTCCACTATTAATTTACTCCTTTGTAATTAAAATTGTTATTGGTCTTTGAATATATCTGTTTTGGCTAGATTACAATTCTCTATTCTTCAAATACAAATCTAAGTTTTCCTTTGAATATACTTCGTTAATATGGTTAAAATCTACAATCATATGGCATTAAATGAAGAAGATTATCCTATATTGATCAGATAGTCCTACTTCTGTCAGCCACATGACAAAAGGAAACACAGGAAATGCCTGAGTAAGAATAAATGTATCTTTTAGCCAGCCAATGACCATTCAAAAACACATTCCTGAATGCCTACTGTGTGTACTTTAAACTTGTGTGCCAGCCTACTAACTGTGTCCTTGAGGAGGGCAAAAATGCAATGATAGTGTCAAATGTGTTCCCTTCAAAAGATTTTCTGTATAAATGCAAATGCTGAATTTATTTTTTATTTAATTTTCTATTAGTTTTCTATTGTTCATTAATTTATGTCTGAAAATTCATATGTGCTGATTTCTAGTTTGGGAAGTTAGAAATGCAAAATACATATTATTTAATCTATCTGCACGGCTTGACAAGATTGAGTTTCTCTGGATGCCTTGGGGGAATGTGCTCTCTTGCTATATGCAGTATCTAGAGAGTATTTACTCTATAAATTTTCTCATTGATGTGACAATATACTTGACAAAAATCAATTTAGGAAAGGAAGGCATATTGTTTAGAGATCCATGGCATATTTCTATCATGGAGATGTAGACCTGAGAGGAGTGAGAGGCTGATTGGTCACATGACATCAGAAGTGAGTAAGCAGAGGATGAATGAGAAATGGGGTCAGGATATAAAACGTCAACACCCTGCCATAGTGATCTACATTCCCCTGCAGGGGTATACATTATAAGAGTTATATAGATGTCCCAATGGCACATCCAGCTGGGGACCTAGTATTCAAACACATCAGCGTATGGAAATAATTCACTGCATTCCCCAGCTTGTGGCTCCTTCTGCCATTTTCATAGCAATTAGAATGTATTCTACTACTGAATCATTGAAGTACTCTTACTTTTTATTTCTAAGCAAAGAACTCTAAAGATGTCTAATATCGCAGAGATTTTAAACTCTTATAATTATGATAAATAGGATTTGGACTACAGCCATTTCTAATAGATGATATTTTAAACATTTTTATTAGATATTTTCTTCACTTACATTTCAAATGCTATCCCCTTTCCTAGTTTCCTCTCTAAAAATACCCTATACCCTCCCCCCCACTGCTCTCCAATCCACCCACTCCCACTCCTGCTTCCTGGCCCTGGCATTCCCCCATAGTGGGACATAATATCTTCTCAAGACCAAGGGCCTCTCAGATCTGAGTAATTCGTGTGTTTAATATCCCCCCAAATGTTCACAGATATTGTTATATATGAGTAAAATGGGCTTATCTATTGGTAGACTCCTGATGTTAACTATGAGTAATACAGTAAATAATTTTTATAGATTTCTTTATATTGGTGTGATCAAACACCTCTGAGTAAAAGCAACTGAGAGAAAAGAGGTTGGTATGACTTATATTTCCAAATTATAATAGGCCACTAAAGTAAGTCTGAGCAAGAATTTGAATCAGAATCCTGTAATGCAGAAATCAGGTTGTTTGCTGTCTCACCCTGGGTTCCCTCACTACCTCATGTTTAGCTAATGTTCTTATGTAATTCAGGACCATTTGGCCAGAGATGGTATTGTACACAGTGAACTTGCCCCATCTACATCAATTAATAACAAAAATAATACCCCTAAAAGGTGTCCACAGGGACAATTATATCTGGGTAATTCTGCATCTGAAACTCTACTATCAGATGATTGTTGGGTCTGCTAAGATGACAAACTCATTAGTATAACAATGAAAAACAATTCAGAGAGATTTGACTTTGTTCTTTGCCTCATCTTAAAATTCAAATATTTGTAGAACTATTATTACTGCTTATTTCAAAGAGCGGTTTAAAACATGTCAGACCAAATACTTCAAAACATTGCATTTCCAGCTTAAATGAACAAAAATTGATATAACTCTTATTATGTTAATGAACATCGAATTTTAATCAGATATTTAATTTCAGCTAAAACTTCCAGTAATTCAAGTGTGTTATTGTACCTATATAATAGTTCAAATCGTTTAAGTTATAAATGAAGCTTAAAAATTTGTAAATAATGCATATTTTTCTCAGTTTTAAACGGATGTGCTTTAAATGTTTGGAATTTCAAATAAAGATAATGTGGTTTTTGTTCCCTTATATGTGAAAGGAGCGATATATTTCTTTTTTTCACTCTTAAAATAGTAAATGTACACTAATTTTTTCCATTCAAAATTTATCAAGTTGATCATCTCTTCAATGACATCAAGCAGTATGTCATTAGTGAAAATTATACCTCACATAGGACTAAGTTTATTATCCCACAGTTGTAATGGAAATTAACTACAAGATTAACATTGTAAATATCATTCTGGGAAAACCTGTTTATCTTTGTCTCATCTCAACAAGGTTATCCAGAAAAGTTGATGGCTACATTTTTTTTAAATTAAATTAAGCAACCTAGATAAGCACCCCATTCTTTAGATACTTTATAAAAACTACTAAATTATATATACCAAATCATATACATACACACATAAATAATGTACATGTAAATTAATGTAAACATAGTTTTATTTTAAATGTTTTATAGTATATTTATGTAAATCTATACTAGCAAAATAATTCACACATAAAAAAGATTTCAACAGATAAGTGAAAGTAAGTCATTTTATTATTTTACTTTTATTGTTCTTGAAACTAAGATTAAGAAACAATTGGTATTTAAAATTTGGAAAAGTAAAATTAACTGAAGCCACTAGAGGCTTACTTTGGTTGACTTAAGATTACAGTTTAAGTAGTAGAAAAACCTATTAGATATATCATTATCAGCATTCATTAAATAGATATCATTAAAGTTATACACTCATTCATGATAATTAATCTCTAATGCTAATATGAGATATAATTAAATTTCACAGTACTATAAAATTATTTCAACTCAATAGCTGATCTATCTAGCATTTACAGCTCAAATGGGACTTCTGAAGCCTGACAGAATTTTAACGATTTATCAAAGGGGTTTTATTTGATAGCAGTGAAACAATTTTTACTGTAGCAGGATTGAGTCAGCAAATCCCTACCTGAAGTTCTCAGTGGCCCATGCATGCACTCCTATCCCTTAAAGTCTGCCTGACACCTCGGGAAAAATGCCGACAAAGCACATGACCAGAACAGCCAATCAAATGGTGCTAACTGCAGAGTGCTGATCATGGACCAATGAGGCCTGGGTGAAAGCTATAAAGGTTCACCAAGTTCGTGAAATAAATGAATCTGTTTGTCACTTTCCTATACCTGGGATCTGTGTCCTAGATTCTGAGTCTTCTTACTCCTCCCCAAAGGTCTTGCTCATGGTTACAAGCAATAGTATCTGATCCTAAAATACCAATCATGTCGTTGTAAATGATTTTTTAAATACATTCCTGTGAATTTCTGTGTCTATTTTTTTTTAAAGATTTATTTCTTTGTTTTAAATCGTATTTGTCTACATACATGAAGACAGGTGCCGGAGACACGGATCCTTTGAGATGAGGTAACCAGTGGTTGTGAAATCGTGACATTGGTATTGTAGGACCCCCAATTTTGGGACCCCCCACTCCAGGGATAGTGTGCACCCACGAACACACAAGAATCCTTCTTGTTGCAATACACACGTGGCTTTATTGGCAGAGCTCTGGGCCGACATGTACCTCCCACAGGAGGTAGGGGAGTCGACCCCGAGTCTCAAGAGCTAGGGGTTTTTATGGAAGAAAACGGGATAGGGGTGTGAGGAATTTAAACAAAGGTATGGGATTGGCTCATTCAAACATTAACAGTAAGATTACATGTCAGAAAAAGGGCATCAGGACTTTGTTCCTGTGGGCTGGGGGCTTATCTTTGTTCACATAGCAACCAGTTGATGTATGACTTTACCTGGCGCCAAGGGGCAATAGACAGAGGGGAGGTTCCGCCAGATGGTGTGGACTCAGACAAGATAGCCCTGCTTGTGTCCTTGCATTCCTTTTCATATTTACAGTCAAGCTGTTCTTAGGAATGTCTTAACAACAGCCCTGCCCTGGCATGCGGGCTCATAGACAACTTTTTTACATGAATCACAAGTTACAAAAATCTCATTTTCCTCCAGTGATAGAAATCAGACTTAGGTTCTCTGGAAGAACAGTGCTCTTAGCCACTGAGACATCTTCACAGCAACATTTCTTTAATGTTTGTTTTGATTAATTGATCATGTTACAGTTCTAAATTACTCCTTTTAAAAATACTGTATGACATCAAATTATTTCTATCCATGAAGATTCAATTTCATCTGAATAAAACATGTAAACATAAATGTGTACCTGTCCTTCACTCTTTATTGTTATAAATAGGAGGCAATGTGATAGTAACTAATTACTTCTGAATTATTGCACATAGATTATGTTTCATAGAAGTTAACTGGTTTCAAGTTTTCAACTTGGTGAATCTTCATCTGGCTAATATAATGCTGATTGTATTCTTTAGGATTATGAAGGTATAGTTTATTTTCCCAATGTTTAAATTGTTGCCCATGATTTAAAGGACTGATTACCACTGGGTATGAATTTATATTTAGTCTGAAACATTTCATGACACTTGATATTAGCAATTATTTTAGTGAACTGGGAGACTCAGTTTTCATAAACCAGGTGTTTATAAAATCAACAAATGGGCAGGGTACATATGTAAAGTTTTACAACAGAGAGCATAGAATCAAATAGAAAAATGCATTGTTTGCATGCAGTTTGTATTGCAATGGACATTGTACAAGTAAATCACCATTGAAAACAAACTTCATGTCCACCTCCTGCTTGTGTGCTCAGCTCTGTTGAGAATCTCACCATCGGTTTGGTGGGGCAATGTACTCTACAGAAAATATTATCTGAAGTGTGAACACTAAAGTCATTTCCTCTTACTTCAATCCAAGTAGTCACACTTATTGACAGTCTCTTATTTTCTGAGATCACAACTGATTATGTATTATTGAAGAGATGATATATATATATATATATATATTATAGAGATAATATTTTGCTATACATATTCAATGTACTTAATATTTTTAATTAATTTTTGTTTAAATGAGTCAACCCCAAAACACAACTTGTACCATAAAGTGATGAGGAAATAGTTTATTCTGAAATCAAATCTGAATGATTATGGTCCAAAAACACAGATTTAGTGTTTAGAACAAAAATTCTGTGTTCCAACCTAGAAGCAATTTCATGAATTTTTTATATTAATGAGAAAAAGAAATTCATAAATCCACTTTTTAAATAGTTTCGTGAAAGCATCTAGTAGATAATTACAGCAGAGTGGAGAAATATTACCTTTAGACCTCAGATAACTTATACCTTTTAGCTCATGAAATGTTAGAGATTTATTGAGTTACTACATTCCCAAATGTTTTATCAGTAGAAATGATGCTAGCTCCTTACCTTAATGGGGCAAGGAAATGGTTATTTAGTGGACTAAAGTTATCTCTAGATAAAATTTAATTAGCCTCCAAACTCACATCATTCTAAGCACTCCACAGTCGTTGAAGCTTTAACCATTCAATCTATCTTTGCAGGCACAGTTTCTTCTCAAAAAATAGTTGTTCACAAAATACATTTACTTCTTCATTTTATTTTTTTCAGTAATTTCTTATTTCTCTATTTGGTGCTCAGTAGACAATAAACTTCTGGTCGTCTAGTTGAATTTATAACTTTTGTCCTCTTAAAAAAAAGGTTTTCTGCTCTTAAACTCTTACCTTTCTTACTCTCCTATCTAGCCCTCCTTCTCTCTCTCTCCCTTACCCACTCTTTCCACGAGGCCATGGCTGGTCTCCCTCTTTATACCTCCTCTCTTCCTCCCTGTTTTTCTACAATAAAGCTCTAAAATCATAAATAAAAAAAAAAAGATTTTCTGAGGCTAAAACTGGCCTTAGAATGTTTGCTATATGAATAAATTGTAAATTAATGAAAATCATAGGGTTTTATTTTTCTTTTTTCTTTGAAGACTATGATAACCTATTAACTCCATCAAGTGAATAGTATATCCAGGTCTGTATTTGAAACAATATTCTAAAAAATTAAGAATGTATTATAAAATTATTATAAAAATTAAGAATGTAATGTGTTTATTAACATAGGTTCATTGAAAGCAAAGCTGTATTTTTTATTCATGAAATTTAAGACAACAATCATAATTTGTATCTATAAAATGCTAGTGTGTAAAGAAAGCTATATATATTTCTGCATTCTTAAATATTTCTTAAATAAGAAAATGCCATATGTATACACAATGAATGTATTGGGTATATGGGGATATTCTGACTTCGGATGTTCAATTCACATTTTTATATGAATGTGTATAGAAAATAACATAATATAAAGCATATTTGTAAAATTCTATGACAATTGAGTGGAATATATGGAATACATTTAAAGTCTTTTCCTAAAATTTATTTATTTATTTATTTATTTATTTATTTATTTATTTATTAGTACATTTAGTCACTGTTGACATGTATTTAATTTCATTTCATATTTGCTTGGCCGTACATTTCATCAAGTATGTTATTTAAGTACAAGCTATTATTACACACAGGCACACACATACATACACACACACACACACACACACACTTACACACACACACACACTCACACACTTACACACACACACACACTTACACACACACACTCACACACTTACACACACACACACTTACACACACACACACACACACTTACACACACACACACTTACACACACACACACACATACACACACACAAACACAGGAAGATCCTGCAATTAAGACTATGACTTTAAGCCGGGCGTGGTGGCGCACGCCTTTAATCCCAGCACTCGGGAGGCAGAGGCAGGCGGATTTCTGAGTTCGAGGCCAGCCTGGTCTACAAAGTGAGTGCCAGGACAGCCAGGGCTACACAGAGAAACCCTGTCTCGAAAAACCAAAAAAAAAAAAAAAAAGACTATGACTTTAGATTATATAATTTAGTTAATGTTTTTATAAAACATAGAAGCTTAACTTTTTATTTGATTAAACCTAATGCAGAATAACTGGAATAAGACCCCATATCACCATGATAAGCTTCCCTTTTGTTTGTACAAAGATATGGTCTCAGCTGACTAGGGGTTTCCCTCAGAAGAGCCAAACCTATTATAATCATAATTTACTACATAAATAGACAGGATAGTGCAGCGTTTTTATGATAAGTTGTGAATGGCAGGATGAAGCATAATACTCTTCTTTGCTTCAAGGTCAAGGTCTAAGAGGAAACAAGCAGGGTCATGCACAAATATAGTGTGACTTACAGTTGTGGGGGCTTGAATAAGAATGATTCTCATGGAACCATATTTGAATGCTTAGTCACTGAGCAGAACATTTGAAATGATTAGTAGGTATGGCCTGTTTGGAAGAAATGTGTCACTAGGGGTGGATTTGGGGTATCAAAAGTCCATGCCAAGCCAAGTGTCTCTCTCTGACTGCTGCCCACAGACAAGAATGCCTCCAACCAGGCAGCATGCACCAGTTGATATAAGACACCCAATACATATACAGCAGAGAACTGCTGGGTCTAGACTCAATAAGAGAAGATGCACCTAACCCTTGAGAGACTTGAGGGAATGGGGAGGTCTAGTGGGGTATGGAGATATCTTCATGGAGACAGGGACAGGGAGCGTATGGAGGAGGTATGGGATGAGGGGTAGTTGAGGGTCAGACGAGGAAGGGGATGAAGACTGGACTGTAAAAAAAAAAATTAAAGAATAAAATAATAATAATAATAATAGAAGAATGCAGCTCTCATCTTCTGTTCCAGCAATGTGTGAGCTGCCACATTCCCCACCATGATGATCATGAACTCTGCTTTGGAAACTGTAAGCAAGCCTTCAATTAAAGGTCTTTCTATAAGAACAGCTATGGTCATGGTGCCTCTTCATACTTCTACACTGAAAAAGATGCAGTGTTTCCAGCTCTGAAAGAGTTAGGTCCAAGTGTGGATGATGTAGAAGCAAGAGTAAGTCACAGAAGGACATAGCTCAAAGGGCAACAGACATAAGGCAGTATCCACAATGTTGCATCAAACCAGGGACCAATGGCTTCAGTAAGTAGAAATGTGGGGCTCTGGGGTCATTACTCTCTTGGTATTACAGTTGTGGGTTTATGTCCTTCCATTGAAAACAGAACTTTTCAAATTGTGTGATATTTACAATATTATATAAATCCTATAAGAATGATAGCCTGAGGACTTATAAACCAAAAGGAGCTTGCAACACCAATCAGAGAAAAAATATAAATGAGAAAGTATAAGGTCTGAATCATGAGAAGGAGTGGCAGTGTATCTTGCTGGTTTAATTTTTTTTTTTTTTGGTAACTGTATATATACTCTGAGAAAGAAATTAAAGTTAAAAATAAATTTAGACTAAAGAAATTGTCTGTCAGAGGCTAGGTACACAAACATAATAGTCACTGCAATTATTACAGCTTTACCAAAGCACATACATAGATTATATGTTTGGCTTTTTATAATAAGTAATAGATTGGAATAACCTAAGATACAAAGCCATGATTCTAGTTAACATGACAAAGAAATAATTCCTACTCCCAAGGATCTTTTTACTCATTGTTGTGACTTTAGTATGTCAAATATTACTATGCCCATGGAAGCCATAAACTGGGAAGGGTGTCCTACACTTGTAATCTCAGGATCTGTGAGTTTGTGGGAGGAAGATTATTGCATGTTTGCAGTCAATCTGTAGATTCTGTGTCCAAAATCAAAATACATGCAAAATAAATATGTGCATGCATGTGTACTTGTATGTGTGTATGCCATAGAGTCAATAAAGGGAAAATGAGTTTATTAAAACTTGCATTTTCACATTAAAAATCCATCTCTCTAAGGAAGTCAAGGTAACAGAAACTTCAGAGAGAGAGGGGGAGAGACAGAGAGAGAAACAGAGAGAGAGAGAGACAGAGAGAGACACAGAGAGAGAAATCACTGCATGTGTGCTTATTCCCAGTCTCCTTTCTCCATTCTTAAACAGTTCATGATCTTTTTCACAGAGACCAGTATCGTCCTCAGTGATGAGGTATTGTCATACCAAATAATAAGATCAAGATAACACCCAAATTTGGTCATAACAACAATTCAGCCTGATTTACATAAACCTGTATTGAGACTCTCTTGCCACATGATCCCACATCACAAAAGACTGATACATAATATTAAACATCTCACATTTTTCCCCACGTAATCTCCATATAAGTGGTTTGGACTTCCACTCATGATGTTTTTGGGAGATTGATATTTCTGAAAAATGGATGATCTACTCAAGACATGCAAAAAAACATGGTAGTAAATTACCTGATTTGCAAGGTCTGAGTTAATACATCAATGCTATGTCACTTGTTGAGACCAACAAATTATATATATATAAATTGTATAACTTCTAAATATATTTGTTATATTTATAAAATTTAAGATAAATTATCAAGACATACAATAAATGTCCCTAAATGTTACACTTACAAACATTGAGAATATTTCAAAACTGACAACTATCTCAAGATGGCTGCAAAAGCTATATAAATTCAAATTTTCTCTTTGTTCATACACACACACACACATACACACACACACACACTATATATATATATATATATATATATATATATATATATATATATATATATATACATGAACACTACTGCAATACTTTCCTGGATTGTTAAAATTTATCAAGTATAGGGCACAGAACTTGTTGGTAGTAAAATAAGACATATGTCCCGTTGAGAATATTTTCTAATTTTTAAAATAAGTCTTTGTGGTGTGTGTGTGTGTGTGTGTGTGTGTGCATGCGCACGTGCGCATAAAGGAATATGCAGGTTCTTGTGTTCATGTTTGTGCACATAGGCAGAGAAAGCAGTAGATATCTTGCTAAAAGAATGTGGAGCCATGAAAAGCAGCCTATTTTGGTTGAATGAGACTTGCTCTGGCGACCTACTTGAGAAGGAACAGCAAATCACGTTCCCAGAGACAGGTGCCTGACACCATAGAGCCCCCAACTCTATAATTCTGTAAGTATAAGTCATGCAGACAATGTCCCAAGCTTCTGGAATTCTGGCTAGACTCTGCCCCCATAGTTACCTGATTATAGCCAGGTATACTCCACCGCACAGTTACCTGGCAACAGCAAGATAGTCTAGCCCACTATAAAATGGGCTGCTTGGCCTCTCCTCACTCTCTTTAAGTTCTCATCTTTCTTACTCTCCCCTCTAGCCCTCCTTCTCTCTGTCCCTCTTTCTCTCACCCCTCTTTCCACGTGGCCACTGCCAGTCTCTCTCCATCTTTCTACCTTCTTTCTCTCTCCTTGCCTTTCTACAATGAAGCTCTAAAATCATAGACTGACTCTGCCCATCAAGGCCTGCTGTGCTTGAATTATGGGATAGGCTTTCCCCTAACAAGCAGTGTCTAACCTCCAGCTGAAAGGCCTTCCGGTGTTCCAGCCATGAACCAGGCAAAGAACTCTCCCCTGCATGGGAACCACCCAGTGCCCTGTCTCTTCCTGCCCTCTCCTCCTTTTGACTCCTGGGGCCCCCATTCTGTTCTCAGCTCTTCTGTGGTTTCCTGTGGTGTCTGGGATGCCTGAGACTGGGAACTGTTGCTAGGACTGCCCCTTCCCCCTTCCCCCCAAGCTGGTGTCCAGTGTCTTCCCACAGCCAGACACCCACCCTCCCACTTGGGAAGCGTGCAGCAGTCGTCCGGAGTCCACCCACCCAGAGCACTGGAACTCTGGCTGGATGTGGGTTTTCTCCCACTCCCTCTTTCCCCCACACCCACTCCTCAATAAAAGAGGAGACTGGGTTTGGTAAGTGCCAACATTCTCTGTCCCATTTATTACTGTGGTTACAGACACACACAGCAATGACCAGCTTTTCTGTAAGTTATGGAATTCAGATTGCAGGCTGCATGCTTTCTCAGCAACTGTTCTTATACATTGCACTATATTCTCAGCTCTGATTTTGTTCAAGAAATCATTTTGTCATAGCAACCATAACCCAAGTATACTTGCTGCATGAAGGAGTTTGTAAAGTGTTAAAAGTAACCTTCACAACATTAACTTCTTAAAAAGCTGAAGGTAATGACAAACGCCTTAATTGACAGCATTTAGTCTTAAAATATTTTGCTCTCCGTGTGCATCTAAATGTTATTTATCTTCCCGGAACTTTGTGCATGTGATAATTTATAATTTATCATTTAATCAAGAATAGCATCAACATTCTCAACCATAGTTTAAAAGTAAAAATCAATTTATTTGCTCAGCTTTTAATTGACTGTTAAACAGCATCTAAAAAACACTGATCATTTAACACTGAGATTAATATTCAAATATTGGGATACTGTTACAAAACACCCTGTTCATATGCACTGTCTGCAGCTTGAAGCCTTCCTGATTCCCAAGGAGTTTGAAGTGCTAACAGAGAGAACAAGGGTATTGAAGCCTCCAAGAGCTATTTTTATAATCTGTTTATTAAAGTGCATGAATTTTAGGAGTGTTAATTAGTAGAAGTGTTGACTTGGGTAGGCTGTGATAACAAGCGCTAGGCCCTGCTTTCAGTCCCTAGCACTGCAAACAAACAAACAAACAAACCAACAGAAACAACTTCCATAGTATGTGAAAGATGATACAGGACAATCATATTCCTACTGTATTGATTGAATGTATAAAGCCAGGCCAGTATAGCAGTTCCTTGTCCTTGCCCTTGAATCTAGTGCATACATGATCTATATAAGTTCAACAAAACTGAAAAAAGAGTCTTGAAGTGAGTCCACTAAGATAAAAAAGAATATATTGGTTGATATTTCACACGAATTTCTGTCAACCTATAATTACCTAGGAGGCATGTTAAAGAGAAACTTTCTAGACTGGATTCCCCTATGTGTTTGCCTGTTAGAGATCATCTGGATCATATTAATTCTTTTGGGAAAACCTTCCCTAAAAGTGGATGGCAACATGCCTTGCTCTGAATTGCATGGATAGATAATATGAGATAAGCAGTAGGCACACGTGTACTCATTCCAATTCTTCTCTTGGCTTTGAATGTCACTAGGTGTTTCAAGTTCCCAACATTTTCGATTGCCTGCTATGATGGACTGTTACATGTAGATGTATGCTAAAATAAATCTTTCTTTTCTTACTGGCTTTTTGTAGAGATGTTTTATTATGGAGACATGACAGAAATTAGGAATGAGACCTATAATTTAGAAAATAATTATTGTAAAGAAGATGACCTGCCAAGTAAAAACTCTTGCCTTATAAGTTGGACAAACAGAGATTGATCTAAAAAACCATGTAAAGTTGAGAGAAAATAACTCTTATACAGTTGTCTTCTGACCTCTATCTGTGAAGTGTGTTATATCCACATACAATAACAATAAATAAGATTAAGAGATAAAAAGTAAAATAGATATATGCACTAACCAAAGATTCCATAAAATTCTCATAAAATATAATTTGAAAGTTTAAAAAATAAATTAATTTCCTTAATTAATAGTCCAAAATATATTCAATACTACTCAGGGGTAGTCTAACAATTAAGATGCAAAGAAATACACACAAAATTGGTGATTTTTCTTAAGACTTTGTCTGTGTGTGTGTGTGTGTGTGTGTGTGTGTGTGTGTGTGTGTGTGTGTAAGTGTGATGGTTTGTATATCCTTGGACCAGGGAGTGGCACCATCTGGAGGTGTGGCCTTGTTGGAATAGGTGTGACCTGGTTGCAATGGGTGTGTCACTGTGGGTGTGGAGATAAGATTCTCACCCTAGTTGTCTGGAAGTCAGTCTTCCACTAACAGGCTTTTGATGAAGACGTAGAACTCTCAGCTCTGCCTGTGCCATGACAGCCTGGATGCTGCTATGCTCCCACCTTGATGATAATGGACTGAACCTCTGAACCTGTAAGCTAGCCCCAATTAAATGTTGTTTTTTGTTGTTGTTGTTGTTGTTGTTTCTTTATTTTATTTTATTTTTTTAATATTTTTTTTATCTATTTATTATATGTAAGTACACTGTAGCTGTCTTCAGACACACCAGAAGAGGGCGTCAGATCTCATTTCGGGTGGTTGTGAGCCACCATGTGGTTGCTGGGATTTGAACTCTGGGCCTTCGGAAGAGCAGCTGGGTGCTCCTACCCACTGAGCCATCTCACCAGCCCCTGTTTCTTTTTTTTAAAAATAAGACTTGCCTTGGTCATGGTGTCTGTTCACAGCAGTAAAACCCTGAATAATACAATAAGAGTAGGTACATAGGAGAATAGATGCACTCCAAAGACTAGAGAACACCCTGGAACTACTGCTGCAAGTAATTATGAGGTTATTTTTTTATAGAAGTATTGGAAAGTGAACTCGATCCTCTAGACAAGCAACAGGTGCTCTAACTCATTGTACCAACTCAGTTGTCCCAGAATCATGGATTTTTAAAACGATATTACACCTTTCTACTTGCTATAATTTGAGAGAATTTCCTTCACATTGACTCATTTTCAAAAATTATCAGATTTTCAAAACTATTTCATTTTTATATGACTTCTTATCTATTTATGATCTATTACCATATTGTGCATATATACATCTATACATCTTTATGAACTATTGATATTCCATATTTTCTTTAAAATTTTTAATTTTCAATTACACAGCAAACAATCAAGTATTGTGAACAAAATACTTAAAAGAGGTAGAATAACACTCCTAGTTTTGCATACTCTAGATTAAAAAGACACATTACATTAAATTTTTTTTCCTATAATGAGAGTGACAGATATTCTTTTCATACAGCTGTTATAAATAGGAAGTATTTCTGAAAGATTTGATTGTATTCAAATATCCCCTGGCAATAAGAGAGTTGTTGAAAACAGTACTGTAGACTGTTCTTTTTTTATTTTTCTTTTTTTTTTTAAAACTACAATTAAATTCCCAGAAGGAGGAAACATAAGAGTTACTACATATTCAAGATAAGTTTTACAAGTTTTCAGTGAAAATAGGCAAAAAGGCATTCCAGAATAAATTCTCACCCACTTAATCTCTTGAGAAAAGGAGTGAGAAGCTGAGAAGGCAGTCAGAAAGTTGTCAGGAGGTGTTCTGCAGTGATGACACTTGTGCTCATCCATCATGCACCTCACTGGCTCTTTTGCATCATCAAGACAAGTTTCAGGATAGCTCAGTGAATGATTATATACTAGACTTCAGTGTGTTATCTAGAAAGCATGCACTAGAAACTTAGTTCCCAAAGCACCAGTGTTAACAGGGCAGACGTGTGGGTTTTGTTTGGGTCATGAGTTCTTCACGATCATGAATTAATCATGATACTATCCAGAGGAAGGTTTATTATTATGGAGGGGAGTCCCTTACAAAGAGAAGAGTTTGTTGTTTCCTTTTTCTGTAGAGATGCTTCAGAAAGTTACCAGAGAAACAGGAAATGCTTTCTATATATGGTCTTTTAATATTGGATTTCCTGAAAGTTTTTATTAACTAAGAGATGAATTCATTTCTATTTAAAATAAATTACACTATTTGTTACTCTATGATGGTAACACAAAATGTCCTAAGCTGATGTCTTAGTTACATTTCCCTTGCTATGATAAGACCCCACGATCAAGGCAAATTATAAAAGAAAGCATTCACTTCGGGGTCTCATGGTGCCAAGGATTAGACTCACCAGTTGTTATGGCAAAGAATATAAAAGTAGGCAGGTGGAAATGAAACAGTAGACTAGAATTTGTATTCTGTTTCATAAGCACAAGAAAGAGAGAGAATATCAATTCTTGAACTTTGGTATCAAGTTTTGAAATCTCAAAGGCCATCCTCAGTGGCACACCTCCTTGAACAACTTCAAACTTCTCTGTCCTTCAAAAACAGTTCGATCAACTAGAGACCAAGCAGTTATATAAATGAGCATACTGTTTCCAATCTCATTCCAACCACTATAAGCAATATGCAATATAAAATGTGATAAGATTGCAACTATCTTCAATATTGGAAAATGCTGGTAACACCAATGTTAAAGCGAGAATTTTCTTTACTTCACAATCTCTTATGCAAAAAGGGTAACATTTGTCTAATACGCAAATGTCATACACCTTTAAATAATATATTTTGCACATAAATAGTTCTAAAAGACCCCTTTACTACCCCTACTCCTGACCCTCAAAAAATGAGAAGGTTTTTGATTTACCTAACCAGAGGTAGAGTGATCAATGAGATTACCCTAACAGGACCTCCCCTCTTTCCTAAGCAGGGTATAATCCTTGGTATCTAACCCTGTGTTCTACATCATCATAAGCCTTTACAGTATTGAAGGTGTCAATCATTAGATGATTTTTATGGCAGGCATCCACTGTGCTTTCTGTCTCTGTGTCTGTCTTTCTGTCTGTCTGTCTATCTCTCTGTCTATCTATTTATGTCTCTATCATCCTCCCCCATCTTTGATCTGAAGTCATGTAGCCCTAGGAATTATGGAGGAAGCAGGAAAATATGAACATAACTCTTATCCTTTGAAAAAAGTCTCTGTGTTTACAAGATCATTAGGCCCTACACCTAAACAAAACTCCTCTAAAATTACATTATATAATTATCTGCAAAGCTCTTAGGATTTTGCTTCCTAATGAAAATTTGCCTCTCATATCCAAGATAGAAATCCCTGACCACGTTTCTGGAAAGAAGAGGAAATAGCAATTCTTATTCTCTGGTAAATATCACCTCTCAATTTCAACAGCTGGAGAAAACAACCATGGTTATTGACTCAATCAATTATTCTGCCATATTCTCTCTAGTGTGTACTTCTTGTTAAAAATGCTGTTAATCTCTGTGTCCCTTAAGAGCAGGAAGAGGAGAACATTTACATGGCCACTGATCTGTGTCTCCCCTGCGAAGTCGGGAGAATGGTAACTGTACACGAGCATTTTCCTTTGGGATAACACTCTGACCATCACATCTCTTCAGTTTATTTGTTTATACCTTCTCATGAACCACATCACTTATATTTATTATTAGCTTTTCCAGCAGCTAGGATCATATCCACGTCTTTAATAAAATAGTAATATATTCTTAGTAGATTCTCCATGATGTCCTTTATTAGAGTCATTGTTGAAAATGACATACAGTTCACATAACTCAGCATTATGTCCTATGGATGAAAATCTTCCCCTAGAGGCTGTCTTACACCGTGATCCTTCCTCACTCTCTGTCCTGCATAGTAATTCTTATACTAAGTGGTATTTTTACATATAGGGAGATGGTAAGCTAGTGCCTCCATACCAAGATTTGTCAGTCTGTCTGCCACTCATTAAAAAATTATGATTTTAAAACTTTTAAGTTTATATTAGAAAACTAATGAAAATGGTTTTCTAAGATATTCACTGTAAAGGGATTATTTTAAAACTTTTAATACTTTGAAGTGTTTAACTAGCAATGGTATATTCCTTCTGAATGTCTAGAACCATTCTATTCCTACCTAATGATTCTTTTACATACCGACAATGGTGAAGATAACTCAAAACTAATCCATACTTACATGTAAGAATCTTTTTTTATCACTGTGTATGTTGCCAAAGAGACAGAAATGTGCATCTGAGGGAAAACACTGAAGAGACTGCAAAAAGGGAAAGGTATATTGGCTGCTTTATCACTAAATCATATACATGTCATAAGCATAAGCATATTCTCAAAAAATGATCACATTTCCTTATACATATTTGGGTATCTTATATGTTATAAATTTGTTCCTAATGTTAAACTCACTTGCTATGTTGAGGTTCAAATTTTTTTCTGTTGAGTTTTTATTTATTTACATTTTAGAAATGAGAAATCATTTTATTAACATTTATTCACAGAAACATAAACTTCCCAATTTGTAGCTAACTAAAAAATATAACTCCTTTCACAAAATTTTTTCTAGATTCTTTGAGTTTCTCATCATGTACACCAGTCCTACTTATCCCCTCTTATCTGCCCTTTGCATGTGCAACCTCCCCACTAAATGTGCACACACACACACACACACACACACACACACACACACACATGCAACCTCCCCACTAAATGGGCACAGATTTAAAAAAAAAGCATAGAAAATATCCCACTGCAGAAACTGTAGTATGTTATATGTAAGCACAGTGTATTCCACAGTATCTTCCTCTGTCACTTACCAATGCTCATTGCAATGAGTAGATCTCTGGCTTCTGAGACACCATCATTATTGGACCTGTACTGGACCTCCTCTGGGTCATTCTGTTGGCGCCCTGTGTTGTGAAGATCCTGAAGCTTTTTATAAGTAGGTTTGGCTTTCATAAATCCTACCTTATTGCAGATGATATACATTTTGGAGTAAACCGATTCATATCCCTGGATCTGAGCTTGGGTGGTAGCTGAGCTGGTCAGCAGGCTAGTTCTTTGTTATCTCCTCCCCCCTGCCCCCAGGGCAAGCTCTACAGCAATGGTATAGTAACTAAACCACCCAATGATGCCATCATCAGAAGGAAGGGCCATCTTTCCTGCTCTCATGTCTTCAGAGCCAAATCACCCTCACCAATACCTCCAGAACCAGCTCCACTGTACTCCCAGTCAAGGAGAAGGGTCCACTCTCGCTAATGCTGCAGCCTGCAAGGGGCTGGGCCACCTCTCCTGCCCTTATGCCCTCTAGGCTGGCTTACCAAAATTTTCCTCATCAAGACCAGCTCTACTGTGTTACCTAGGTGAGGTGCAGGGCCTGCTCTTTCAAGTGCTATAGGCATTGAGGAGGTAGAGCTAGCTCTGATGTTCTCGTCTTCATAGCAAGATCTTCCAACTTCCAACAGTGGTGAGGGAAGAGGGCATCAGCCCCACATCCACACCACCTCACAGCAGAGTATTAGTAGGGCCATCTCTCCCACTCCTTTGCACACGGCCAGCTCATCTGTGCCCAGTCCAACAGAGCCAGCTCTACTCTTCAGTCTAGGCAAGAGGTGAGACTGTGCTCCTGAATGTTGCAGCCTACAGTGAAGGCAGAGCAGGGCCAGCTCAACTAGGGTCAGCTCTCCTGACTCCCTCTGGTGGTAAGGAGTGACGGTGAGGAGGGCATTTCCCCCTATTCAGTCCCTTCCAGGTCCACCTCATGGCAGAGGAATGGCAGGGACATTCTCTTTCACTCATACACTCCAGCCTTGCTCACTGGTGCCCATACCCAGGGCCAGCTCTACTGTGCTCCTCAGGTTGAGTTCAAGGCCCTCTCTCTTTTTCTCTAGTGCTGCAGCTAGCAAGGGGCAGGTTCTATTCTCCCATGCTTGTGGGCCTAGGGGAAGCTTTCCCGAAAGCTGGGGATGATTCAAGAAAGGGTGAAGGGTGACCATCATGCCATCACACAGAGCCATAAGAGTGTGGGCTCAGTTCTCCCACACTCTTTCCTTTGGGGTTGGTTCATTCATACCCTACCCCAAGGGCCAGTTCCACTGTGCTCTCTGGGTGAGGTGTATGGCCTGTCCTCTGAATGCTGAGTGATGCCACAAGTGAGAGGTGGGGCCAACTTTCCAGAGTGCATCAACCAGTGATGGATCGGGCCTGTTGCTTGGACCTCACCATGGCCCCAGATGGAGAGGATGTGCACTCCTAACAAGCTCCTCCTCTTCACCTTTGAGCCTCCAGTTCCATCTCCTCATAATGCTTAGGCTGCTCTTCTCTTTTTCTCCCTGTCCATCACACACTCGCACAGTGTGGTGGCTCCTGCCACAGGCTGACTATGTGGCTCATAGGCCCTTGGGTGACACCCTCTAGTAAGCAGGTGTCTATGATCCACCTCTGCTCTGGGGCAGAAAGGCAGGTCTGAGGTCTGCAGGTGTCTATTTGGCTATGTCCTGCACTTCTCAAGGAGCAGAAGGCAGGTCTGTAGATATCTTTCCCTGACTGCAGGAACACAGGTCTCTCTCTGTCTCCCTCTTTCCTTGCCTCACTACCTGGGTTTGATTAAATTTTGTATTTATGTATCCTATGCATAAAACAGCTCTGGCCACCAAGGATACTATGAAAACAGGTGTGCAATCTGCTCTTCCCTTGACTGATATAGAAAAAACACTAGACTAAGTGTCTATTTGCCCATTGCCCAGGGTACATAATTCTTAATACACAGGATTATTTTACTAATTTTGTTTTTAACCAGTAGATTTCTTCTCTGTTTTGAATTTATATAGCTTTAAATAGATATAATTAGCAATATACATAAAATGTTGAAACTGCAAAAGCTATGATTGATTCAACACTCTGAAATGTTCACTGCTCATCTCAGCACTCACACAACTGTCCTGTATCATCCAGTTGTCACCACACTGAACACTTTCTTTCTCTGAACAAATTCCTCTCGTATTCTGTATTTTATGCATGTTTGAAACCACATATATATATATATATATATATATATATATATATGTATATATAATAGAAAGTTTCAAAACATTGACTCAAAAAATATATCTTCTGATAATATTTTCTATGATATTTCCTGACTCCTGTTTCTGTGGATGAACTCTGCTCATTGCTGTGATATGGCAAGAGCTGCCCAATTCTTATTGCAAAGCACTCATTTTCCCCTAGCTATGTGCAGAGAGCTCTTGCTCAGAAACGAGGGAAAAGAAGTAGAAGGTTTGGTTATAAAAATGTCAACCAGTTCTCTGAACTCCTTTGAAGAGTTATAACAGAATGGACAGAGTTATTTACTTTAAGATTAATTTATACTCAGGTGTCCTCTGACATCTCAATTAACTATTCCATCAAGTCTTTGAAAGGAATAAATCTAAAATCGTAAAACCTGCACAGTCATTTGTGGACAGTTTGAGAGTCATTACTGTCACTTAGGTTTGGTAAATGTAGATGAAGGCTCAACATTGCCCTGTTTATTTTATTTATTTATTTTTTTCAAAAGTAGGCATTACAGTGCTCAGGAAAAAAATCTGAAAAAGACTAAAAAGGTGAAAACATATATTTCTCTTCTTCAAGGAAAACGATGGGTTACTATCTTTTTTAAAAGTAAAAATTTTTGAGGGATGGGGTTGCATTCTTGGGGGCTTCACTGGGCAAAAAGGTAATCTTGCAGCAAAATCTGTCAAATAAGCATGTGATGTCACAATGTCCAGAAAATAAGATGTAGCCTCATACGAGTCTCTTTATAACTTTGTAAAAAATATATTCTCAAACGGGGCTCCAATAAATGCATTCTGTCAAAATATAAAGAAATGAGAGTCCAATCACGCTGGACCTGAGACTGCTTTGGTTGGGGAGGGAGAAATCTGGCCTACATAGGGCCACAATCCTCTTCCAGTCAGAAAAGCACCGGGGCGCAGGGTCGGCTGACACTCGCCAGCTACCCACAACACCCACCACAGGATCTTAAGACTTCTGGCGAGTGGAACACAGCTTCTGCTCCAATCCAATTGCGCGCGGGACCTGAGACTGCATTAGTTAGGGAAGCAGAAAACCAGCCTGAGTAGGACCACAGGCCTCTTCCGGCTGGACCAGCACCAGGGTACCACCAGCTACCCACTACCCCCGCCACAGGATTTTGAGACTGCTGGTGAGTGAAACACAGCCTCTGCTCCAATCTTTAAACAGTGACAACAACAACAACTAACCCCAGAGATTACCAGATGGCGAAAGGTAAACGTAATAATCTTACTAACAGAAACCAAGACCACTCACCATCATCAGAACCCAGCACTCCCACTTCGCCCAGTCCAGGGCACCCCAACACACCGGAAAAGCTAGACACGGATCTAAAAGCATATCTCCTGATGATGGTAGAGGACTTCAAGAAGGACATTAATAACACACTTAAAGAAATACAAAGGAACACTGGTAAACAGGTAGAAGACATTAAAGAGGAAGCACAAAAATCCCTTAAAGAATTGCAGGAGAACACTGCTAAAGAGTTACAAATCCTTAAAGAAAAACAGGATAACCTAATCAAACAGATAGAAGTCCTTACAGAAAAACAGGAAATCACATCCAAACAGATGATGGAAATGAACAAAACCATACTAGACCTAAAAAGGGAAGTAGACACAATAAAGAAAACCCAAAATGAGGCAACACTGGACATAGAAACCCTAGGAAAGAAATCTGGAACCATAGATACCAGCATCAGCAACAGAATACAAGAGATAGAAGAGAGAATCTCAGGTGCAGAAGATTCCATAGAGAACATCGGCACAACAATCAAGGAAAATGTAAAATGCAAAAAGATCCTAACTCAAAACATCCAGGAAATACAGGACACAATGAGAAGACCAAACCTACGGATAATAGGAGTGGATGAGAATGAAGATTTTCAACTCAAAGGACCAGCAAACATCTTCAACAAAATTATAGAAGAAAACTTCCCAAATCTAAAGAAAGAGATGCCCATGAACATACAAGAAGCCTGGACCAGAAAAGAAATACCTCCCGACACATAATAATCAGAACAACAAATGCTCTAAATAAAGATAGAATACTAAAAGCAGTAAGAGAAAAAGGCCAAGTAACATATAAAGGCAAGCCTATCAGAATTACACCAGATTTTTCACCAGAGACTATGAAAGCCAGAAGATCCTGGACAGATGTTATACAGAAACTAAGAGAACACAAATTCCAGCCCAGGCTACTATACCCAGCCAAACTCTCAATTAACATAGATGGAGAAACCAAAGTATTCCACGACAAAACCAAATTCACACATTATCTCTCCACGAATCCAGCCCTTCAAAGGATAATAACAGAAAAAAACCAATACAAGGACAGGAACCACGCCCTAGAAACAACAAGAAGGTAATCCCTCAACAAACCTAAAAGAAGACAGCCACAAGAACAGAATGCCAACTTTAACAACAAAAATAACAGGAAACAACAATTACTTTTCCTTAATATCTCTTAATATGAATGGACTCAACTCCCCGATAAAAAGACATAGACTAACAAACTGGCTACACAAACAAGACCCAACATTTTGCTGCTTACAGGAAACTCATCTCAGAGAAAAAGATAGACACTACCTCAGAATGAAAGGCTGGAAAATAATTTTCCAAGCAAATGGTAGGAAGAAACAAGCTGGAGTAGCCATTCTAATATCTGATAAGATTGACTTCAAACCCAAAGTCATTAAAAAAGACAGGGAGGGAAACTTCATACCCATCAAAGGTAAAATCCTCCAAGAGGAACTATCAATCCTGAATATCTATGCTCCAAATACAAAGGCAGCCACATTCATTAAAGAAACTTTAGTAAATCTCAAAGCACACATTGCACCTCATACAATAATAGTGGGAGACTTCAACACACCACTTTCACCAATGGACAGATCATAGAAACAGAAACTAAACAGGGACACAGAGAAACTAAGAGAAATTATGAATCAAATGGATCTGGAAGATATCTACAGAACATTCTATCCTAAAACAAAAGGATATACCTTCTTCTCAGTACCTCATGGTTCCTTCTCCAAAATTGACCACATAATTGGTCACAAAACAGGCCTCAACAGATACAAAAATATTGAAATTGTCCCATGCACCCTATCAGATCACCATGGACTAAGGCTGATCTTCAATAACAAAATAAATAATAGAAAGCCAACCTTCACGTGGAAACTGAACAACACTCTTCTCAATGATACCTTGGTCAAGGAAGGAATAAAGAAAGAAATTAAGGACTTTTTAGAGTTCAATGAAAATGAAGCCACAACATACCCAAACTTATGGGACGCAATGAAAGCATTTCTAAGAGGAAAACTCATAGCTCTGAGTGCCTCCAAAAGGAAACTAGAGAGAGCACACATTAGCAGCTTGACAACATACCTAAAAGCACTAGAACAAAAGGAAGAAATTCACCCAAGAGGAGTAGACGGCAGGAAATAATCAAACTCAGGGGCGAAATCAACCTAGTGGAAACAAGAAAAACTATTCAAAGAATCAACCAATCAAGGAGCTGGTTCTTTGAGAAAATCAACAAGATAGATAAACCCTTAGCCAGACTCACTAGAGGGCACAGGGAAAGCATCCTAATTAACAAAATCAGAAATTAAAAAGGAGACATAACAACAGATCCTGAAGATATCAAAAATACCATCAGATCCTTCTACCAAAGGCTATACTCAATAAAACTGGAGAACCTGGATGAAATGGAGAAGTTCCTAGACAGATACCAGGTACCAAAGTTGAATCAAGATCAGGTTAATGATCTAAACAGCCCTATATCCCCCAAAGAAATAGAAGCAGTCATTAATAGTCTCCCAACTAAAAAAAGCCCAGGACCAGATGGGTTTAGTGCAGAGTTCTATGAGACCTTCCAAGAAGATCTAATCCCAGTTCTTCACAAACTATTCCACAAAATAGAAACAGAAGGTACTCTACCCAACTCATTCTATGAAGCCACAATTACTCTGATACCTAAACCACAAAAAGACCCAACAAAGATAGAAAACTTCAGACCAATATCCCTTATGAATATTGATGCAAAAATCCTCAATAAAGTTCTTGCTAACCGAATCCAAGAACACATCAAAACAATCATCCATCCTGACCAAGTAGGTTTCATCCCAGGGATGCAGGGATGGTTCAATATACGTAAATCCATCAACGTAATCCAGTTTATAAACAAACTCAAAGACAAAAACCACATGGTCATCTCCTTAGATGCGGAAAAAGCATTTGACAAGATCCAACACCCATTCATGATAAAAGTCTTGGAAAGATCAGGAATTCAAGGCCCATACCTAAACATGATAAAAGCAATCTACAGCAAACCAGTAGCCAACATCAAAGTAAATGGTGAAAAGCTTGAAGCAATCCCTCTAAAATCAGGGACTAGACAAGGCTGTCCACTTTCTCCATACCTATTCAACATTGTACTTGAAGTCCTAGCCAGAGCAATTCGACAACAAAAGGAGATCAAAGGGATACAAATTGGAAAAGATGAAGTCAAAATATCACTTTTTGCAGATGATATGATAGTATATATAAGTGACCCTAAAAATTCCACCAGAGAACTCCTAAGCCTGATAAACACCTTCGGTGAAGTAGCTGGATATAAAATTAACTCAAACAAATCAATGGCCTTTCTCTACACAAAGAATAAACAGGCTGAGAAAGAAATTAGGGAAACAACACCCTTCTCAATAGTCACAAATAATATAAAATATCTTGGCGTGACTCTAACTAAGGAAGTGAAAAATCTGTATAATAAAAACTTCAAGTCTCCGAAGAAAGAAATTATAGAAGATCTCAGAAGATGGAAAGATCTCCCATGCTCATGGATTAGCAGGATCAACATTGTAAAAATGGCTCTCTTGCCAAAAGCAATCTACAGATTCAATGCAATCCCCATCAAAATTCCAAATCAATTCTTCAACGAATTAGAAAGTGCAATCTGCAAATTCATCTGGAATAACAAAAAACCTAGGATAGCAAAAACTCTTCTCAAGGATAAAAGAACCTCTGGTGGAATCACCATGCCGGACCTAAAGCTCTACTACAGAGCAATTGTGATAAAAACTGCATGGTACTGGTATAGTGACAGACAAATAGACCAATGGAATAGAATTGAAGACCCAGAAATGAACCCACACACCTACTGTCACTTGATCTTCGACAAGGGAGCTAAAACCATCCAGTGGAAGAAAGACAGCATTTTCAACAAATGGTGCTGGCACAACTGGTTGTTAACATGTAGAAGAATGCGAATCGATCCATTCCTATCTCCTTGTACTAAGGTCAAGTCTAAGTGGATCAAGGAACTTCACATAAAACCAGAGACACTGAAACTTATAGAGGAGAAAGTGGGGAAAAGCCTTGAAGATATGGGCACAGGGGAAAAATTCCTGAATAGAACAGTAATGGCTTGTGCTGTAAGATCGAGAATTGACAAGTGGGACCTCATGAAACTACAAAGCTTCTGCAAGGCTAAAGACACCATCAATAAGACAAAAAAACCACCAACAGATTGGGAAAGGATCTTCACCTATCCTAAATCAGATAAGGGACTAATATCCAATATATATAAAGAACTCAAGAAGGTGGACTCCAGAAAGTCAAATAACCCCATTAAAAAATGGGGCTCAGAACTGAACAAAGAATTCTCACCTGAGGAACACTCCTCCATTGTTGGTGGGATTGCAAGCTTGTACAACCACTCTGGAAATCAGTCTGGCGGTTCCTCAGAAAATTGGACATAGTACTGCCGGAGGATCCAGCAATACCTCTCCTGGGCATATATCCAGAAGATGTCCCAACCGGTAAAAAGGACACATGCTCCACTATGTTCATAGCAGCCCTATTTATAATAGCCAGAAGCTGGAAAGAACCCAGATGTCCCTCAACAGAGGAATGGATACAGAAATTATGGTACATTTACATAATGGAGTACTACTCATCTATTAAAAAGAATGAATTTATGAAATTCCTAGCCAAATGGATGGACCTGGAGGGCATCATCTTGAGTGAAGTAACACAATCCCAAAAGAACTCACACAATATGTATTCACTGATAAGTGGATATTAGCCCAAAACTTAGGATACCCAAGATATAAGATACAATTTGCTAAACGCATGAAACTCAAGAAGAATGAAGACCAAAGTGTGGACACTGTGCACCTTCTTAGAATTGGGAACAAAACACCCAGTGAAGGAGTTACAGAGACAAAATTCGTAGCTGTGATGAAAGGATGGACCATTTAGAGACTGCCGTATCCAGGGATCCATCCCATAATCAGCTTCTAAACGCTGACACCATTGCATACACTGGCAAGATTTTGCTGAAAGGACCCAAATATAGCTGTCTCTTGTGAGACGATGCTGGGGCCTAGCAAACACAGGAGTGGATGTTCACAGTCAGCTATTGGATGTATCACAGGGCTCCCAATGGAGAAGCTAGAGAAAGTACCCAAGGAGCTAAAGAGATCTGCAACCCTATTGTTGGAACAACATGATGTACTAACCAGAACCCCGGAGCTCTTGTCTCTAGCTGCATATGTATCGAAAGATGGCCTAGTCGGCCATCAATGGAAAGAGAGGCCCATTGGACTTGCAAACTTTATATGCCCCAATATAGGGGAATGCCAGGGCCAAAAGAATGGGAATGGGTGGGTAGGGAAGTGGGGGGCGCTATGGGGGACTTTTGGGATAGCATTGGAAATGTAATTGAGGAAAATATGTAATAAAAATATTAAAAATTAAAAAAAAGGAATGAATTAAAATATACTAAACCCTAATAGAGGTTAGGATGGAGCCAGACTTAAGACATTGTTAAAAACCTTAACTGTAATTTAATTTCTTCAGGTCCATCAAGTTGAAAGTAAAGAATCTCCACTAGTTTTGATTAACTAAATTTAAAAAATAAAAAGTTCCCTTGGTTATTGTTACTCTTAATATTGCTCTTCTGTGTGTTTGTAGTCTTTAAAGCAGGTGCGTGGAATAGCTCAGAAAAGATCTCCTTTTCTGCATGTCTCCATACAGTGTAGAAAACAAAATAGAGAATCATAATGTCTGGTTTAATAGCATCAATCAGCATTTGGAAATAAAGGTCCTGGAGACATATCTAATTTTCATTGTTCTCTCTGAAGAGGAAGATGGGAGGAAGACACAGCTCCAGGGGACACCATCTCCCCTAGCATCCAGTTTGCTAAAGCAAAGTGATTAACAGTGAGTTTTTATAACAGAAAGGAAAAGTATAAGCCAAGACTAGGCTAGAGATGCATTCCTATCTGCATCCTGTAAAAACTGCTGACAATAAAAGAGGAGCTGGATGGTCTCTAATTGTGTGAGATTTAAGGCAGTAGGATAGCAATGAAGATAAGACATTTGCATGGTAACATGAGTAATGTTTGAGAAGTCAGTGTAGAATGCTTGTGGTGATTAATTCTATGTCTTACTCCCCCATGCATGTGTGTATACTAACTGAACTTGATTGTAAGGAGATCCCAAAGTATCAGAGTAAAGGATGAACCGTTCTTTTTGTGTGGTTTCTGACATGTACTTATGTTTTTCATTGACTATCATGTTCAGCTTCTACTGTGTTTGCTCATATTCTAAGCTGATTTTAATGGGTCCCATAATACACGAACACTTGAATAGGTGTGGGAAAAGCCTGTGTTCAGTGTTACTTATGCCACTGCTAATCTCAGAGTTTCACTAGTGCTGTGAATGTTGTGTTTTGTTTTATTTTATTCTATTTTATTTTATACCTATGTACTTGTGTGCAAAAATGTATGTGTGTCTGTCTGTGTTTGTGTGTTCTATGTGAGTGTATGTCTCTCTCTCTCTGTCTCTCTCTCTCTGTCTCTGTCTCTCCTCTCTGTCTCTCCTCTCTGTCTCTCTGTCTCTCTGTCTCTCTGTCTCTCTGTCTCTGTCTCTGTCTCTGTCTCTGTCTCTCTCTCTCTCTCTCTCTCTCTCTCTCTCTCTCTCTCTCTCTCTGTGTGTGTGTGTGTGTGTGTGTGTGTGTGTGTGTGTGTGTGTGTGTGTGTGTAAAGTGTGAAACTTACTCTGGCTCCAAATGAGGAAACTGACAGATAAAATTGCTGAAATGTTTTGCATCTAATGTAATCAAGTTTGTATTTAAATTTAACACATTCAAAGTGCTTGTGAGAAAGTTTAAGTGTATTATTTAAAATAGACTGCTAAGAAATAGACACTTAGACCTGAATATTAAAAAACTAAATTAATGTGTAAACATTAAAATTAATATATCTTTCCATGATTTCAACCTCTGACCTAGCTGCAAAAAATAATGTATCCTTACCCGTTCTCTGAAAAGTTTTTCTGTGCAGATTGCAAATGACATAAACAAGGGGAAACTAACAAATCCCAGAACTTTCAACTCATCCCCCTCTCTCATCGTTTCAGAGATATGTTCAAAGTAAAGCTTGCATAAGCTGCTAAGATAAAAGTTCAAGTTCTAGTGTTTTTCACACATAAGGCCTGGCCCTCTGGAGATAGCTGACCCTTGTTTTTCTGGTTATTTAACATGGCTGGACACTGATATCATTATCACAATGTTGTCTGACATGTTTCTAAGAATGACCATGCTCCCTCCGATTTGACTCACTTGCTTCATGAAGGAATAGAAGGTCCATCAGCTTCAGAAAGTAATAAAAGATCATATGTTCAGTATGGTAGGAGTTCAGAGATTCTTGAAGGTGCTTACCAAAACTAGGAAGAAGAATCAAGAGTTGATTGTGGTGGACTCCCCAGCCAAACATCAGATATAACAGAAAGCTCCATCTGTAGAGGGGCCTGCAGCCAGGGGAGGGTTTTTCAGGATAGCCTTCCTTAGAGGCTTTCTCTAGCAAAGGGTGGGCTCTCTGGTGATGTAGCTGCTTTTGAGTGGTCCCTCCTCCTTGCAAGATATCCTTCACCCACATGCCCATTAATGATCTCACTAACAAAGCTCATTAGTTTGTCAAACTGGACCTCACCATACATTTCATTTGCCTTTGGGTGGTCTTGAACTCCCTTTCTGGGATAAGTGGATATCTGTGTTATGCTTCCGAAGGAAAAGTCTGTCACAAAACAAAGGGAAATGTTGACCTAAAGGTTGCTCTTGTAGGAAGTGATAGTTCTATAACGCCAACAGAAACTCCCGTACCCTAGAGCCTGCTTTCTCCACACAGATGAAGAAATTTCTGTTTGGGTCTTAACTGGACACTTGCCATGCACTGGCTTATCTTGGCCTCCTGCACTTCATCTATCATGGTTATACATTATGCAGTTTTGCCTCAAGGGTACGGGAAAGGTTGGTGCATTTAGGCATAACAGCAGAACTTATTAATCATCGTTAGCCCCAGTAGGATAAAAGGTCCGTCTTGATGTTTATATGTGTTCTTAGACCCAGAACAGAGTTTTCCAACTGCTGGAAGGGTCACATGTCCCTGTGTCTGTGGAAGTCCATGAGATCAGCCCTGAACGCTGCAGCTCTGACATACATTCACACACCTATGTCAGAATTTATTATAAATTTGACAGGAAAGTTGCATAGTATTAAGTAGACTCCTGTAGCAGTTTAAATAATCTTGCTTTTATTCAGTAAATAACCTTCATGGACAGTGGATAAAGACAAAGCATATTTTCCATTAACAACATTTATTTAGGGCTTTAGCGCTATGTGAGTAGTTTTCCATGACACATCTCACTAAGCTGGACTTTTACTTGTTTCCTTTTTACCCTGGCAGGCAATAATGGTCTCTACTTTTAGTTGACAAATGAGAAAACTAGAAGAGAACAACACGGGTATCAGGGTATCCTGATTTATAAGTCCTATGGAAATTTTCATATGCAGTGAATGCAGGAAGAAACATACACACACACACACACACACACCTAAGAAAGAGCTTGCAAACTATGCCTCAGCTTTCTAAATGTCAGCTTTGTGTAAAATAGACTTACAAAGACCTAAGACCTTATCCTTTACAAATGAATGTAAAACATATTTTATGGTCTTAGACCCACATATGATATCCCTTCTTAAATTGTGCCATGGGATTGTAGGATTTTTGGTTTCCTGGGTTTCCGAATTAGAGATGAGAGTAGTATTTATAAATACATTCTCAAAATAACAGAATTTTATCTTCTAATGTGACATTTTTTTGTGTGTGTGAAACAGAGATGTGTGTGTGTGTGTGTGTGTGTGTGTGAGAGAGAGAGAGAGAGAGAGAGAGAGAGAGAGAGAGAGAGAGAGAGAGAGAGAGAGAGACTAACTCTTGGCATAAACTTTTGAAGCTCTCAAAGCCTATCCCCAGTGACACAGGGCATTCCAACAAGGCCTTACCACCTAATCCCTTTAATCTTTCCCAAAAGTACACTCTGTGGTGACTAGGCATATACATATATGAGCTTCTGGGATTATTCTTATTCAAACCATGGCAGATGATGTGCCCATAAAAATCTCAGCAATTTGGTTGATTAAAACAGAGCTACAGAATATCTCGGACAACTTGCCAATGTACCTGGGGGAAAGGTCACAAGGCCCATCGCACATGAAAACCTAAAGACGGTAAACCTAATGGTGGTAGAGAGAAGATTTCTTTCTGCATAGATGAATCCCCTAGTTGTTTACCTGTTCCTATGTGGCAAGTTCTGATAAGTGTATTAAAGTCATTTTGTGAGGAACTAGTAGAACATGGGAGGAGGGAGAGGAGAAATGAAAATATAGGACTTATTTAATACAAAACTCATGTATGAATTTTTCAAAATATTAGATATTGCATTTAAAAATAATTCTGAAAATTCTCTTGACATAATTAAAATCCTTTGTTAAGTTTACTGGTTCTAATTGACAGTGAAATCCTGCTGTTTCTCTCTTTTTTAGTACTGTTCATAACCAAGGTATAAAACAGCAATGTTCTTCTATAAATAATTACTGTATAGGATTATATTTAATTTAGGGATTTCAATGTCATTTTAAAAGAATAAGTTTGGTTGTTACACATTTTGCCTGTAAGTTAAGTAATTTCATTAAAACCCTGTATTAATTGCTTTGAGAAGCAATGCATAACATTTAATCTTACATATTTCACATTTTATTCTTCATGCTTTAGCAGTCATAAATATAAACTTATTTTTGTTTAATTTCCTTCCATTAGAAATCAAAAGTGTTAGAACTCACATCCTTTACAGTCTACTAGGAAACATGAGACTTATTGAGTATATTAATATCTAACAAATAGAATCTTCATAATATTTAATTTACATTATTATACAGAATCCTTCAACATTTTCTGTATTTAATTTGTAGGACAGTATGAAAACAGCCAAGTAGATCCCAAAGTGATTCCTTTAGACACCCAAAGGTATTCAGATATGCCATGAACCATTGTAAAAATCAAGGAGATTGAAGCCAAAGAAGGAGAGAGAGAGAGAGAGAGAGAGAGAGAGAGAGAGAGAGAGAAAGGATCATTGTTTGAATTATGATTTGCCTATTTTGCAAAGGTAAAGTCTACTGATTTTCTGTAATTTTTGTCCTCATTTTCAAATAAAATTGTGTGTATTCCTCTTAAGATTTCCAGTCTGGGCCAGAGAGAGACAATTATGTTAAATACAACATAGAAGAACAAACCATGACTTATAAACAAGATTGTAGGAACAGGAATTTTACTCAAGGATTATGTTGCTAGCTAGATATTATTACAAGGCTTAGAGTCATTGGGGATGTGCCCTTTCCTTATAATTAGTAACTTATAGATCCAGAAGAGAAAATCACCAGACTCCATTTACTGGCCAAAATAATGGGATCTGGCATTTTCTCTCACAACAGAAAGAAATATGGCATTTCTAACTGTGAAGAACATCATTGACACATAGTTATCTAAACTTTCTAAAACCAATCTCCATCCACTGTTTTTTCTGATAATGAAGATGAGGAGGAAGGGGGAAGGTGGAAGAAGGGGAAAGGGGGGAGGGGGAAGGGAGAAGGGGGAAGAGGGAAGGAAGGGTGAAGGAAGGGGGAAGAAGGGGGAGGAGGAAGAAGGGTGAAGGGGAAAGAATGGGGAGGGGGAAGGGGGAAGGGGGAAGAGGGAAGGAAGGGGGAAGAAGGGGGAGGAGGAAGAAGGGTGAAGGGGAAAGAAACGGGAGGGGGAAGGGGGAAGGGGGAAGAGGGAAGGAAGGGGGAAGGAAGGGGGAATAAGGGGGAAGAAAGAAAGAAGAAGGGGGAAGGAAGAAAGAAGAAGGAAGGAAGAAAGAAGGAAGAAGAAGAAGGGGGAAGAAGAAGGAGGGGAAGAAGAAGGGGGAAGGAAGAAGAAGGGGGAAGGAAGAAAAAGGGGGAAGGAAGAAGAAGGGGGAAGAAGGCGGGGGGCAGAAGGCTGGGGGGACAGAAAGTGGGGGGAGAAAAGAAGGTGGGTGGGGGGAAAGAAGGTGGGGGAAAAGAAGGCGGGGGAGAAGGTGGGGGGAAAAGAAGGTGGGGGGAAAGGAAGGTGGGGGCAAAGAAGGGGGAAGGAGGAGGGAAGAAGGGGGAAGAAAGGGAGAAGGGGAAGGGCGATGGAGGAAGGGAGAAGGGGGAAGGGTGAAGGGGGGAAGGGTGAAAGGGGGAGGGGGAAGGGGGAAGAGGGAAGGGAGAAGGAGGAAGAGGGAAGGGAGGGGGAAGGAGGAAGGAAGGGGGAAGAGGAAAGGGAGTGGGAAGAGGAAAGGGAGGGAGAGGAAGGGAGAGGGAGGAAGGGAAAGGTAGGGAGGGAGGGGGTGAGGGAAGGAGGGAGGGGGATTGGTAGGGAGGGAGGGGGAGAGGAAGGAATGGAGGGGGGAGAGGGAGGAAGGGAGGGGAAAAGATGGAGACAGGGAGAGGGAGAGACGAAGGAAGGAAGGAAGGTGGGAGGAAGGAGGAAAGGGGGAAGAAGAGGGAAGGAGAAAGGTAGAGGAAGGGGGAAGGGAGAAGAAGAAGGAGGAGAAGAAGAAGGAGGAGGAAAAGAAGGAGGAGGAGGAGGAGGAGGAGAAGAAGAAGAAGAAGAAGAAGAAGAAGAAGAAGAAGAAGAAGAAGAAGAAGAAGAAGAAGAAGAAGAGAAGAAGAGAAGAAGAGAGGAAGAGAAGAAGAGAAGAAGAAGAAAAGAAGAAGAGAGGAAGAGAAGAAGAAGAGAAGAAGAAGAAGAAGAAGAAGAAGAAGAAGAAGAAGAAGAAGAAGAAGAAGAAGAAGAAGAAGAAGAAGAAGAAGAAGAAGAAATAATGCTGCGTAGTTCCCTAATACCATACATTCTGGGGTCCAGTCCAATAATTTCTGTTTATCAATGAAAGGTTAAAGAATCTAGTAGGTTTTCAACTCATAAGGCTGGATTTTTTTGCTAGGCCTTCAGTACATGCTCAAACCCAAAAAAGTAGGCTCTAATACCAGAAAAGAATGGACTTGGTGAGAATAAGAGCAATAATACAAAAGAGAAATGCAAAAAGCAAATTTTCTTCCTCTGTGTCATTTATATAGACCGCCCCACAAATGATATCACATTGAGACGTCAGGGTATGATGGTCCCTGAACCATTTAGCTTCCCTGTACGATCATGGGAATTAAGCATTGTGCTGTTTACTTTTGGTACCTTCCAGCTTCGGATGGTTTTGGGAAGAGCACAAATGTATAGAAGGTGGAAAATAAAGAGGGAGTTATATGTCATTGGTGATGTTTCAGGATGTCATAACCTATTTTGGGGTTGGATTTTTCCATGGTATTCTTAGGTAAATAATTCCAATGAAATCAGCAATTCACTAATGTAGATTTAGATGGCTTGTACCTTTGGTAGATTGTTTCCAATTTGTGGTTAACACCCATTTCTTCAAATCTTCTCAGAAAAGTAACACAACAAAACATTTTAGTTCCTCACACTAATGAGTTTTAAAATATCAGATAAATATACTTCATAAAATTTACAATCATTCTAGTGATACTGCTGTTTGTTTCCTCAAATAACAATGGAAGAAAAAAATGGAACGAGGTGTGTGTGTGTGTGTGTGTGTGTGTGTGTGTGTGTGTGTGAGAGAGAGAGAGAGAGAGAGAGAGAGAGAGAGAGAGAGAGAGAGAGAGAGAGAGAGAGAGAGGAAGAAAGCAAATCAGACAGCACACACTGTCATATATAAGCCCAACCTGCAGTCTCATCTAACTAAACATAAACTTTAGGAAGAACTGAAAGTTTACACAAAATTGAAGAGGCACAAATAATGAGTCAAGACAATGCTGTGGCAATTTGTCCTAATTATCAGTAATTCTATATCATGAGAGCAGACAAGGCAACGTGGATTATCTTCCTATTGACAAAGTGGGATTATCTTCCTGGACAAAGTGGGATTTCACAGCAGTTTCCTCATGACATACTTGCTTACAATACTCTTCTTGTTTGCTATTTCTGTTTGTTTGTATGTATGGTTGCTTGTATTTTTCTTCCTTTCTAACTTCAATTCATTCATTCATTCTTTTTTTTTCTTGTATTATTTTTGTTCTTCTGATTTTTAGGAGTAACAGACATTGTAAATATAATTATGGTAACAGTCTGGCTTACTGACATTTCGTTCTTCAAGATTCGGAATCCTTGGGAACTCCTCTCAGAGTTAGGTGAAGCTGTCTTCCTGATTCTTCATGATGAAGGTTTTGAATTGCTGAGCTGTGACAGCTGCTGAGACAATGCCAGTCTCTTTATGGGTAGTAGACTAAAATTTGCTTTGGACACTGTCTTAAAAATTCAAGAAATCTATTGTTTTAGACATATACAATCATCAAAACTATCAATAGCTGTATTAAAAATGAAAAAAGTAAAATAAATATATATGAGAAATAGCCTTCCTGGAAGTTGATGTTTCTTTTACATCTTATCATGAGTAAGAGTATTATTAGAGTTAATTTGGAGAGAATTTTCATCCTCCAAAAAAATAGAAGAAAAAAATTTCATCTGCATTATTATAATTATCTGTGTCTTTTATTAAGAAACTTCAAAGTAAAACAATACACAGAACGTAATAAATGGTGATATTTTTATTCCAGAAAAAGTGACTAATTTATTAACACTCTCACGAGAAATTACATAGATCACATAGTCGTTTGATTTTTCATAAATGAATAAAGAACAGTTTTTTGATGGTCTTATGCTTAGAATAATGATCAATATAAAGTTATTTTTAAAAATAAAGGCATTATTAGGAACTTTTAAAATTCTTCTGATCATAGAAACATAATTGAAAACTGCACACACACAAACACACACACACACACATGCATGCACGCACACACTCAAATACACACATATATGTTACTATTCAATAGTTTAATACATGAAAATAATATTGTTTTAAATGTCTAATTTCATTTACGTCCTCTATGCTTCCCCAAAACTTAATATGCTATTATAAACTTACCGAATAAGAATTCTTTACAGTTTCATTCATACTAATATTGAAACATGGAGGTTTTTATTTTTCTCTGTATTTCTTAGCAATAAGCTGTTGTGAAGGTTTAATTAATTCTTCGAGAACTTAGTACAACATATTTTGATCATTCCACATTCTCTTAATTCTCTGCCTATTGATCTGGTGGGGATCTTTGTGTTAATTTCAATCTGTACCAAAAAGTTTTCAAGGTGATGGTTGAAAGATGGATATGACATTCTATGGGTATAGCATTCAGCAATTTGGAGGACATTTGTTGCTGTCTTCAGTTAAGAGAATAATACCATTGTGTTCTTCCCTAGAACTTAGCATTCTTGGCCCATTAAAAATGGCAGGTATGGGTTGCATATCTTGAATTAGGTCCAATCACAAAACTATTGGTCATTCACATGACATTTAAGCCACTGTTTCAGCAGTGTATCTTGTCTTGTCTTTTTTAATATATATACATTTCTTTTTTATTGGATATTTTCTTCATTTACTATCATTACTATTTCAAATGCTATCCCAAAAGTCCCCTATACCCTCCCCCCCACCGCACTGCTCCCCTACCCACTCACTCCCACTTCTTGGCCATGGCTTTCCCTGTTCTGGGGCGTATAAAGTTTGCTAGACCGAGGGTCCTCTCTTCCCAATGATGGCAAACTAGGCCATCTTCTGCTACATATGCAGCTAGAGACATGAGTTCTGGGGGTACTGGATATTTCATATTGTTGTCCCACCTATAGGGTTGCAGACCCGTTTAGCTCTTGGGTACTTTCTCTAGTTCCTACATTGGGGGCCCTGTGTTCCATCCAATAGCTGACTGTGGGCATCCACTTCTGTGTTTGCCAGGCACTGGCAAAGCCTCACAGGAGACAGCTATATCAGGGTCATGTAGGCAAAATCTTGCTGGTGTATGCAATAGTGTCTCCATTTGGTGGCTGATTATGGGATGGACTCCCGGGAAGGGTAGTCTATGGATGGTTCATCCTTTCATCTTAGCTCTAAAGTTTGTCTCTGCAACTCCTTCCAAGTATATTTTATTCCCTATTCTAGGGAGGAATGAAGTAGCCACGAGTTGGTCTTCCTTCTTGATTTTCTTGTGTTTTGTAAGTTGTATCTTTGGTATTCTAGGTTTCTGGGCTAATATCTACTTATCAGTGAGTGCATATCAAGTGACTTCTTTTGTGATTGGGTTACCTTGCTCAGGATGATATCCTCCAGATGCATCCATTTGCCCAAGAATTTCATAAATTCATTCTTTTTAATAGCTGAGTAGTACTCCATTGTGTAAATGTACCATGTTTTCTGTATCTATTCCTCTGTTGAGGGACATCTGGGTTCTTTCCAGCTTCTGGCTATTATAAATACGGCTGCTATGAACATAGAGGAGCATGTGTCCTTGTCTTATTATTATATCTTTCTAGAATCACAACTGTGTGAAACTGATACATACATTTTTTTTCCTTTTGGATAATGCATAGCACCTTTCAATACTATAGATAGCTAGCCCATAGAGATAAACTTCTAGGTGAGTTATAGATTAATTTCTCCATAATAGTTTATGGCTCAAATATGTGATGTTTTCAGCACTATGGTCTGACCATCAAGTTCGGGAGGTTATTCAAGGTTATTGTCAACAGCTTGTTAGACTTTGGTCTATAAGAATTAATTGGCAAGAAACTAAACATTTCTTAAAATCTATTCTTGGTACTGTATTTTTTGAAGGCTAGCACATGATAAGTAGTTTAGGAATTATCATTCCAGTTGTAAGTCTATTAAAATATATAGTTTTAATGGATGTTAAATTAATATAATATGTTCTATATATATGTATATATATATATATATATATATATATACTTGAGTGTGTGTGTATATATATATATGTACACATATATATACTTGAGTGACTATCATCCATTTTAAAATAACTGAACATTGTTTAATAAACTCTAGAACATTTTCTAAGAGTGATACCAAATAAGCATGTAGTCAGAATTCAATGCAAATTTTAATAATGAATTTATTAAAATATTTACATATCTATACAATCTGGATTATAAGACAAATACTCTGGAGATTCCATTATTTTAATTATCACCAAATATAAACTCATGTCTTGTTAGATCTTTCTAAGACACTGAATTTAGTTTTATTTCTATTTTATTATATTTCACACATGTTTTCCCCTTCTGGGAAAGTTCTATGAAAATAATTAAATGATATGAGCCTAATGTATGCTATAAGAACTGTAAGGAAAACTGGAATATGCACCAAATGGGTTATACTTGGTTATTCTTAAATTTTAATGTCTTATATAGATATCAAATTTATATAAGAAAAAAAGATTGAAATTAGAAAATATTTGAATTTTATTTATAACCAGACACAAGAAATATTTATTTATATTGAATACTCAGGAAAAAAAATTCAATACTGAGAGACGATCACTTTTTGTCAAGCTGCCTAACACAGATATTCATGGCTTCTTAACATACTTGGAACAAAGGACTAGAGAATGGTTGGCATAAATGCCTCACAAATATCAACACCTTAAGGACTCATGGAACACTAAGAAAGAGACGATGGAAAGAATGTAACTGATAAATAGTAGTGAGGAAGAATGGAAAAATGCCTTGTTATGGGTAAGGAATAACTGTGGCACTCACAAACTCAAAACAGCTAAGGTTCAGTTATAAACACTGTACAAGAGTGAGCCAGTATGTAGGTATGCATCATATATAAAAAGTATATATGGGTGATGGGCACATCAGACCCCTTTCCATTTAAAGGTGGTAATGGCAGCTTATTGATATTATATGGAAGGATATCTTTGTCTTCAGGTTACAAAGGCAATGAATGGTAAGTTACTCCTGCTTGAGTGAATGCTTCTAAGCATGTCTTCATAAGTGGTCCTGGTCAAACTTGGTGGGTTACAAAATAAAAACAAAACAAAAAGACAAGAAAGGGAAGGAAGAACTTAAAGGAAGTGAAGAGAGGCTGCAAAAATTTGGAGAAAATATAATAGATTTATAAAGATGAAAGGCACCAGAATGAAGATTAAATTAAAACATTAATAATAATAACAATAACTAACAATGAAATAATTGTACAAAATTCATAAAAAATGTTTTTAAATAACTGAAGACTGAGAACTCATATCAGTGTATAACTTCAAAATACAAGCATTAGACAATAACAAAAGTTAACAAAAATAGTTCCTCATATTTAGCATTTTATTATGATTTAGTACAGATAAATATTTATTGTCATACATTGAAAAAATTAACAAAGATGCATAATTAATAGAAACTAAGATAATTTTCATATTTTAGGTGCCTACAATAAAAATTACTTATATGAGTTTACATACAATTTGCTACATAAATAGTAATTCTTACATCAAGGAGTATATCAAATACAGCATATGTTTTAGGTTGAATAATTCCTGATAGAAAGGATACTCAGATATAAATTTGTGTATTAAATTCTCTTTAAAGCATTACACAAAAAGACAGCATCTAATTTCTCCTCTTCCTCTTAGTACAGCATCATTGCTGAATTTCTCTACTGTTTTTAATCAGTGTCATTATCTTGTTTTTCAAAAATTAAAATATTAAATGGCTTGTAACTACATTTGATCTCTCTATAGCGTTTTGCAGCCATCAGCATTGAGCCTATTTATTTCTGAAGAATATACATATTTAATAGCAAGGGATTTTCCTGTCATAATATTTGCTCACTCATCCACATCATTAAAACAGTTATTAGTTGAGGACAAAGACAGCCACAGTACTCCCTGATCACCTTGAAGCAGCCTGCTGACTTGGAGGTTGTATCTGACTTAATTCATCAAGGATTATTGATGTGGAATTAGTTTTCACAGTGGAAATCTTTAATACATATTTAGCAATAACCGTTTTAATGCTTACTAGGAAACTTCTTTTCAAACCAGTGCTCAAGAACAGCAGGTTTATACCCAGAGAGAAAACAATAATGTACATTGTTGAAATTAGAGAAACCTTCTGAATAGTGGTAAAAGTCTGAAAGCAGCAAAAGATGAGATTATTGGGGTAGAGAGTCATTTATTTTATCTACTTTTAAAAGACATTCATTCATAAAACTCAGAAATAATATAGATGCTGAGATTTGTCTTAGTTGGCTACAGCACTTTACTCAAGCACTGGTAAAGGGTAGATCTGTAACCAGCTAATGTTAATGCTTTATTTTATCTAAGATGACTGGTTCCCATTATTCCCATTATCATACACACAATTTGTACAAAACATACACAGTTTTGTTTTATTCTTAGCTAATAGTAGTCTATTTAAAATAGCTTAGCTGTAAGTATTCTACTCACCAATAGATTAAACAGGGATATTACTATGTATTCAATAAACTCAAAATAGAAAAACATGATATTTACTTTTAGGGAATCTTACACAGTTCATAAGGTAGTCTACTTCAGGGGGAGAAAAACAAATAGCAGCAAGAAGCAGAGGATAACATATAATCTAAAATTAATCATATTTATGTCCATTAAATTTAGCTCTTGAAGAAACTACTACTGTATACTTCTTGATTAAATTATCTTCATCTTTATCTCCCCATTTGCCAGGCATGAATTATAAGAAAATCCAAAAATAATATACAAGGATTTCCATTAAACAATCATATGGTTTTGAAAGCCTAGATTTCTATACCAAGGAATCCATATTTCTGCTGAGTTCTTTTTTTTTTTTCTTTTCTTTTTAGCAGAGTTGAAATTATAGTGTAAGATGTGAAGCTTAAGCAGGTTAAATGGTAGAGCTAAGAACTGGAAGTCTGCCTCAGAAAGTCTCACCTGGACCTTCTCTATCCCATCTGAATACCACCCTTTTAGTCAAAAAAAAAAAAAATAGAGCACTCAGGGACAGCTGAAGAAAGTCTAACCTCTCTGCTCTACTGTACAGAATTAGAGCTCCAAGTTCAGATTGACTTTGTACAAGCTATCTATTAGGAGGCTGTAAACTACTGTCTCTGACTCTATGTTAAATGTCTTTTTCACTAGAGAAATTATGTTTTAAATGCAGAAGAAAGGAGGTCAAGAAGACTCAGAGCTAATGACCCTTTTCAGATTGAGGCTATCTTCAGTTCATGTATTTTGTGTTAAATGTTACTGCTGGTTGATTGTAATTTAACAAATGGAATGATTATGAGCAGTTGATCTTCCTTTCCAAATGCATTATTTGTAATTCCGAATTAGCAAACTTTAGCAATTTTATTATTAAATTTTATTTTGTTATATGAGTGCTAGCTGAAACTGTCATCATGGGAAGAATAATTATCACATTTTCTCTGAGTATTGTTTATTCTTACACATGATATTTTGGGGGTCAGGGGGTAATAGGAAAGACTATTTTAGGTCAGAACAATGCTTTACACACCTTTAATTCTATCATTTAGGAAGCAGAAGTAGAAGGATATACTGGCTGGTGTGTGTGTGTGTGTGTGTGTGTGTGTGTGTGTGTGTGTGTGTGAACTTGACAAAATCTGGAGTTATCACAGAGAAAGGAATCTCCTTTCTTGAGGATATGCCTCTGTGGGATACAGCTGTAAGGCATTTTCTCAATTAGTGACCAAGTGAGGGTGAGCGGGTCCATTGTGGGTGGTGCCATCCCTGGGCTGGTAGTCTTGGTTTCTATAAGAAAGCAGGCTGAGCAAGCCAGGGGAAGCAAGCCAGTAAGTAATATCCCTTCATGGCTCTGCCTCAGCTCCTGCTTCCTGACCTGCTTGTGTTCCAGTCCTGACTTCCTTTGGTGATGAACAGCAATGCGGAAGTGTAAGCTAAATAAACCCTTTCCTCCCCAACTTGCTTCTTGTCATAATGTTTTGTGGAGGAATAGAAAGCCTGTCTAAGACAATGGACCTCTTTGAGGTCAAGGCCAGTCTGATCTATTGGATTGCATTGCATGATAGACAGTGTAACAAAAACAGTGGAATCAAAATACATAAATGTATAAATGAAAAAAAAAGATGATTTTGAAATATTGGAGAGGAAAGGGAGTCCAAACAGTCAGAGATAAGGTATAATTTGCTTGTATAATTTGCTACTCTTGTCATGAGTAGAATTATGATTACAATCATGATCACTCAGGTTGCTAGCAACTATTTTTTGTTTTTCGTTTTTTGTTTGTTTGTTTGTTTTGTTTTGTTTTACCAAACTGTGCCTGTTTCAGCTGGATATGGATAGATGAGTTGTTCATATGGCTGTATGTCTTCTATCCAGGAAGAGGAGCCATTATCTCGAGCTGTGTACACTGCAGGTGATCCAATAGATAGTTTACATAGTCACATAAAAGGACCTCATTTAAACTTCGTGGGTAGAAAAATAAAACAGAAGTCTGAACAGAGAAAGGAGATACGTCTGATAAGAGAAAGGAGATTTGTGTGTGGAAAGGGATGTGGGTGAGGAGGCAATAAAAGAAGTAGGAGAGAGATAAGAGGAAATATTAGAAGTAACCAGAAAGGTGGTGATTCAAGGTGACAGGGCCCAGCAGCACCCTCTGGATCTCTGGCTGCTCCTAGGAGTCTGAGAGACCCATGGACACTTCTTGGGGAGGTGCAGTGGCAGAAAATGAGCCCATAGAGCACCCAGTATCTCCAGAACATCAAAACAAAAATAGGCAGGTCATCTGGAGAGATGGTTACATGGCATTGAAAAATATTCAGAACAAAAAAAAGTGGAATGCAGGGTGGCAGGCAAGCAAGTAGAGCCACAGACTGCCTCACACCATCACCACCCACTAGGCTGATGCTGGTCAGATAGGCCATTGATATGGAGCCACTGCTGCTGTTGCTGCGCTGCTGGGAGAAGGAGAATAAGGGCTACAGAGAAGCTTGTAGTGTCGTAGGCACCAATAGTGCAACATAATGTATAGCAGCCTGATGCCAAGGATTCTGTGGTTTTTGTTGACACCTGAGCCAATGTTGTTGACCCCCGTGATTCCTGCTGCCATCAGAGATCATGTTGATGTCCAAGATCTGTCCTTATGCTGGAGACCAAGTTGATTTCTGTTATTTGAGACTGGTGATGGCTGTGGTACATGCTGTCAAGTAGCCTTTTTGATGTCCACAATCTGCTTCAGTGAGAGACCCCATGGAAGCCCAGGAACTGCCGCCACCAGCTGCTATGAGCATTGGAGCTTCCTTTGTAGAGATATCAATGACTACAGATTCAGACCAAAAAACAGACATTGAAGGCTTCTTTGACAACCTCTCTGTTACCACACAATGTAAAGAAATAGTCAATACGGGAAGCTATTAAAGAGAGTGCCTAAAATTATGATAAGATGCTGAAGAATAGCTTTTCACAATTAATGGCTTCTAGCAGGAGCTAGGTGGGTTTAATGGCTAGGTTTCAGTTTTCCTTAAGTGGAGGGACTCTGGGTAGTTTGCCCATGCTTCAATGAGTATATAGACAACACAAATTGGACTAGGTGTGCTATTTGTTTGGGCTTTGTTTTTTATTTGTGTTTTTTTTTTGGGGGGGGGAATACAAGGGTGAAAGGGTGCATCTGAGAGAAATGATATGTGAGTGTCACCAAGGTATATTGCATCAAATTGTCATGTAATTAATACAAATATTATGTTGGGGAAAATGAAGTAATTAGGGTGAAGTATATTTATATATAAAATTGTCAATGAGAATTTTAATTAATAAACAAGATAAACAGAGGTATCTGAGAAATTAAAAACTGTTGCCTTTTCAGAGGAAGTGTATCCCTGGGGTTGGCTTTGATATTTCAAAAGCCCCTGTCAATCCTTCTCTCTCCATCTCTCTGTCTGTCTCTGTCCACCTCCCTGATTTTCTCTCTGTCTCTTTGTCTCTGTCTCTCTGCTTGAGAACTAGAATGTAGCTCTCAGCTCCTGTTCCAGTGGAGTACTTGCCACCATAATCCCTGCCATGATCATAAATAACTGATCCTCAGAAATTGTAAGAGTCCCAATTAATTTCACCCTTTTACATTGTGGCATGCAGTCAGAGCAATAGAACAGTGATGAAGGCACATACATTTTCACAAGCAGGGCAAAGGACAATGAAAAGGACTATCCATATTTTTATTTAATTCACTAACATTCCAAAACCAGTATGACAGTGCATCTTGAAATTTATTTAGGCAATATCTATAAAAGGTAGAAGAAAAATGATTTCAGTAATTAAAAATAAGCAAATAGATTCCTAATTGAAAAAGATAAATGGAGCAATATGCATTTATAGCACCCCAAGATGTATACATGTTGCTAGTTTCCTGAGTAATTACTGAGGAATAAAATTACTGAGTAATATTATTGACCAACATACTTAAATTTTTATCTATGGTTGAGATTATATAAGGAATATAAAATACTTCATAGTAAATTAGCATCCTACCTTGTTGAAAACTGCAATATTTTGTTCATCTTTTTACTTCTTGAATCAATTATTTACTACAACCATTGGGATTAAGGTAGTATTTTTAATTTTTTTTAAGCAGTGGGATTTTGGTAGAAAAATTAAATGGTTATAATTATCTCATTATTAGCATATTAATTTGTAATACATTATGGACAAAGGTGAAACTTTTATATGTACACTGTTGTCAAAAGTAGTCACTCTTGTCCACTAAATTAGATGCAGGAACTAATAAGAAAACTTCTATATACCTCACTTTATTTACAATGTTTGTTCTCTAGAGGTGTTAGAATTTTAAGACTGTTTTAAAGGATACTTAAAATATCAATTTGTAGCTTATTGAACATCTTAACCACTTAAGTGCCTCTTGAACAAGCTGTGCACTTTAATGACTTTAATTTTTACAGATATTGTGAAATGGATGTTTGCATATATATTTCCAGTTTGCTAAACTTCATCTAAAAATGCATAAACTAAGGTCACTGTGCCACCTTAATGTATCCAATACAAAATCACAAGATAAAAATGAAGAGCAACTTATAAAAGCAATCCAAAATGAAAATACTATTCTTTTGACATTTTTTAATATAACCCAAGAGGCAGAACTTACCAGTTTTCTGTCAAGTGGTATATTGGGGAACTTTTAATTTACCAACAAAATCTCATTGGATAGACATCATATCCCAACATTCATCAAATTGCTGTTAAGAAAACAAAATTTCAGACTGATCTTTTCAGCTATGTAGCTAAGTACAAAATGTATAAGTTGTTTGCACTGTGGTCTAATTTCACAATAAGTTTAAGAAAGAGCTTAGGGCTATTTTGTCTCAAGTCAGTTTTAATGTTATGTGATACTTTTTGTTATTTAAAGAAGCATATTTTTATAAATAAAATATTATTGACCAACATATGTCTAAATTTAAAAGTTTACTTTGAAAGTCAGTGATACCACAGCAAAGCACAGATTAAAAAAAAAAAAAAAAAAAAAAAAAAAAAAAAAACAGTGAAAACGTATATCCAAAAAAAGGTTTTATTCATAACTCTAAAAATAATCAATTTAACAATCGTCAGAAAATATAAAAATGGACATTTGCTATCTCTGGAACTAGTGGACATAGAGGACTAAAATGGTCTCACTAATGCACTTCTGAAAATGAACTAGAAAGTTATAAAGCAGTCCATGACCAAAGGAGCAGGAAGAGGAGGGGGTGAATAAATAATCAATGGCTGATGTGGTTTAGGCCTACTCCATGAGAAGGAACCAATACCTGGTACTGCTTGGGTGAACCTGAGACTAAATAGCTCAAGAATATAATACTCATGCTCTACTAAAATAATATAGCAATGAAAGGACTCTGAATGAAATTCCTGTAAACTCATAGATGAGTGTCTTGCTCAGTCATCATTAGAGAAGATTCTTCTTTCAACAGATGGAAAAATACAGATATATGTAGCCAGATAATATGCAGAAAATGAGACTTTTATAATTATATGTATATTTATATATTATGTATACTGTTTTTAATGGTATTCCTGAGTCAATCTTCTTACTTTTATCGGTTTCCGGTGCCTTTTTTTATGCTCCTTTTCTTGTATTAGTTACTTTTATCTTTTTCTGATATGCTAGGTTTTCTTTTCTTCTGTTTTATTATAACAAAGAGAGAGAATTCTACTTAAAGAGAAGTGAAAAATTCTAAATGGAAAAAGAAGTTTGTTACCACTTGATGCCTAACATACTCTACTACCAAAGATTTTCTAGGAGTTAAGCACAATAATTGCAATTGTTTTCTAACCTTGATGACAATAGATTAATTAAATTTTCTTGTCTGAATATTTATATTCTCTGTTTTCAGTGCTGTTTCAAGCAAACACACACACACACTCCTATATTCTTAAGTATAAATTACTTAGTTCTTACAATTCTCTCATATGTGTGCTTTTGGGCTGAAAGCCTGTCAGTGCACAATCAACATCTATTCTCTTCCCTGGGATAGATCACCTCTCTTACTCCCAGTTTTCTCCAGTTTCCTAACCTTTTGGCATAGAGTTGAGGACTTGTGGGCTTTTTGCATCCACCTGGTATTCTATTGGTGTCTTTCTATTTCACCTCATATGTGTACAAAGTCACAAACCCTAAAATAATCTATTTTAAACATTTTTCCCTAATTTTTATGTAAGGAAACATAAGCTATATTTGTAGAGACACTAACAGAAGTTAATGGTACACATGGTAAATGACTGGAAATGGTACACCAGATGATACATCATTGAGATTTAAAAATGCATTCTTCCCTCCTGATATCTCCTGTACTGACATATCATCCACTAAATAAAGCTATTTATTCTGCCTGGAAATGATGCTTTAAATCAATATCTCATCACAGTGTTTTTTTTTTTCATCAATTCAAAAAGGCTTCTTGCAATTAGGTAGATTACTCACTATGTTATCAACTTCCCATCGCTATCATAAAATACCAAGCAAAAGGTACTTTCCCTCAACATTGTGGAGAAGCCAGCTCAATCCTGGTTGGGATACTCACTGTGGATGTGTGGAGGAATGAATGCCACTGGTGGTAATGTGCATTATTGCTGCTTGCTCATCTTATGACTCTGAAACAAAAGACTGAAATAGGAGCTGAAATCCTACAGTTCTGTTCAGAGATGAATTCCTTCCATAGCAAATTAAGTATACCAGATAGGACATTTTCCTTCCCTTCCCTTCCCTTCCCTTCCCTTCCCTTCCCTTCCCTTCCCTTCCCTTCCCTTCCCTTCCCTTCCCTTCCCTTCCCTTCCCTTCCCTTCCCTTCCCTTCCCTTCCCTTCCCTTCCCTTCCCTTCCCTTCCCTTCCCTCCCTCCCCTCCCCTCCCCTCCCCTCCCCTCCCCTCCCCTCCCCTCCCCTCCCCTCCCCTCCCCTCCCTTCCCCTCCCCTCCCCTCCCCTTCTTTTCTTTTTTCTTTTTTCTTTTCTTTTCTTTTCTTTTCTTTTCTTTTCTTTTCTTTTTCTTTTTTCCTGCTGAAAATAGAATCGTTGCATACAATATATTCTTATTAGGGTTTACCTTCCCCCAACTCCTCCAAAATCCTTCACACCTCCTGAAACCCAAATCCTTTCTTTCTATCATTAAAAAAATAAAAAAAAGAAAAAAACCCAACAAAACAAAACAAACAAACAAACAAACAAACAACCCAGAGCTCTGGGAAAATTATAAAGAAAGAAAAATATAATAAAGACAAGCCAGAAAAGGATAGAACAAAACAAACAAACAAATGAAAAAACAACCAACAAACCAACCAATCAAACATACAAACAGAAAAACATGAGCCAAATAAAAACACAATAAGATCCCCTTTCTTAATCACAGAATATTCCAGCAATTATACTTGGGGGTTAAGCCATTAGCACATAGAATTTTGGGGGACAATGTATATCAAAGACAGAGAACACTGTCCTTAAATAGATAGCAACAAATGGAACAGTCTATGTCCTCAGAAGACAACTACGATAGGGAAAACTGTAAACGAGTGCAGGCTTTATGTTCATTTCAGAGTAAATCTTTGCAGTGTTACATATTATAGATCAAAACATTCCTGTTTTGAAGGGCTGCTTCCCAGCTGCTGACAATATGGAGAGATGATTGGATCATGAAATGGTAGTATTATCAGAGGACTAAAAGCCTGCTGAGTTCATAGCTGCTATATTAAGATATAGGGCTTTGAAAGAGGAAGCAAGCATTGGGATTTGGGATTTCGAGGGTATATTTTGTTCCTGGCTCTTCTCTCTTGGCTTTATGGCAGGTATAATGTAGCCAGCTTATTGTCACACTCTTCTGGCAAGGTGTTTTGTTTTGCCATAGACTTCAATGCAATGGAGCCAAATACACGTAGTCCAAATTCTGGAACTGTATTTAAAAAGAATTCCTCTTCCATTAAGCTGAAAGTTTGAGTTTTAATTTTACAACAGTATAAAAATAACTATATTTTAGAGAGTTTGCTTCTATTTAGGTAAACTATTTGGCCATTTTCATTGAAACTAGAGATTACTAGAAGTCTTGTTATTAGGCAAGGAGATATACAGAGTTGAGTGTGAATAATTATTTTTCACACTTAGCATAAGCTTTAGATTCAATAAAAACTGAATTCCACATGATGATTTAATGTATTCATGATTCCAGATACAATTCTAATCTTTGAGTTGACAGTTTTATCAGGATACCAGATATACTAATTATAACTTAAAGTTCTTTATAAAATTAAAATAAATAAAATTGTTAACTGTTACTAAATTACCCTAATATGATGACTTAGTAAAAAATCATGACACAGTTGAAATTAATTTACAACTTAACATTGTGCTTTGGAGTTCTTAAAACTTATCCGATATTAATAAAGTCCATGTGAATTATGATAAAGGACACAACTGAATTTCTTTATTCATCAAATTTTAATGGAAACAGTTAGGCACCTTTTATATCTATGATGCTATTGTTTAGGAAACAAAATCTTCTCGTGATCTTCTGACTGGGAGATTGAGAGTTGTTTGCTGCACTCCTCACATTGCACGGATTTCACAGACAGAAGAAAAATACCAGAAACCAAGAGCACTAGTATACTGTCATTATGAAAAGAAAACATCTTTCCTGAATGAGTACAAGCTTTATATTTTAATTGTATTTACACTGATGAGTACACACAAAGAAAACTCAATTTGTTGAAGCTTATTTCTTGCTGCTGAAACTGTATCATCCTTGATTAGGCTGGCAAAAAATGCATAACTTCTCTCCCAAGTTCATTGAATATATTTTATGATATTCTGTGCTGTTATTTGGTTTTAGATGGATTTGCTAGTTGAATTTTCAAAATGCTTACCTAAAGCAGGAAATATTATCTTCTAATATTTACTCCTAATCTCATTTATTATAATGTCATAATAAAAGGGCATAAAAGGAATATAAATTTCCATTTTTTCCAAGGTTCTTCAAGAAAAAGTCTTAACGGTTTAGAGGACTATTTGAAAAGCCTGGGCTTATAATATTAATTATTTTATCTACCAATTTAATTAAACGATTAAATTTTCCCTAGTATGGTTGCTGAGGCAAGTTAAAATGTCCTATTTGTTAGCTAACTAGTGGATGCCTGGATGGACAGAAAGCATAGCTAATGTGTGTACATGAAGAAAAGACCAAGCAACACCTGCCATTGATTCCTGTGCTGCCCAGAAATACTTTCTGTGAATGGTAGTTTAAAAAAGGAAAGATTTAAGTTCCTTGTGGTTGCAAGTGTTTCTGTTCATAGAGACTCCATTTCTATCTGTGTGTTTGTTGTGTTCTAGTGAAATGTCAAGTTGATAAATCACGATAGAAGTTTGTGGTAGAGGGAAAAACTTCTGCTTCTGGAGGACACGAAGCAAGGAGACAGTGTGGTGGTCACTGTAGAGCTCAAAGGCTTGTGCAGAGTGACCTACACACTCTATTCTCCCCACCTTTGGATGTTTCCACTTTCCTCCTTGTTGGCACTGAGGTACGTTCTCAAAAAATTAACTCTTAGAGTGCAGGCCAGATCTAGAAACAATGCATTTTGACAAATCAAGTAATTAATCAATTAAAGAGAGTTAGAGTGTACTCCAACATCAACTACTTATATATACACACACACCTGTGTGTAGGTGTGTGTGTTGCTGTGTTATATAGGGATACACACAAACACACCACATACATGTATATATACAACTCCCTAGTGCTTTAGTATTGCTTATATGTATATAATTTCAGGGCTGACCACTTGATATGAGATTATGTCTCAGAAGCTGTGTCCTTGGGAAAAACTCATTCTCTACTTGCCATTCATTAGTTGCCTCTCATTCTTAGTGAGGCTTGGAAGGAATTCCAACACATTTTCTTATATGTAGTAGTGTTGTTTAAGTATGGAGCTTAAACATTTTTTGCATACTGCATACATGAAACGCAGAGGAGAAACTGTGGAAGACTTCCCTTCCACAATGTCAGCCTCTGAGACTGAACTTCAATTGCTAAGTTAGGTAGCTTCAGGTTTGCTGGCACACTTGTAAAGTTACAACTGCAGTATTTGATAGGAACTCATGAAAAAGGTGTCACAAATATTTTAAAGAGATGCACACAGAAAACAGGTGCTAAGAACACATTGTTACAAAAACATTGAAAAATGTATCCCCTCAGCAATTTATTTACAAGAAACAAGCAGAATACACAGACTATGGAAGAAGCTTGGACACAAGACACATGAATACATACATATACAAACATGCAAACACACATACACATATACGTACATACGCACATACACATCGATGCATACATACATTCATGCCTGCATATGTATTTATGTATAGTATACATACAAATTTATATATGCATACTTACTAACACACAAGTATATATATATATATATATATATATATATATATGAAGAAACTTGGTTCATTGAAGAGTTTAAGACAAGTCATCTCAAAGGATAATGTTTGTTCATAGTATTGTATTTGGCTTACTTATTTTTAATATGGAGCAAAATAAAAAGGGTATTTTGAGTGGAATATGTTTCGAGTTAGTCTTTGTCATCAGAAAGTAATTAGTTAGGGCTGTAATGACCTAGAATTAGTAAATTTCAAAGCAAAGTAATTTTTATTTATTTCTACTTAGTACACCCTTTCCTATGAACTAAGACTAGTGAAATACCTAGAACTTACTACCTCAGATAAGATATGCACTTAACCTGACATCTCCTCATATATTCATTTTCTTTACCTAAAAAGTAGAAGGCCAGAAAAGTGGCTTATTGGGTAGAGCTTCTTGTGTACAGGGCTAATGTCCTGAGTATAACATCTGGGAACCACAAGGAGAAGGAGTAAAATGACTTGCAAAAGTTCCTGTTTGATGATACGTGCACTATCATGATCACTATAGGGGTACACATGTGTACACACAAACACACACACACAATCAAAAAAATAAACATATTCTATGTTTTGGTTTCTTTGGAATTCTTGTAGGGATCCTCATGGGTAATGAAATTTCCATATTCCCTTTTTTTCTCTGGTAACAGAATTAAGGTATTTTTCTCTGGTAACAGACTTACATTTGATAAAGAAGAAATGCTATCATCTTAAATAAGTCTTTAACAAGAACAAAACCATACTTAACTAGTAAAAAGTTAAATATCTAATATTCAAAATAAAGCTATATAGAAAAAACATGTATATAATAGATTGTGCTAACAACCTTTTACTAGAATGCTCTTTTCAAAGTCTTAACAGAAAATATTACCAAAACTCAGGCTCTCACAAAAATGAAAACGAGTTTTTCCTAACTATCTCCAACATCTTGAAGCTGAAGATTTAGTATCATCACCTGAAGGACATCATCCTTTATACCATTGATATCAGGAGGTCAAGAGTAGCTTAACTGGATCACACTTGCTGCTGGCATTCACTTCTCACTTCATATACAGACCTCACATTATCTTTTGTCATCCCATAAAAAAAACCACCAAAAACAGATACTATTGTGTATGCCAACAAGAGCTTGCTGACAGGAGCCTGACATAGCTGTCTCGTAAGAGGCTCTGCCAGTGCCTGACAAATACAGAAGTGGATGCTCACAGCCAACCATTGGACTGAGCACAGGGTCCCCAGTGAGGGAGCTAGAGAAAGGACCCAAGGAGCTGAAGGGGATTACAGCCCCCTAGGAGGAACAACAATATGAACCAACCAGTACCCCCAGAGCTCCCTGGGACTAAACCAGCAACCAAGAAAACACATGGTGGGACTCTCAGCTCTAGTTGCATATGTAGCAGAAGATGGCCTAGTCAGTCAACAATGGGAAGAGATGTCCTTGGTCCTGTGAAGGTTCTATGCCCCAGTATAGGGGAATGCCAGGGCCAAGAAGCAGGAGTGAGTGGGTTGGTGAGGATGGGGAGGGGGTAGGGTGTTTTCGGAGGGGAAATTAGGGAAGGGACTAACATTTGAAATGTAAATAAAGAACTTATCTACTAAAAAAAATACTTTAAAAAACTTACTGGAAAACATAAAGCAACTGTTGTGATTCAGACTGAATCTGGTTGGCAAGCATGTTTTAAGAAAACACCTCTAAATTGAAGACTGTTATCTGTGTACTCATTAGTACTGTTAGCAAAAACAGCTAGAACCTTCCATATTTGAGTTTGTGTAGAAGATTGGTTCTGAACTGCATTTCACTTCATTATATATCCAAGAAGAACGTGAATCAAATTTGGAGCCCAGTATGAGTAAAAGAATTGGAAGTGGAGCCAGGCGGTGGTGGCACACGCCTTTAATCCCAGCACTTGGGAGGCAGAGGCAGGCGGATTTCTGAGTTCGAGGCCAGCCTGGTCTACAAAGTGAGTTCCAGGACAGCCAGGGCTATACAGAGAAACCCTGTCTCGAAAAACCAAAAAAAAAAAAAAAAAAAAAAAAAAGAATTGGAAGTGGAATCACAGACTAGAGTTGACCATCTTAAGGTATTTTCCAAGTCACAAAACTAGTCATGCGAATATAAGACACAAAAATCATGATTGTACACAGATGCAGGTGGCTAGGGAAGAGGAAGCAAGGTCTTGACGTAGGTCAAAACCATTATACTTCTACGGAAATCTAAATAGAGACCATGCTCATAGCATTCTTTCCTTTACAGCTTTTGTGTTTATTTTTTTCATCCATTCATGCTTGTTTAATGAAACCTGTATATGTGACCATGCCCAAACAGTTTGATAGCAGGTACAGAACAATAAGTTATTGTCTTAAAGATTTCTATTAATGTTTTCAGCTCCTTAAGAAAGCTTCTCACTCAGGTATATCTAAAAGAAGTATTGTTTCCTTGAGCACTGGGTATCAAATCTGGGTCTTTGACATGCTAGTCAAGTACTTTACTCCTAAGGTAGTTGACCTAGAAACTTCCAATCAAATTGAATAGCTCTTCAATGTGAAATATTTATTTACAGTTATTTTTCTTCTTTGTGAAAAACTGAGGGTTCCAATCTTCTGTCTCAGAACATTTAGGGTGAGGAGGCATGGTGATCAGCCATACCTTGTTTATATTTTACAACATTAAAAATTGTTTTATTGATCAGCATGTGCTTTGTCATTGAACACAGATCTCTGTAACAGGATGTGTTTGGTATTATTAAACCTTTGTGCTGTTGTTAAAAAACAAAAAAACAAAATTTGCCATCCAAAGAACCAAGGCAAATACATCATAAAAGATATTCTGTATATAACTGAGACAGGGATGTAATACCTAGCTTTTGTTATAGTTCTATTGTTTTAATAATTATATCATGTTAATCCATCACTGTGCTGGTGAGTTTTATATTAACTGAAATAATTTAGTTTCATTTGGGAAGAAATAATCTAGTTTCATTTGGGAAGATAGAAGCACAATTGAGAAACTGTCCCCACAGGATTAACCTTAGAACAACACTGTGGGATATTTCCTTTGTTTTTTAACAATGGAGAAGCCTATTCATTCCAGATGATACATTGTGGATGTGCTGATATTCCTAGGTTTAATAACAACAACAACAATAATAATAATAATTAATAAATTCAAGCTGAGCAATCCAAGGGGAGCAAACCAATTAAATAATGATCTCCAAGGCCTCCGTTTCATCTTCTACATCCAGGTTCTTCCCTTGAGTCTCTGCTGTGAATTCCCTGGATGAAATACTACAATATGTGATATAAAACAGACCATTTCCTTTTCAAGTTAGTTTCAGTCATGATGTTTTTTCACTGGGATAGAATCCAATAATTCTTACTGCATCTTTGAAAGCAGAACTTTCAAAGTTTAGTTATATAGAAAAATTATATTATAATACAGCATTTTCTATTATTGACAATGTCAGGTATTTACTTGGGACCTAGCAAGATATTGCCAGTGGAAGACACAACAAGTATAACCACAAAATTGATATTTCTTGAGTCATGCAGCCCCTTTTCAGTTTCCTATGTTCATTTTTTTTCAGTATGTTCTGCCACAGATGTTCTTCTATTTCAGTAGTAGAGCATCCAATTATTGGCCTCCCTACCTTCTGTTAGTCTAACAGTGGCCTCCTGTGAATACTGACTCCTTATTTGCACAGACTACCCATAGCTCATTTCAGAATAGACCTCATGTTCCCACTATTTGAGGTTAACACATCCGATGGTTTGGGATCCTAGCCCAAAGTAACTGAACCAATAATTCTGCATTGGTATTCTGAGGTTTTGCACATCAAAACTGCTCTTCATACGCTAGATTCTACTGTTCTGTCTTGCTTGACTATCAAGCTATTGTTCATGTTATTAGTAAATATTTTAAGTGTACTTTCACGTGTCAATGACTTAGACTATTATTTAGGTTTGCAAAGAAAGCATACTTTAAAACCCATAAGAATTACTGCTCTTTAAGTATTTATGATTCAGATCTTTTGGTGTTGGAGTAATTTGACTGTAAGTTAGCAACTGCTTACACATCTATAACTGCTCTGGCTGTCTTGAGCATAAGGATTATCAGTTTATCATCCAACTATATTACTCTTGTGTCTACATCAGCCATCTTGAATATTTCACAAGTATCTGGTGAATATCCTACAAAGATATAGACTAGTCTGGGCTCAGCCCAGGTTGATTGAAATAGCAAGTAGCAGACTTTTTGCTATCACAAAATTGAATGAACTCTATGTGACCTGGCTCCAATTTCTAACTTGGATGGGAGGTTTACATTTTCTGGAGTACTACTGGAGCAAATCCTGTGATTGCTGCTAAGAGACAAAGTTGCCTTTGCTCTACTATGGGAGCCTCATAGAATGTGCTTAGGGCTAAAAAGGCAAAGTAATGATTATTCTAAAACATGATTATTAGTGTTCAAAACAAATTGCTCTGGGTAGCCCAGAAAGAGCAGCTGAATGAACAAGTTATGAAAGAAATAAGGAAGCCTATAGTTTGACTTTAAATAAAACTGGATATAGCAATAGCACATCCTCCAGTGACATAGTCCACCTGGTAAGGTGATGCTGCCCAAATTGACAGGTGTCCATATTGAATGGTCCTCGACATGTTTGGCACATAATTGCAGAGCAGTCTGTCATGAACTGTGAGTAATGGATAACAGTAAAGTCCCAGGTTCCAACTCAAGTTTCCAAAAACAATGATAGCAAGGGTAAATTACAGCCCTGTAGAGGAATTATAATCCAGCAACATAGCTACTCTGGCAAGGAATCAAATCCAAAGACCTTTGAGGTCAGTGAGGTCTTGCTAGAATACAGAAATGCCCTTATTTCACACTTTTAATTTCCCTGGCCAGAATATGGACACATCTTTCATTCTTCAAGCTAGAATACAGACATACCTTTAATAACACATTTAATCCCAAACAATGAAAGTAAAGTTAGTTTGTAGAAGGAAGCATCTATATTGGAAGGTGACATTTATTTCAGGGGCAGACAATGTAATGAATGAGAGAAAGACCTCACAGAATGAGTCAGAGATAGGATAAGTCCAACTCTCATGAAGAACAGACAGGAAGGTAAGTTGACTTATATTCATCTAGAGAGATAAAATGAGTGTGATGTGTGATGGCAGTTTTAGAGGACAGTTTTACGGAGACATACTTAGCCAGAGAATGCAGTGTCAAAAGAAAGAACATATTACCAAAGTTGGTTTGAGGACAGGCAGAGCAGTTCAGTGAGAAGCCAAGAGAAGCCAGTTTGAATCAGTCAGTTGGAGAGGAGTTTGGCCAGAATAGCTGAGTTGAACCTGTTAGACAGAATTAGTTCAGAGAAAACTAGAAGGGTGCTTATTCAGTAGTAGACCTCTGAGACAACAATTATATCTGGAAAATAAAAGTTGCTTCTACATGGCACCTAAGTTGTGAAGAAACAACAAAATTCTGCTGAGATTAATCAAGACACTAAGCCTAGAGACAGAAAAACCAAGACAGACACAAACAGAAAGTGAGAGAGGGATGGAGGGAAAGAGAGAGCTAGCTAAAATATGATCAGTAGTATAAAATATGATCATTGTATCAACAGAATATTCAAGCCTGAAGGTCCTGGTCACCAAAATAATGTCATATTTCTGTTGAAGATACCAGGGTCAAGGATCAAGGAAGAAAAGTCTTGGCTTGCATGAGAGTTGTAACATTGCTGGTAAGGGTTCTAATACATGTTTGTGTCAGTTATTTACATAGGAAGTGTAACAGGGTCAAGGATCAAGGAAGAAAAGTCTTGGCTTGCATGAGAGTTGTAACATTGCTGGTAAGGGTTCTAATACATGTTTGTGTCAGTTATTTACATAGGAAGTGTAACAGTTTGGAGCATCACCTATTGCAAATATTGAAGTCATCACCCACTGTAACATTAGAGGTCATTCATCACTGTTCTCATAATAGGCATCACCTACTGTGAACAAAAGGGCAGCATCACTCACTCTAATAGTAACAAGAGGTAGCATCATTGACTGTTATAATGGGCATCACTTACCATAACAATAGTGGCATCATCTGCTCCAGCAGTACAAAACATCACTTATTTAAATAATAGAGAAGATACCCTACTGTAAAAATAGGGAACATCACCTACTATAACAATATGGGCACCATCTACTGTAACAATAGCGACATCATCTAATAGAACAGTAGGGGTCATCACCTATTGTAACAATAGAGGGCACCACATACTGTAACAATAAGGACATGGCCTACTATAACAATAAGGGGTTCAGTTTACTGTAACAACAGGGAGCCTCACTTACTGTAATAATATGAGCATCACCTACTCTAACAATAGGGGTCTTTACCTACTAAAACAAAAGGTGATATCACCCTTTGTTTCTTCCTGTACCCTACTGTGTTTCTTGTGGCAGAAAAAGAGGAAACTTAAAGAAGCTAGAAGCTCTTACTTGTAAAGATAGTCCCTACTTCTCTTTCTGTATAGGCAAAGCAAAAGAATGCTCAGCCTGTTGAGAGCTGAAATTCTCAAGAAAAATACTTGGTTGAGAGAAGTTCATTACATCTATCCATGGCTCCAATTATAAAGAAATGATGTGAGCTTCAACACAGTAAACCTCTAAAATTATATTATCCTTTCAGAATATATTTAGGGAAATATAAACATTTCACTTAAATATCAATTTATCCAAATGTAATTTTAATGTAAATAATATTTGTATATTTGTATATAAACTAGTTTTTCTTTTTTTCCTATTCATTACTATTATGCTCATTTGTGTGTATAGTATGTGTGTGTATGTGTGTGTGTGTGTGTGTGTATGCATGTGTGTACACGGGGTGCTTCATGTCAGATCTTGAAAGTGGAGATCAGAGAGCATTTGCACAGAGTTTATTTTTCTTTCTATCTTTACTGAATGTAAAGGACTGAAGCATCCACACTTTGGTCTTCTTCTTGAACTTCATGTGAACTATGAATTGTATCTTGGGTATTCTGAGCTTTTGGGATAATATTCACTTATCATTGAGTACATACCATGTGTGTTCTTTTATGACTAGGTTACCTCACTCAGGATAACATTTTCTAATATCATTCACTTGCCTAAGAATTCCATTAAGTCATTGTTTTTAATAGCTCAGTAGTACTCCATTGTGTAAATGTACCACATTTTCTGTATCCATTCCTCTGTTGAAGGACATCTGGGTTCTATCTAGCTTCTGGCTATTATAAATAAGGCTGTGATGAACATAGTGGAGCATGTGTTCTTCTTATATGTTGTAGCCTCTTTTGGTTATATGCGCAGGAGTGGTAGTACTATGTCCAAATTTCTGAGGAACAACCAGACTAATTTCCACAGTGGTTGTCCCAGCTTGCAATCCCACCAAACAATGGAAAAGTGTTCCTCTTTCTCCACATCCTCACCAGCATCTGTTGTCACCTGAGTTTTTGATCTGAGCTATTAAACCTGATAAGCAACTTCAGCAAAGTGGCTAGATATAAAATTAAGTCAAACAAATCAGTAGCCTTCCTCTACTCAAAGGATAAATAGGCTGAGAAACATATTAGGGATGTGACACCCTTCACAATAGTCACAAATAGTATAAATTCCCTTGGTGTGACTTTAATCAAGTGAAAGATCTGCATGACAAGAACTTCAAGTCGCTGACAAAAGGAATTGAAGAAGTTCTCAGAAGATGTAAAGATTTCCCATGTTTGTGGATTGGCAGGATTAATATAGTAAAAATAGCCATCTTGCTGAAAGCAATCTACAGATTCAATTCAATCCCCATCAAAATTTCAACTCATTCTTCATAGAGTTAGAAAGAACAATTTGCAAATTAATTTGAAGTAACAAAAACTTAGGATAGCAAAAACTATTCTCAACAATAAAAGAACTTTTGGGCAGCAGGGCGTGGGGGGGGGGGGAAGAGGGTATAGGGGACTTTGGGGATAGCGTTTGAAATGTAAATGAAGAAAATATTTAATAAATTAAAAAGAACTTTTGAGGGAATCACTATCTTTGAACTCAAGCTATATTACAGAGCAATCATGATAAAAACAGCATGGTATTGATAAAGAGACAGACAAATAGATCAGTGGAACAGAATTCAAGACCCAGAAATGAAACTACACACCTGTGGTCACTTGATCTTTGACAAATGTGCTAAAAACATCCTGTGGAAAAAGTCAACAATTTCAACAAATGGTGCTGGTTTAACTGGAGGTCAGCATGTATAAGAATGCAAACCAATCCATTCATATCTCCATGTTCAAGCTCAATGTCCAAGTGGATCAAGGACCTCCACATATAACCAGAGGCCCTGAAACTAATAGAAGAGAAAGTGGGGAAGAGCTTTAAGCACATTGGCACAGGAGAACATTTCTTGAACAGAACGCTAATGGCTTATGCTCAAAGATCAGGAATTGACAAATGATACTTCATAAAATTGCAAAACTTCAGTAAGGAAAAGGACACTGTCAATAGGACAAAATGACAACCAACAAGTTGGGAAAAGATTTTTACCAATCATACATCCAATAGAGGGCTAATATTGAATATATACAAAGAATTAAATAAGTTAGACTCCAGAGAACCAAACAACCCTATTAAAAATGGGATACAGAGCTAAACAGAGAATTGTCAAGTGAGGAAACTTGAATATTTGAGACACACCTAAAAAATAGTCAACATCCTTAGTCATTAGGATTATGCAAATAAAAACAATACTGTAATTCCACCTCACACCAGATGCAGATACTTATACCCAACCAATGGACTGAAGTCAAGGATCCCTGTGGTTGAATTAGGAAAAGACTGAAAGAAGTTGAGGAGAAGGATGATCCCATAGGAAGACTGCAGTGTCAACTAACTGGGACTTGTGAGGGCTCTCAGACACTGAGCCAACAACCAGACATAATACCAGAGTTTATGTGGGACCTCCAACACATATACAGCAGAGATCTGGCTGGTCTAGCCTAGTGGGAGAAGATAGCCTAATCATGGAGAGACTTGAGTCTTCAGGGAAAGGCAAGGCCTGATGGGGGAGTAACATCCTCTTGGAGACAGGAGAGTAGGAATGGAATGAGGAACTAGAGGAGGGGCACTGGGAGGCAGGCAATGACTGGCCTTTAAAAAATAAAATTAATGAAAATAAAAGTAAAGAAAAAAAGAAAAGGGAAGAAAAGAAGAGAAAAGGAAAGAAGAGAAACAAGAGGACAGTAAAAAACAAAACAAAACAAAACAAAACAGAATGTGGTTGCCAAGGGAAAGGGCCTCCACTAGAGATACTGTTCTGTCAACCCTGCTATTTTAACTTTATTTCAGGTGGATTAATTAGGAATATATGTAATGAATATTGGCAATAACTATGCAATTTTATTAAAAATCACTGTCAAAGGATATTCTCACAGATAAATATGGACATCAGAAGATAACTTACTTGACAGCATAAAATCTAAAGACCACTCAGAATTGTTCATAATAGAGCCACCCTACAGAAGCTCTATGATGAAGTAAAAACTACATTACTTAGGAAAAGCTATGAAAATGCATTCAGACTGAAAGAAATCTAATATCCATTTTGAAAGAAGGCAATCAATGCAGGGCTAACTTATTCAATACAATCAGGAAATAATTGAATTAGCTCAGGATGTAAAGTAGTCTGTACAACAGCAACTAATTTGAAATCTCAAAAAGTCATTATCAGTTTTAGTGCTGCTGAGATTACTCAAGATAAAGAGACAAAGTACATAATGACCTAGCAAACTCAAGCACAGCAGGAAATACAGTAGATCGCTTTAAAGATCTATTAGAATTTTTTACAGAGTTAGATATTAATAAGTATTAAATACAAAGTATTACTTTATATCAACCATGTATAATGATAATTATGTATATCATTTTAATAGAGTAGAAATATCAACATAATTTAGTGTGTAAAAGTGTATGGGTCTATGAAAATTACACCCCAGATTTCCAGGGGTATTGACATCTAGATTTTCTAAGTGGTTATGACAATTGTGAACAATCAATAAACAAAAAGCAAGAAGCACACTTGCACTATTTCCTTTGTCTTTGAGAAAAATCATTGTATATTTCAAATGTGCCACAGCATAACCAGAGAGTAGAAATGATCTAAAGAAAGTAGGTCTGCAGATTGTAGCTTGGTTACTATTTCCTTAATGACTAATATCTTCATATAAATTAATATATATCATATTACTTTTTCTATATCTGGATTAACTCTCTCAGCAAAATTGTTTTTCTAGTTGTAACTATTTGTCTACAAAGCTGATAATGCCATTATTTAATGTCTGAATCATACTTCATTGTGTAAATATACCACACTTTCTGTTTCCATTCTTCTTTTGAGGGACTTCTAGGTTGTTCCCAATATGTGGATATTGTGAATAAAGAAAGAATGAACATAGGTAGAACAACAGTATCAACTAACCAGACCCCCCCCCCAAAGCTCCCAGGGACTAAACCACCAACCAAAGAAAGGACCCAATGGCTCCAGGCAAATATGTACCAGAGGATAGACTTGTTAGTCATCAATGGGAGGAGAGGCCCTTGGTCCTGTGAAGGCTTAATGCCCCAGTGTAGGGGAATGCCACAATGGGGAAGGCAGTGGGTGGGTAGTTGGGGGAACACCATCATAGAAGTTGGGGAAGAGGGGATAGAATATGGGGTTTATGGGAAGAAACCGAGAAAGGGGAAAATATTTGAAATGTAAATAAGGAAAATAGCCAGTAAAAAAATAAAGCAAACTTTGAGATGGAAAAAAACAAAAAAAAACAAAAAACAAAACAAAACAAAAAACAAAAAAGGAATGAAAAGAAAGCTTGAACACGTTTGAGCAAAGAGTCTCTGTGGGTGAATGTAGTGTCCTTTGGACAGATGCCCAAATTCGAATAGTTGGCTCTATAAAAGCTGATTTGCAGATAATTTTGAAACAATGTAAATATACTGTATAGAGGTATATTTTTATGACTACATGAATGAGTATAGTAATATTAAGCAAAATCAATACATAACCTGATAGTTGTGAGAAAATTAACATGTTAGATATCAAATATATTCATCCTTATTCTCTTTGTATGGCAAACACTTGATGGTATCTAGGAAATAGAGGGGAAATAAAGCACAAACTTAGATACTGACACAGACACACAGACACAGATACTGACACACACACACACACATTAATATACATTGTAAATGTATTTATAAAAGATGAGGGGAGAAGGAATATGTTTGGAGGAGGTATAGTCAAGTATAGGGTAAGTGGTGACTCCAGGAGCCGTGCTGAGGCATCTCTTCCCCCTGAGGGACCAGCCACACAAAAATGGTATAGTATAGAATAGAGTTTATTCTGGGTATGAGGAGGGGAGTTGAGACTGTAGTAGGGAACAGAAAAACGCAGAGACAGGTTGATTAGAAGAGTAAAGGCTGACCATGAGTAAATAGAAAGAGAGTGGACAATTGAAAGGGGAACAGACAGGGGACTGGTGAGAGAACAGAACTGGAGCGAGAAGTCAACAGCAAGAGAGAGCAGAGGGGCAAGTAGCCCCCTTTATAGTGATCCAGATACACTGGTTTGTTGCCAGGCAACTGTGGGGCAGAGCTTAGACAAAATGGTAACAGTAAAGGAATTTTAAGCCAGCGTGACTGACCTAGCAAGGGATCACATCCAAAGATATGAGGAGGCTGGAATGCAGACAGGCCACCCAACTTCAATCCATCTAGATGGAATACTCACATTTATTCCCTCCAGATGGAATACAGACATGTCTTTACTACATACAATGACATCTAAGTGATGGGCAGAATGAATAAACAGAGAAAGATTTGACAGAATGAGTCAGAGATAGGTTATGACCAACTCTCTCAAGAATACACTGGAAAGAGAGGCTACTTAAAAGCAGTGATGGAGATTAAGTGAGTTCAGTGGGATACAGGTCAGTTTAGTTCAGTGCAGTTCAGAGCAGGCCAATTCCTGTAATTAAGAGGCAGGGAAATTCAGTCAGAAGCTGAGAAAAGCCAATTTGAATCAGTCAGTTTAGAGAGTTTGAGTCAGAACAGCTGAGTTGAACCAGTCAGCCAGGATTCAGAAAGAGGATAGAAAGAGTGAGTTTATTTAGCAGTAAGCCTCAGAGACTGAAACATTATAGGCCTAGGTTAGCAGATGGAGGTTAGAAGTTGAAGCCTTTGAGGTTAGAAGATTAGACTGTGTGGAGACTAGAAGCTTCCATGACTAGTCCTAGGGATAGATATTTTTATTTACATTTCAAATATTATCCCCTTTCCTGATTTCCCCTAGAAACCCCCTATACCATTCCCCTCTCCCTTTCCTCTATGAGGGTGGTACTACACCTACAAAGTCCTGCCTTCCCACAATCTCATTCCTTGACACTGGGGCATTGAACCCCCACAGGATCAAGGACCTCTCCTCCCATTGATGCCAGACAAGGCCATCCTCTGCTACATATGCAGCTGGAGCCATGGGTCCCTACATGTGTAAGTTTTGGTTAGTGGTTTAGTCCCTGGGAGCTCTGAGGGGTGTGGTTGTTTGATATTGTTGTTCTTCTCATGGGCTTACAAATCCCTTCAGCTCCCATGGGTATTTTGTTCCCCCTTCTAAGAAGGATGTAATTATCCAAATTTTGTTCTTTCTTCTTGAGCTTCATGTAGTCTGTGAATTGTATCTTGGGTATTCTGAACTTTTGAGCTAATATCCACTTCTCAGTGAGTGCATACTATGTGTGTTCTTTTGTGATTGGGTTGTAACAGAGATTTAAATATGAACAATAAAGGAGATGCCATTGCTTATAAAAAGAGCCATACGGACATGCAGCCTTCTCAGGAGAGGATGCTCTGAGTTCTTCCAGTAAGACACTCGATTTGATACTCACTTTTCCTCTGCTTTATGTATAGAAAAAAAATCAAAGTAATACCTTGCTTTGAGTGTAGCCTAAATAGCATGTTTATGGCTGAGATTTAAAGTTAAAAAACAAAACAAAACAAAAACTGGACAAAAAGGAAACAAATCAATATGACTTTCATGTATTTGGGTACATTGTTTGACCCATGGAGAAAATACATGCATGTGTATGGTTGAACTAGAACAACATTGACAACATCAATATACTATGTGGATCACAAAATAGGCAGACAAAGAAAACACTTTCAGAAATCCTAAATATCCCCAGAGATATCAAAGCCTAAAGTTTTGCAAAAATGTAACTTCTATTTATAAGACATCTATTGTTCTCAGTACAAGAGCTCATATGAATTCAAAATGTAAGTTAAAGCTTGTCTTTGGCCTATACAATAGCTTGTACCTAGAAATTTCTAATAGACACTGGAACTCTTTATCTTTGTACAATTATATGCTGAATAATTTATGAAGTTCTTTTCTTACAAGGATAGTAATAAAAACAGTGATAACTCAAACTGCAACTGAAAATTTCAAGCAGATATGCACAATTTGGGATTGTATTGCAATTAAGGCATTCTGCCAAAGTGTATTAACTAATTCACTAAGGATCTGTCTTCATTCATTCATAAATATTTATTAAATTGTTTCTTCTTACCATATGCTGGATTGGCATCAGATAGTTTGAAAATAGCAAAATTGGCATGCCCTTTCTGATTTAGATGAGAAAATAAATACAAAACTAAAAAATATTCTCAATTTCAAAAATGGCTCTCAGCAACAAAAATGCCTTAGAATTTAAATCCCAGTTATCCACTTAAAACAGATAGTTTAGTCTTCTTGTAGAAACACTGTTAGTTAAAATCCTTGATTTAGAGAAACAAGATAAAGAAAATGAACACGGGATGTAAAAGAAAATGAACAATTCATGAAATAAACAAAGCCTGGAGTGTCTATAAAATATTAACAGATTTAACTCCACCATGACGAATTAGTGGCTCCAGATATTTGATATACAATGATCCACTTACACAAGATTTTGTGCGGTGACAAGTTTGAGTATGGTCTAACAAACATGGCGTATGTGGTCTAACTATTCTACTGTCATCTGAAGGGAGACTGAATAGTGAGGAAAGATATATAGCTCACACAGAATATGTTTGGATATTGAGTTTCGTCAGCTTTCAGCAAATAGCTGCTGCCCAGTTTTCTATTTGTTGTTGTTGTTATTTAGGTTTTTATTTTTATTTTTTAATTATGCCACCATTCTTAATTTCGAAAGACAGCATATCATCACTGGAGTCTTGCAAAGTCAGTGTTACTGTAGCAGAGAGAAAAATAGAAAGGGTACAGAAAATTATTTAATGCACTTAAAATATTTTCGGCATAAACGCACACAACTGTTATCTATCTAGTCTACCATTTTGTGCTGTTTTTAATATTATGAGGAACCTTTCTCCCATGTTCTTTTTTTTTTTTTTAAGATTTATTTATTATATGTAAGTACACTGTAGCTGTCTTCAGACACTCCAGAAGAGGGCGCCAGATCTCGTTGCGGATGGTTGTGAGCCACCATGTGGTTGCTGGGATTTGAACTCTGGACCTTTGGAAGAGCAGTCGGGTGCTCTTACCCACTAAGCCATCTCACCAGCCCTCTCCCATGTTCTATATGCTGTTACTAGGAAACTGTCTCATGCCCCAGTTGATTACATATACCAATCATGATAGAACTTAGAAGAACTGCTTTGCATAGTGACCCACAATAATCTTGGATCCGAATCAATGACACAACAACACCTTCTCTCTCTTTGTATAAACTTTTACTATATTTGCTTTTATCAACTACACCAGGGTTGGGTCTCAACATAAGTGAGACACCTGCACCAAAAATAAGAAACTATTTGGAATAAAGCTTCTATTTGGAGTAGGATCAAGTAAAGTTTAACTTTGAAGACCTGTCTGGGAGCTGATATCCTACGCGACAGAAGAGACATGTATTGTGGGTAACTGACATCCTGGTTGACAAATTAAGACATGAATGTTAGATAAGTCCCAACACGCTTCACAAACTAAAGCATGAATGTTAGATAAATCATCTGCCACAGTTGAATATCCCATGCAATGAGAGCAGGATAAGTGTACAACAAAGACATGCATCTAAGGAAGTCCCCTATCCCTAAATTCTGATTGGCATAAAAACTTAGCACAGATGTTTGTAGATCTTAGTCCTAAAAAAGCCCTATACAATCTTGACTCAATGACACAGTCAGCTTCGGTGTCTGCTCTGTGTATCTGATCAATCAGTTTTCAGGAGTGGCATTCAATTAACCATCCCTGTTTCCATGAGATTTGTATTTGAGTGGTTTTATGGTGATTTCCAGACCCCCAAAAAGACAACTTAAAGAATGTATGCCTTGAAATAATAATAGTGTATTAGTGGACTTAGGTTAAAATGTAGCTTTCTTCTCTAAAACTCTTTGTAAAGATCTTTAGATATTTGCTATGTATTTTCTTTGGCAAGCAGCTCAAGAATAACCTAAAATAAATTTGCTTTGACAAGAGAGACATTAGACAGTCTAATCAAGTACCTTGAAGAGGCTTCTGTTCCAGGTGGCTGCCTGGCTGCCCAGAAGTGGGGAAGCCTGACCAACTGAGGGCACACATCCCATGCTCTGAGTCAGTCAATCCCAATACCTACTCCATCAACAAGCTGCTGGAACAATAGCATTATCCAGTGCTGCATAACCAGATTCAAGAGCAAGTAATTGCCACCAAAGATGAAAACCTGAAGCATGGCTGTGATCAAAGAAATCTCGGAATGGTCTGAGATTTGCATCGCTTCAGAGAGCCAGATCAATGACTTCCAGCAAAGATATTTGCCATGTAGAGGTGTGTGAGCAAGAAATACACTGAGTGATGCACTGTGGTTTCCAGTGACACTGTTACAAATTAATTTACAATGGAGTGTGTGGAAGGATGGAGGAACAGAGCATTGTTTATGCAGTGGAGAGAGACTAAGCTATATAGAGGGCTGAACTACCACCAAAGGCCATGTTAACTTGCATGGCGTGCCATCCTTCAAGAGGTCACATTGATGTCTGTGGGCTGATGCAGCCACCTTGAGTCTCGTCCTGCTTTAGTGTCTGTGGCTTATGTTACCACTGAGGGGCATGCTGCCTTAAAGGAACATGTTTGGGTTCATGGTATTGTGACATCCAGGGGCAAGGTCCACAGGGGCTGTGTTTCCACCAAAAACCACATGGATGACTGTGGTCTATGTGACTCCTAAAGCCTTCTTGATGATGGTTCTATGATCTGGAATCATACATGGGGTCATGGTTCATCTATGGCTGGGGCCATGTTGATGTGCTTAGCTTGTGTTACCATTAAGGTCCATGGTTTGTGCTGACATCTGAATCCTTATTGAAATCTGTGGTCTGTGCTGCAAACTAAAACTCAGTTGATGTCATTAAAATATGCTGCTACCTGGGATCCTGTAGGTTTCCATGGCCCATTTTATCAGAGCCGACTATGCTGAGGTCCATAGCCCATGCTGATGCCAGGTGGATGTCCTGGGTATTCGCTGTGGCCAGATACCATGTGGAAGTCTGGGATCCATGCTCCTATTCACTCTAAAGGACAAAGGACCTTCTTCTATGGAGATATTGATAACTGCCCACTTAAAGTTGAGAAAGAGACATAGAAGGATTTTATGACAACTCTAAACCCCAACCCCACCCCCAAAATTAGTAAAAACCTCGTCAGCAAGCTATCAAAAAGAACTCTTAAAAATTGTAATTAAGAAACTGAAGTTTAGCTTTCCACAGTAAAAGAGATGGAGTGAAGATGGAGAAGGATTCACGTTTCCTTAAGTGGCTGACCATGGGAATTTGATCATGCTCCAGTGTCTATACATACAACTTGAATTAGACATGGTTGTATTTCCTTTTTCTTTTTGTATTTGTTTTTGGAAACCACAAATGTGGGGGACAGAGCTGCTGGACAGAAAGGGGTATGATGGGGTATATTATGTGAGATAACTAAATAACAAATTAAAATATATTAAAATAAAAATTAAATACAAACAAAAATAAGCAAAAGAAAAAGATAAACAACAAAGTACAAAAGGAAGAAAAAAGATAAAAAGGAAAATCCAATTATAGACTGGACAGAAATTGTAAAAGTAAGACAGAGAGAAACATGCTTATGAATTTTAGTTTTAACATTTAAGCCTCAAATATTGTCAGACTTATTATTATTATTTTAATTAATTATTCAAAGACATAAATATTTTAAATTTAGCCCACAGAAAACCATTGCTTTCACCCTTGAAAAAGCAACTTCTCTTTGCAGTAGAAACCATTACATAAAACAAAAAGCAATCAAATTAGAGGGAGCAAGTGACAACATGGTCATACTGGACCCAAAGCAGAGGAATGTTCAGAGCATAACACCAGAATTTTGCAATTATAGGGGGACAGTAAGTAAGCTATGGGAATATATCCTCTAGAAACATTAGGGAAGGTACACTTAAGAAACCTCAACAATATGGCTGGTAGAACAAACTTGAATAATGTCAACACAACTAGACATGGTAATATAGAAATGGGAAAACTCACAGAGACCCAAATATTAATGAAAGACAGGGGCAGCTAAGGAATAACAAGAATAGGAGAAGTAGACTTTACAGGGAAAATACATTGATTGCCTGAATTGGTTATCCATTACCAAGTTTGATCATATATATATATATATATATATATATATATATATATATCATGATGAAACACTATGAAAACTGAATAAGTTGTATTTATACATGCAGAAATTATATACATATATATATATATATATATATATATATATATATATATATGTGTGTGTGTGTGTGTGTGTGTGTGTGGTCACCATTTTCAAAATTAATATTTTGCTTTGTCCTTTATTTTATAACACACACACACACACACTATTCCTTTACAAAGAACAGTCAACATATTTCTCTGCCAATAGCATCTTATAATAGCTTCAAAATCAATATTGTAGAATTTTACTTCAGAATCATTTTGAGAACATTCAAGGTCATTAAAATCCCTTTGCACTGTGTGATAAAGTCACATCATTTGGCATTATAATCACTTTATATTATATACATATTATATTATATACATAACCATTAATAAATTGATTCATTTTCCAAACAGAGTATATTTGTCATGAACAAATAGAGAATATTTGTCAGAAGTTTCATCACTTTCATCTTCTAAATAAACTGTAACTCAATAGATCCTGAAGTGAGTTAAAAATGTATTAATATTTATGATGCTCTGAATAGATTTAGAACTTGAAATAGGCTATGGCATAGAAGTTAGTATGTTTATTTGTAATGGACAGTAACAGAGTTCTGTAGAGATTTGAAATGAAAGATAGGAGGAGATCCACCTAGAGTTTGGATAATTGGCATGGAAACAGTGAGAGAAAAAGAGGTTGGTCCGGTGTTAAATAGGAACAAGGGAAACTCTAACAAAAGGTTAAGGTCACATTCCAAAATTACAAAAGGAGGGTTTTTTTTTTTTTCTATTTCAGACAAAAACCATGTTAATCTAATTATCTCAAAAATAAAAATATCAAAGAGCAAGGTTAAGGAGGCTGATCAAACGTGTTCACTAATAAACTACATGACCTGCAGCAAGCTTTGATACAGGTAGAATGTCTAGCTCTGTTCTGCACTAAAGGGGCTTGCCTTGGGATTTACATTTTCAATTAGTTTATGTATTTTTTTACTTTTATTATTTATGCTACTTAAATACCTAGAAACTTGAATTCACTTACTGACCATGAACGAAGAAGAATAAAATTAAACCACAGTTGAAACAAGAAATAAAACAAAAAAAAACAAACAAACAAACAAAAAAAACTGTATGAATTCTCACTATTCATGGGTCTTTTTGCCAATTTAAATCCTTCTTCATCATCTAAAATCATAAACGAAACTAGGTTTTCTTTGTTTGTTTTTTTCTTTTTTCTTCTCTTTTAACTTTTAATTATATAATTTCAATGAGAAATATTTTGTGCAGCAATATAAGTAGAGGTTACTCTACTCACTTGAAAGGATAGATACATCAGAAATGACTTGTTATGGTTTGATATTCTACTCAAGAGAAGAATGTCTCTCACATTGCAATTTCACAAATCTAAATTTTCTAATCCTTTATGTATTGTGTTTCATTAGGCCAGTATTTAGGCCTAGTAATATACCTCTAAGATAAAGCTTCCCTTTGTATCTTTCACTCTAGGTATTCCAACAGAGAAATCAAATACTTTACCCGGCCTTAAAATGAGCAGTAACTGATGTCTAAAGTTTTTATAAAATTTGAAATAATACATCATTAAAATTACAATGAAGAAAATATAAATATCTCTTGTAAACTGATTTTTACAGACAATGTCATTTGTGATCCATGTTCCTTCTTTCCAAACATTCATTAAGCGCTCAAACCTATGAAAAAAATAGTAAAGATTTTGTCACAGCTACTGAAATGACTATTCTGAGAACATAGATTTTTCTATTACTTTTCCTTGCTCATATCTTACTGGAAACCTTGAGTATGGAAGTGTGAGAAACAAGTTTAGGCTTACTTAGCAAGCTGTGAGCCTGACCATCATGAAACACATTGTAAATGTTATAAGAATAAAAGATGAAAGAACTGTATGCATCTCAGAGTATTTGCATGCTACTGATCTAATTAACAGATGCCTATCCATGTTCAGCATATTAGATCCATGTATATAAAAATTTATGCAAAGTTTAGTTCGTCTGAAACAAAAATAGCTATATGCATTTTACAGCATATGAAGTTGGGTTGTTTTAATAGGTGTGAGTGAACATCTGAGCGAATATTAGGAATAAGATAGTCTAATGTGATTAATAAAAATAGAAAATACTCTACCATATTATAAGTAAAATGTGCACAATACTGCAAGGCCTGGTGGTAGTGAACAATACTCTTAACTTCTCTAAAGGCATAGCATGAAAAGGTGCCAAGAACAACATTTACCTGAATGACAGAGTGAAATCAAGGCAAGCCAAGTTCTTTGGGGTTTATTGTTGTGAAGGTACATCATGATCAAAGCAACTCTTATAAAGGCAAACATTTAATTGGATCTAGCTTACAATTTCACAGGTTTAGTTCATTATTATAATGGCACGAAGCATGGCAGCATGCAGGAAGACACTGTGCTAGAAGAGCTGATATTTCCACATTTTGATCAGAAGGCAGGTAGGAGGAGAGTGTATGACTTGGTGTATCTTGAGCATATATACTCAAAGCCCAATGCCACAATGACACACTTCTTCCAAAAATGCCACCTACTCCAACAAGGTCACATCTCCTAATAGTACTATTTCCCTTGGGTCAAGCATTTAAACTCAAGTCTATGAGGTCCAAACCTCTTGAAACTGCCACAGGAACTAAGCAGCAACTTATTAGAAAATAAAACATAAAAATTAAATATACATAACTCTAGTAGAACACTAGAGTAGTGTAGGCCTCAGGTTCAATCCTCAGTAATGCAAATCAAATACACATATGAATAATTATACATACACAAACAAACAAAGGAAATAAAAGTAAGATAAATGCAGTAAAAGAGAAGACATAGATTAGCGGTGTAGAATAAATATTAGAGAAGATTTGCACAAATGGATCTCTGGAAACATTTTAAGGAACACAGAGAACATCGGTAATAAAGCTTGTGTGCAAACCTCCTAACCACCATCAGTTTACAAACAACAGCTGGAAGCAATCACACTGTAGGTAGACTTTGAAGGGGCAAATGGTTAATGCAAACCAGAAAATTCATGCTGGGTATACTTAGAATTCAGAAATAGGTAGAAATACATCATAGGCAAAGATGACCTCAGGGATTACTTGCAAGAGAAATCAAGCTTGAAGTATTATGACTTCAGGACGAAGGACAGCTGACTGGATGAGGGCTCCAGAACAATGAAGAAGAAATCATGTGGAAAATATATTCAAGCTGAGAATCACATTTCTGAAATGCTTAGACCTAGAAAATTTTCAGATTTTTAAATTTTGAAACATGTGCATAAATAAATCAATGTATTATGAGCAACATAAAAGCTTAACCATAAAGTTTGTTTCCTATAAATTTCACAAAAATAACACTGCTATGAGTAAACTATTGCATTGAAAACATATATGTAATTTGTAAATTCCCTGTTCATGCTGACATTCAAAATCCTTTTAATTTTAAAGAATTTTATATTTTGATTTTGAGATTAGTTATTCTCTGCCTATCATACAAATACTCATAAATTGTATTCATCATCCAGAATTGAAATAATAACGTCTAGTTTATGAGATGAAGATAATATAAACAAAAATGAAACTAATTAGGTTATATTTACCATTAATACGTGTACATGTATTGTGGTGTGTGTGTGTTTCTGGTGTATGTCCTTGATAGTTTGTGTGTATTCATTTATGCCTGGGGGCATGCATACATAGTTTTGAAGTTTCATACCATGCACATGTATATATATGAAGATCATAGCTCAATGCTGGCCACATCTTCTGATCATTCCCCACCTATAGCTTTTGAGATAGATAAATTCCATGGATTTTGCTGTTGCCTGATTGTTCCTCATTTCCTTCCTAATTGTGCTTATGTCTCTAACAGAGTTCCATTATCCACAGAATCAATGTCTTATTAAATCTATTTTGACAGATGATTTCCATCATTAAATCCTGTGGTCCCTGGAAGATAGAGATTCATGTCTATTAAAAATCCAAGAAACAGACAATTAATTCTAGTCATTTTTGTGTTTAAATAGTTTTCCAGAGTATTTATTCTACTTTGGAATTTGAATTTTTTTACAATGTTCATATTATTTAAGAAAATTTTATTTTATAATTAATGACAGCTTTTTTTATTCCCTATTAGATAGTTCCAAGCTGTTGTGATTCAAAAGTGAACTGTTACAAGTTACACTTTACCTGAGTTTACTTCTAGAAGTAATAGGAAGGAAATTTAAGTTTCATAAATTTGTTAGATTTTTCTGACAGCTTATTGAAGCAGAATCTTCTGGTTTCTTTGGAAATACAGTTATGTCAAATGAGGTTTTGCTGTAGTACACAGGTGAATGGATGTTTGGTGAAAGCAGACACCTGAAGGATGTTTTCCTGAAGCAGACACAGGTGAAAGGATGTTTTGCCCTAGCAGACACAAGAAAGAAGATATTATGAAAGAATATAAATATTACCCCACCAACAGTGGGAGCTTGAGCATTGGTTTGCTTTGTTCTACCTCACTATTCTTCACTAAAGACATGCAGGTATTGGTTTGCCTTACATTGCACTGCTGAGCTCTGCCTATGTTAACTCCATAGAGAGAAGCTCTTCAAAGAACTCCTTAGGTTCCTGGGGCTCTAGTTGTTTTGATGGCCTCGGGCTGGCTGGCAAGCCTTGAGGTGTCTTCTGGACTGAACTGCTCTTGCTGGTTCATAGGTGGTTACTGTCAAGTGGACTGGACTGTAGCTGCTGGTTCAAGTGTGATATCTCCTGAAAGATATGGACTGCAACTGCCGACTCATTTTTGGTGTTTGCTACTCAATTGAACTGATGATATCCTAACAACAAATATTGGACTAGCCCACAAAGAACTATATTCTAATCAGATCTACTGCACGTGTGTCTTAATAACATTTCTCTTCCACTACCTATGGTGGGTTGTGGGCTAGAGGAGAAGTTGAACATTTAATAAGTAGGCTGAGAAAAATGTATGCTTATAGCTTATTATATTACAAAATTATGTTGATTATACTATAACAGTAAGTTATTTATTCATATATCATTTATTGATTTATTGAGGTCTATATAAACATAATGGAGGAGACAAAAGCCATATAATATCAAAGATTGAAAAAGTTCAATATTTTTTATATTATATTAAGGATCATAGATTCTATCAAACCTGAAAGATGTGGTCTATCTTCTCCTGAGCTTTAGCAACTTGGGTAGATCTCAGCATTTAATTTTGTTGAAAGTGAAAAATCTATAAACATTTTCCCAATTGTCAAAGAAAATCACAAAACAAAAACAAAACTGTCTCAGGATTTTGCCTGTCCAATTATATTAGTGCAGAGGAGGTCTGTGATTGGACAGGAAAATGGGGAGCAGAGCTAGGAGTTGCAGAGAGAGGGAGCATGCCAAAGGGTAGAAGAGAACCAAGTTGGCTTTAGATGTGTACCTGTGTAGTATTTACCAGCCACATGTAGCTATGATTTCACAAGATTAGAAATATTGGGATGAAGCTTTTATAATTATCAATTGGCTCTGAAATTATTATATTGGCATCTTGTAAATTGTAGAAATATTGAGATAAAGCTTTTATCATTATTAATTGGCTCTGAAATTATTGTATTGGCATCTTGTAAATTGTGATATTATAGATACATAAATCTGATAGGTTAATTAAGCTTTAAAAGTCATGACTCTACCGGGGTACTCAGTGTTGTGAGATGCAAACACGAGGTTGGCCTTCCCATTTAGTCACTGGAATGTGAGATTGCTGGTTACAGGGGATTATAGCAGAGAGGGAACTAGTGGCTCATGGGACAAGCAAGGTAGATGCTTCAGGGGTGTGGGGTGTGTGGGGCTAGCTGCAGAGAGTTGGTGGGCTGGTAGGAGCAGAGAAGCCTGGTCTGGCACCTTGGAGAGTTGGCAGGTTCGTTTTTTAAAATTTCCTCAACACATAACAAAGTCACAAGTCTAAGATGCAAAAATGTACACTTGAATTCATTGACCTTGTATAAGTCACTCAACAAACAAATGAATGTGAAACACACCCAGACACTTCTTCCTACAAGAGCTTCCTGACAGGAGCCTGTTATAGCTGTCTCCTGAGAGACTCAGCCAGTGCCTGACAAATATAGTGGATGCTCACACCCTATCATTGGACTGAGCACAGGGTTCCCAATGAAGCAGCTAGAGAAAGGACCCAAGGACCTGAAGGGGTTTTCAGCCCCATAGGAGGAACAACAATATGAACTAACCAGTATCCACAGAGCCCCCAGAGACTAAACCACCAACCCAAGAGTATACATGGTGGGACTCATGGTTCCAGCTGCATATGTAGCAGAGGATGGTCTTGTTGGTCATCAATGGGAGGAGAGGCCCTTGGTCCTGTGAAGGTTCTATGCCTCAGTGTAGGGGAATGCCAGGGCCAGAAAGCAGGAGTGGGTGGGTTGGTGAGCAAGGGAAGGGAGAAGGGGATAGGGGGTTCTCGGAAGGTAAACTAGGAAAGGGGATAACATTTGAAATGTAAATAAAGAAAATATTTAATAAAAAGAAAAAAGAAAAAGAAAATTCATGATCAACCCTTGGGAAAAACAATTGTTTCTCAAATTGGCTTCTATGATTTATTTCCAGGGCACTGAATATGTAAATGGTACATTGTCTGACATTTTGATTGTTCTATCCATTGGGTATTTGTTCATAATTTTTTCCATGAGTCATTGTAGAATCAAGGAATATATTTGCCATCATGAAGCACTACTGTCACTCTAACATTTATAGGCCTTCTGTAAATTTGCCTGACAATAGAGTCACCAGTACATACCTAAGGAAGGAAGGAGTTGAGTTTCTTGTTAATGCATTTGCCGGTGCCTCAGAAAGTTTCAGGATAAAACTCAACAGCAAAAAATGAGAGATTGATCACTATGGATTATAATCCTATTTCATAATCCCTTTAAGACCTTCTGAACTCACTGAAACTATTTAGAAATTCTTTACTTTGTTTCATTTCAAAGATCAGAAAGCTTAGGAGGTCTCCATTAAAGCAGTTTCTTGTTTGATATGCTATTCAACCAATCTATCTAAATGTGATAAGGTGGCCACAGCACTTTTGTAACAAACACTATTCCTTTTGTAATAAACACTAGGCTAATACTTGCACAACTTCAGTGGTCCCTAGAAATTCTGTATGCTGTTTTAGATCTACAGTCTCTCTCTCTCTCTCATATGTATATATATATATATATATATATATATATATATATATATATCAAAAGAAAATAAATGATGGGAGTAACCATAATGCAATAAAAATCTTGCTATCTCTCCATCGATTGGTCTAGATGATGGGAGAGGTATATAACCATTTAACTAAAGAGGAACCCCTTCAGGATCCACTCTAAAGTGCTTTACAAGATGGAGCTGGTTGCAGAAAATGATTGAAAACAATTGGCTTAGCTCTTCGGAAAGTGGAGAGAAAGAGAGAATAATCTGTCATCCTGTGGGCAGACACATTGCTGGGAAATTGGATAAATTGGAAATCATTGGAGGGCAGCTATTTTGTCCTCTGTTGCATTAGGTATCTTGGGAAATGTTATTAATGGTGAACAATTGCTACTCAAAAGTTTCTAGCTGTTTGGAGTATAAAATTATATGAACTTAAGGATCCATTATCTTTCTAAAAATAAGTAGAATATAAATGCAAAGAAAATGACTTTCAAAAATACATTACTTTCATTTTTAGAAGAGAAATGATTCTTTTAAACAAACATGGAGTTTGCATATGCTTCAAAATGGATGTATAGGAAAGTACCAAATGATATAATTTTACTTCTTTTTGTTTTTTTTAAATTTTTATTTATTTTTTTAATTAGATAATTTCTTTATATACATTTCAAATTTCAAATGATATCCCAAAAGTTCCCTATACCCTCACTCCCTCCTTGCTCCCATACACACCCACTCCTGATTCTTGGCCCCGGCATTCCCCTGTACTGGGGCATATAAAGTTTGCAATACCAAGGGGCCTCTCTTCTCAGTGATGGCCGACTAGGCCATCTTCTACTACATATGCAGCTAGAGACACAAGCTCTGGGGGTACTAGTTAGTTCATATTGTTGTTCCAAAATAGGGTTGCAGACCCCTTCAGCTCCTTGGGTGCTTTCTCTAACTTGTCCACTGGGGGCCCTGTGTTCCATCTTATATATGACTGTGAGCATCCACTTCCGTATTTGCCAGGCACTGGCATAGCTTCATATGAGACAGCTTATGTAAGGCAAAAGACACTGTCAATAAGACAAAAAGACCACCAACAGATTGGGAAAGGACTTTTACCAATCCTAAATCTGATAGGAGACTAATATCCAATATATACAAAGAACTCAAGAAGGTGGACTACAGAAATTCATATATCCCTATTAAAAATGGGCTACAGAGCCAAACAAAGAATTCTCAACTAAGGAATACCTAATGGCTGAGAAGCACCTGAAAAAATGTTCAGCATCCTTAATCACCAGGGAAATGCAAATTAAAACAACCCTGAGATTCCACCTCACGCCAGTCAGAATGGTAAGATCAAAAAATTCAGGTGACAGCAGATGCTGGCAAGGATGTGGAGAAAGAGGAACACTCCTCCATTGTTGGTGGGATTGCAAGCTTGTACAACCACTCTGGAAATCAGTCTGTAGGTTCCTAAGAAAATTGGACATAGTACTACCAGAAGATGCAGCAATACCTCTCCTGGGCATATATCCAGAAGATGTTCCAACCGGTACGAAGGACACATGCTCCACTATGTTCATAGAAGCCTTATTTATAATAGCCAGAAGCTGGAAAGAACCCAGATATCCTTCAACAGAAGAATGATACAGAAAATGTGGTACATTTAAACAATGGAGTACTCCTTAGCTATTAAAAGCAATGAATTTATGCTTCTTTTTGCTAATTCACTCACTTTATAGTCTTAGGTTGCAATGGAGTCCCAATGAATCTGTGTTATAATGAGCTCCCCAGTGAGCTCAAATGCACATGGCAATTAAACAGGAAGTGTTCTATCATTTCTGAGTTTCCTTTCTTTTTTTTTTTTTTTACGTATTTTCCTCAATTACATTTCCAATGCTATCCCAAAAGGCCCCCATACCCTCCCCCCCCACTTCTCTACCCACCCATTCCCACTTTTTGGCCCTGGCATTCACTTGTCCTGGGGCATATAAAGTTTGCATTTCCAATGGGCCTCTCTTTACAGTGATGGCCGACTAGGCCATCTTTTGATACATATGCAGCTAGAGTCAAGAGCTCCGGATACTGGTTAGTTCATAATGTTGTTCCACCTATAGGGTTGCAGTTCCTTTGAGCTCCTTGGATACTTTCTCTAGCTCCTCCATTGGGAGTCCTGTGATCCATCCAATAGCTGACTGTGAGCATCCACTTCTGTGTTTGCTAGGCCCCTGCATAGTCTCACAAGAGACAGCTATATCTGGGTCCTTTCAGCAAAATCTTGCTAGTGTATGCAATGTTGTCAGCGTTTGGAAGCTGATTATGGGGTGGATCCCTGGATATGTCAGTCTCTAGATGGTCCATCCTTTCGTCACAGCTCCAAATTTTGTCTCTGTAACTCCTTCCATGGGTGATTTGTTCCCAATTCTAAGAAGGGGTACAGTGTCCACACTTTGGTCTTCATTCTTCTTGAGTTTCATGCGATTAGCAAATTATATCTTATATCTTGGGTATCCTAAGTTTTGGGCTAATATCCACTTATCAGTGAGTACATATTGTCTGAGTTCCTTTGTGATTGTGTTACCTCACTCAGGATGATGCCCTCCAGGTCCAACCATTTGCCTAGGAATTTCATAAATTCATTTTTTTAAATAGCTGAGTAGTACTTAATTGTGTAACTGCACCACATTTTCTGTATCCATTCCTCTGCTGAGGGGCATCTGGGTTCTTTCCAGCTTCTGGCTATTATAAATAAGACTGCTATGAACATAGTGGAGCATGTGTCCTTCTTACAGGTTGGGATATCTTCTGGATAATGCCCAGGAGAGGTATTGCTGGACCCTCCGGTAGTACTATGTCCAATTTTCTAAGGAACCGCCAGACTGATTTCCAGAGTGGTTGTACAAGCTTGCAATCCCCCTAACAATGGAGGAGTGTTCCTCTTTCTCCACATCCTCGCCAGCATCTGCTGTCACCTGAATTTTTGACCTTAGCCATTCTGACTGGTTTGAGGTGGAATCCCAGGGTTGTTTTGATTTGCATTTCGCAGATGACTAAGGATGTTGAACATTTTTTCATGTGCTTCTCTGCCATTTGGTATTCCTCAGATGAGAATTCTTTGTTCAGCTCTGAGCCGTATATTTTAATGGGGTTATTTTATTTTCTGGAGTCCACCTTATTGAGTTCTTTATATATATTGTATATTAGTCCCATATCTGATTTAGGATAGCTAAATATCCTTTCCCAATCTGTTGGTGGTCTTTTTGTCTTATTGACAGTGTCTTTTGCCTTGCAGAAGCTTTGCAACTTTATGAGGTCCAATTTATTGATTCTCAATCTTACAGCACAAGCCATTGCTGTTCTATTCAGGAATTTTTCCCCTGTACCCATATTTTCGAGGCTTTTCCCTACTTTCTCCTTTATAAGTTTCAGTGTCTCTGGTTTTATGTGGAGTTCCTTAATCCACTTAGACTTGACCTTAGTACAAGGAGATAGGAATGGATCGATTCGCATTCTTCTGCATGATAACAACCAGTTGTGCCAGCACCATTTGTTGAAAATGCTGTCTTTCTTCCACTGGATGGTTTTAGCTCCCTTGTCGAAGATCAAGTGACCATAGGTGTGTGGGTTCATTTCTGGGTCTTCAATTCTATTCCATTGGTCTACTTGTCTGTCACTACACCAGTACCATGCAGTTTTTATCACAATTGCTCTGTGGTAAAGCTTTAGGTCCGGCATGGTGATTCCACCAGAGGTTTTTTTATCCTTGAGAAGAGTTTTTGCTATCCTAGGTTTTTTGTTATTCCAGATGAATTTGCAGATTGCATTTTCTAATTCGTTGAAGAATTGAGTTGGAATTTTGATGGGGATTGCCTTGAATTTGTATATTGCTTTTGGCAAGATAGCCATTTTTACAATGTTGATCCTGCCAATCCATGAGCATGGGAGATCTTTCCATCTCCTGAGAATAAACAGTCTGAGAAAGAAATTAGGGAAACAACACCCTTCTCAATAGTCACAAATAATATAAAATATCTTGGCGTGATTCTAACTAAGGAAGTGAAAGATCTGTATATTAAAAACTTCAAGTCTCTGAAGAAAGAAATTAAAGAAGATCTGAGTTTCCTTTCAATGAAGTTGGATTGCCCCTTTGCTTATCACTTACAGATTCCCAGTAATTACCTTGATAATACCAAAGGAGCACCAATTTATAAACTTAATTTAGATTTCAGGTTTTTGCTTGTTTGTTTATTCATTTAATATTAGCATCCATCATTTTGCAATACAAGTAAACTTGGTTTTGCCAGTTCACATTAAAAATAAATTATTTTTAAGTTCTTATTTTGGTAATAGCCATTCAATCCAGGCCTTTACTTTATTTTAAACCTTAATCCAAAGTCAGAGCTATTTCATGTCCTTTCAATGTTGAACATATTTCTAAGAGGTAACAGTTTTAAATCAGAGAATACAATATGTAGACAGAGCTTGTTTCCATACAAATGCTTATTATGTAATCATTGTCAATTGCTGTGTTATTTATAAAAAATTTATGTCACTCTTTATAGATAATATAAGAAGCCTTACTTTTCTATTGTTGTACTAATTTGGTAGTATTATGTTCATTATCCTATCCCAGAGTTCAAAGGTAAAACGAAAGCATAGGTTACCTAACTTTTCCCATTCAAAGTTTTAAATTTTCTTTCAATAAAGGTCTGCCAGTTTCTCTTTCCTAGTATAAAGTGCTTGCTTTGTGTATTTCTTGTCATTTGGTAGCATGTCATCTTTTCCTTATTAAAATTTGAAATAATACATTTTGTAATTAGATGCTTTGCACTTATTGTTAATGTGTTTTTTGAGACTTCAAATCAATGTGATCCAAATATGTGTAATTACCACGATTTTCTTAGAATTTATGTTATTTCAAAATATTAAACAGGCAATTTAAAATTATATGTAAATAAAGGGAAACTATATATTCAAGCAAACATAGCATTTCATTAAACTTGATTTTTCCATTTTATATTTTAATGCATTGAAATTCTCATATTGAAGCAGAATAGTATAAGCACATATGCTATCCAAGATAATTTGTTGGGTTAAACACAACCATGGCATGTGCCATTTTATACTAATTTCGGCTAGTTCAATCATTAAAATTAAAATTCATTTGAAATTCAGATTGCAGATAGCCAAAGCAATCATGAGCAGAAAGAGATTTGAGGGAGGCTTTATCACACTTAATTGCATACAACAGATCCAAATGAATTAAGAACATCATGAAACTTTGTACAAAACAAGACTCAGAGATAAATAGAATAGAAGACTGGAATTAAGACCATGAAATTGAATTTTAACAAATTTCCCCAAAACATCTTCTTAAACATTGGAGTGAATAGCTTTTACACCATGGTGGCAAAACCTCATATCTACATGATAGAGAAGGAAACTTAATTTTAATTTTTAATTTTGCACAAAATCAACTCCAAATGGACCAAACACTGTAATAGAAGTAATGAATCTGAGAAAATGTTTAGAAGAGAATGAAGTGATTATTTTGTACATCTTTGTAGGTATGGAGTCAGGGTAGGATTCTGGCTGCTAGGGAAACAACATTCACAGTTGACAAAGGAGATGTTTGTAGTTCCTCACTGCACTACTAAGCTTCTGACAGCAAAAAAATAATATACTCAAAAGATGAAGAAGGGCTCACAGCAAAGGAGAAATTATTTGTTAAATTGGTATTTGTTTAATGATAATTTATTGGATCAATGACCTGAACATAAAACCAGATTTCATGAATCTCATAGAGGAGAATTTGGGGACTAGGTTGATGTTCATTGTCACTGGGAGGGATTTTCTCAACAGGACCCACAATCCCAGACTGTGATCAAGAATTAATAAATGAGACCTCTAGAAAAGACACCGGTATTTGAGGGAAGAGACGGCCTATTTAAATTTCAAAGTTCTTTAACAATTACAAGACTTACAGAGGGTAGTATAAAAAAAATAAAAAAATCCTAAAAGTTCTTTTTCTTTAAGTTAGTTTTTAATTAAATGGCAAATACATAATGCTTGATTTCTATGTTCATTTTGTACCTAAAATTTCCAAAGCTCAGTAATTTTTTAAAGTAATACATTTTACATTTACTATAAAACATGAACATTTGGTTGAGTTTTAATGATCATCTTTAAAATCCATTTTGACAGATATCCAAAATCCTAGAATAGATATATCGAGAATGTATATAGATGAAATTAGGATAGTTTGAAGACTGTACATACCATCTCTTGGTTCTTTATATTGCTTGGTCTATTTCATCATGTACTATGCCTGCCAACACAATTTTCAGTCTGGAATCTTTAGCACAGCCACACGGCTGTTGTCATCTGAAGTATTATATTAACAAATATTGTAATGAAATATATATTCTGCAAAGGGGATTTCTGAACTGAATGTTCTTTTCAAATCCTAGAGGACCTATCCCCAGTATCGTTAAGATGAATATTAACAAAATTAAGTCTAAATTTAAGCTAACCATAGGTCCTTATATTAAATAAACAAATAAATTCAGAAAGATCATAGAGAATCATTGAAAACCAAAAGCTATAACGAACTAAAAATCACTATTCACAAAATGAATAGCACAATATTCAAGCATGTTTTATGCCAGCTTTTGTGTCCTTAACAAATCCAATGTGGCCCAACAGAGATTTGTTTAGGACATAAAAACCAAAGATAAAAATCAGTTTTTTTCTCATGATTTATGATATAAAATCTCAATATTATTTAAGCAATGTTGTCACTGGAAGGGAAAAGGTTAAAATTATAGATATAAATTCTGCTTTAAAAAAGTAAAAACTTCTGCCCTAGCACAATAATCATGGTCCCATTTCTTATATTTTAGTATTTACTGATGATTAAATAATTTATTTTAATCAATTTTTGGCTATCATGTTAACAGAAACATCATTTTACAATACTTTACATAGCAATATCAGTCTGACAGAACATTATATTTTGATAACATTTTATTAACCAAAGCTATTAAATGATATGAGATAAATTCAGAGGTTCAAGCTTTCATTATTTGTTCTGGTTTTGATAAATATATATGTGATAAATATTCTTATTAGATTGCTCTCGGCCTCACATTCAACCTCCTTTCAAATATAGCCCAGTTTCTTCTGGAGGTAAGGCTTCTTCCCACAGTGGATTGGGCTTCAACCATCAAATAAACAATCAACACATTGCCCTGCAGATATGATTTCATGCTAATCAGATGAACTCAATTCCCCATTTGAGGTTCCCCCTTCCTTGGTAATAAATATGATTTCAATCATGAGCACTGACTCTTTCTTTCTTTTTTTCTTTCTTTCTTTCTTTCATTTTATTTATTTGTTTATTGAGCACCAACTCTTAACTAAAAATATTTTTAGAAATTATCTTGTCATTAGAAAATATGTAATTTAGTTTTAATAGTTTAAAAAACAAAGCTGTCTCCAATTTGTGTTCTGTTAAATGTTCATCTTGATTAAGTGGCCAAGGAAACAGAACTAGATTTGGTTAAAGCTTTCAGTAATAGTGACTCATTCAAATGCTGCCATGTGCCCTGTAACATGCTTTTACACTGTTCCAGGGTTGATTTCTTGTCCCCCAATGTCACAGGAAACAGCCTGGAATTAAGATAATTGTCTCCCAAGCAAAAAATAAAAAAATAAAATGTATGACATAGTTAACAAGGAAGGTGATTCTTGTTTCACTCTCGCTTGATGGCACAACACAATAAACAACCATCACTGTATTTCTTCACTATTTTGCATGGTTTTATTTTGAAACAGAGTGTAATTCAACTGATCTCCACTGTGAAGTGTCAAAATGTTTATTCCCCACCCAATTTTCCTGTGCATGCAGAGTGGCAAATGCTATTGCCTGTTCATGAAGGGAATACAATATTACTTGATATTCTCTGCAACTAACTTATGTGATTGCTTTCTGTCAAGATTGGCATGTTCATTTCCTACCCAGATTATGTTTAAAAATATTCACCTCCCTCTGTTTTAAAGAGATGCTTGCCCACTAGAGGGAACACAAAGTCAAATTTCTAGCAGAAAAGCAACCACTTCTTATAGAGATATATAAGCTCATTTTTTTTTCAGCGAGATGTCCATAAAATGTCAAGATTCTGTAATATTATTATGAAAGAAAAAGCAGCCAAGCATATACCAACACTGATCTCACATTACTGGCTTAGTTACTTTAGCAACTGGATAATTAATGCAAAACTTGATGTTTGACAGACACAAAATATAAATACTCATATAAACCCCCAAATAATCATGTGTTTGTCAAAAACATGTCTTATACATGCAGACATCCACTTAGAACAGCACCAGTTGTTGAGAATAGTTCTGTTTTGTTCCACTGGATGGTTTTACCTTCTTTGTAAAAAATCAAGTGTCCATATGTATGTGAGTTTATTTCAGAGTCTTTGATTTGATGTTGCTGTTCACTCTGTATGTTTTTATTCTAATATTATGCAGTTTTTATTAATATCACTTTGTAGTGAAGCTTTAGTTTGGGGATGGTAAGTAGAGGAGCCAGATGACTAGCAAGTGGGGATCCTTTAGAAGCCTAGGCACATAAAATAAATCACAATACACCCCCACACACAGTCATTTGAGCTACTAAGGATGCACTTTTGAAGCTGCCTTAGGCATGCCCTTAGCCATGCTACTGTTGGGCTTTTGGTTTTCCTGTCTTTATAATCTCTTTCCCAGAGTTTTCAGGGGTCTGCTGTGATCTTCCTTCCTTCCTTCCTTCCTTCCTTCCTTCCTTTCTTCTTTTCTCTTTCTTTTTTAATTAACCAATCATATTTATGTATCAATAATATCACAATTTACAAGATGTCAATACAATAATTTTAGAGCCAATTGATAATGATAAAAGCTTTATATCAACATTTCTAGACTTGTGAAATCATAACTACTTGTGGATGGTAAATGTCATGCAGATATACGTCCAAAGCTATCTTGATTCTCCTCCCTACCTTCTGGGATGCTTCTCTCTCTCTCTCTCTCTCTCTCTCTCTCTCTCTCTCTGCAACTCTTAGCTCCACCCCCTTTTCCCTGTCCAATCACAGACCTCCTCTGCACTAATATAATTAGACAGGTCAAATGCTGCGGCAAATCACTCTTTCTGTTTAATTACATTTAAAATAAAAAACAAACAAACAAAAAATCCACCATTTTTCTCAAAATAAAATTTGAGCACAGCTATTACCATTTTGTAACTTATATGATATAAGATAAACCGCTCAGGAGCACATCTGCAAACAAGGTAAGAACCTGGCAGCGATGAGTGATGTTTCTCTTTCCTGTGATTTGGGTACTGCATGGTGAAACCTTTATGCTTCCTTGGAGAACTGTCTTAATCTCTTCTCCCAACTCTCTGAACCTTTGGCTTTCATTCCTGATTTGGGCATGCAGGATGGAGTATTCAACACAGTCTGTCTAAAATCCTGCTCATACACTTGTTAGTGGTGAAGCGCTGAGTGTTTATTTTCCAGGCTTTTCTGGCTGGCACGGGAAGGTAGTGGCTGGTCAGACTCTCTTTGCTCATTTTGGATCAGTGGTCACAGATTTCAAAAGACTATCTCTATTCAGCTGTGAGATTCATTAGTTTTAATTGTATCTACAGCCTTTCATTTTCTGTAGAAATAATTTCTTAAAAATAATATCCCAAATCTATGTTTCAAAAGCAAAACATTCACTGAAGTTTATTCTGATGTTAACACATCCTTATAATATACAAGACTGTTTAATTCCACTGCTATTTTTCTATAACCAAGTGTCTTTCAGTCTTTGCTTTTTCTTTCTCATTAATGTTCAGAAAATATAATGATAACAGAACACTATTCTATCCCTGGAGGTCTTTATTCTTTTTCTTTATAAACATTTCTTTTAAGGTTTGATTAGATCATTTTATGATTGGTTGTACTGCATGATTGAGCTGTATACCTGTAATGTGCTTTATGGTAAGCAAAGTATCTCTTATTATTATTACAAACATATGTGGGGACATTGTCAGTCTTAATTTGCACAGATTTCATCATAATAGCCAATATTTCCAGAAATGAGTAATTATAGAATTGTGAGGAGCAGGTGTGGCAGCAGTCCCAAGATGGCACCCGGGACTGCAGCTAAGTCTTATGACTTGCACCTGACTTCCTCATACACCTGAAAATAAGCCACAACCATCGTGAGAGCTGCGCAGGTGTACCATGATGCTGTCGGTGTAAACAAGTCCATATTTGGTGGAGACATGCCCCTGCCGCCCTGATTGGAGGAAGCTGTGTGCCTGGTGAGGTGATGTGACCTGCAGTGAGTGGATGGGGACTGAGATTATATAAGAGTGAGAGGCCCGGGGTTCAAGGGAGAAAGATGAAGAGAGACAGATGAGGGAGAAAAAGATGAAGCAAGAGAGATGAAGACTGAAGCTTGCTGAATAAACTGCTGTTAGAAGAACTGGTGGTCGTGTCGTTCTTGCTGGTCGAGAGGGGACGCAACATAGAATCAGCCATTTTTGAACTCAAAGTAGTTTCTCATTGTAATCCTGAGTATATATCAGGGGTTTGGTGTATACACATTAGTTTTCCAAATTCTGAAAAACAAAACACATCCACCTACCAGATTTCATTTCATTTAGCACACAGGGTTACAGCAGGTAGTGGAGTTTGATCATACAAAAGAACAGGTAGGACATTTTCTTAATTCTTATCTAAGATAACTTTGCAATTCCTAGAAACTGGGTGTGAACCTTTTCAAGTCGCCTTCCTGAATTCCAAGATCAGCTCCTGTATCCACCAAACCTTGTATTCCAATGTCATTAAATTGCAACTTTAATTTTGGCCCCTGATAATAAACAACCATTTGATAAAATACATGTTTTCCTGTGCCCCCAAACTTCCCTGATCGATACACTGGAGAAGGTTCCCTTTGATATAGGAACCAGTAACTGCTGAGCAAACCTAGCACCTGTGTAAAATTGTAAAAATCATTTTAAACAATGAATCCTTGGGAAATCAAACTGCTCCTTTTCAAGATTATTCCTACTGTCCTTGAGAAAAACCACAAGAAGATAGAATTCAATTAACATTGAATTTGGGGTGATATATATATATATATATATATATAAAATGTATGGCCAAATGTATAGAGAAGCACTGACTATAGTAGTATGCATTAGATCTGCAATTCTTAGTTGATGTTTTTATTCCCCCTTGTTATTTTCTGGCTGAAAACAGGTAAATGTAAAATTTGAAAAACATCAAATCACACTACGTGATGTGGAACCTCAAGCTAGTTAGACCTCCCATTTCATCTCCCAATGGCAAGAAACTGACTTGTATATCTCTCTTGAACCAATATTCATTGGTCCAAAAGCAACCCTTGCCACATCTGCACACCCATAGAAATCTGTTCCTTCTTTCTATTGCCATTAGAGATGCTTTGTTCACAATTTTCGTTCAAACGATAGTATTTCTCACAATTAAAGGGACATGAATTTTGAGATCTGAGACTTTAAATGGCTTGGTCACAGTCTCCTTGCAAATGACAGCATTGAAGCACCATGCATCTTGAGATCCAAACCCTTTAGGTATATATTGTATTAGCCACTATACAGGCTAGAACCAATAGTGGTGGTCTCCCTTATTCACTCTTCCTTAGGTGCATCCCGTCCCCTTATAATCATAAATAACCTTTTGCTTTCTGTATTTGCTTTGTTAAATGCCAAGCACTCAATTAGCACTTGTCTCACATCAGAGTCTGATATGGCTTTTCTCACAGCTGAATCTAATATTTATATATAAAAAAAAGATCAGTGAAGGCTTTCTGTGAGCCTTGTGAAATTTTTTATTAATGATGTGAACTTTGTTTCTTGCTCTTCAATTTTGTCCCAATCTCTTAAAGCTGCTAAACAACTTTGGTCTAGATTTCATCTTCAAATTGAACCTATTCATGTAGATGATCATACCAACCTTCACATATCAAGTGATCCATGACTATATTATTCTCCCATACTCTATAGTACAGTTCCAAATTACTGGTTCCTTCTCTTCAACATGACAACCATTATAACTAAGGTCCAGCCTCTAGTACAGCAGTTACCAATCTCCTCCAGTCTTGGAATGATTCTATTTTGAGTAGCCCAGTTACTTAAAGTTTGTTACAATTAAGTTGAATGTATCCTTTAAGACATCATTGCCTATGAAAAATGCCTTAGGTCCATCACTTTTATAGGAAACTATTCTATTTTGTCATAACCTTGTGTATTATCTTCATTAACAGACATATGATGTATAACTACTGGGAATGGCTTTGGTGTGTTTGTGATACAGGATTGCCTGTCTTCAAAAGGTACTATGGGTTTAATCGTGTCTCCCGAAAAGGAATGTCTTACCTGACCATCCTCCTGCTTTTCCATTTCTTTGACTCAACTGCTTTCTGGATCTTCTCCTCTTTCTCCCTGGGGGAAACTCCTCTCTGCCTCACTCACTGGGAATGAACCTATTTGTTCTTCAATTTTCTTCTTTTCTAGTGTTTGATGTTTGTGCAAATATATCTCCCTCTACATTTTATTTCTCTAGCTACAGAGTCGTCTCTTATTTTTCAGAAGGAAGAGAGGAATGAAGCCTTTTGTTTTCCTTTTTTTTTTTTTTTTTTGATCCTCAAGCTTCTCCATTTTTACCCTGATATTTCCCAGTTGCTCAGCAAGCCTTCAACCATTTTTATAGACAAAATAGCCCCAAATGAAGAAAAGGAGAAAAAAAAATCTGCTGAAAACCATAGGGGGCACAGAACAATAACAGCCTCAGCAAGCATGCTGTAGGCTTTTTGAAATAATGTATCCATTGTTCCTTTCCATGCCTTTTGCTGGAAGGTTCTTGAACTCAGACCTCCCATTCTGCCTAACCACATGTTTGCAGACATTTGTAAAATGGAAAGCTATTTTATAACAGTAACAAGTTCTCTTAACTCCCTACCAGCCTTCCTACCACTTGCCAGCCAAGCCCCTTCAAATATTTCTCTCAATAATTCCTCCCTCAGTTTCCTAGCAGTCTACTTAAAAAGCCCCCTTTCCCCACTTTTCCGAGGACTAGCAGCTACAAACTAAAACTGTTCTAGCCTATCTGCTCAACTCAACTACTAGCTCAACTATTTCCTAAAAATTTCTTCTCCACCAACTACCTCCACTTCTAATGTCCTAATGCCTCACCCCAAGCCTTAGCTGGCATTTTTATATCCTGTATTGTTCCCTGAAATACAAGAGGCAATAGACACTGAAGGTCATAGGGTAAAGGAATTCTAACAGCTAATAAATCTTTTTTTTTTTTTACAGTATTTTATGGGTTTATGGGCCAAGAAGTGGGAGTGGGAGCAGAGGGAGGGGGGAGGGTACAGGGAACTTTCAGGATAGCATTTGAAATGTAAATAAAGAAAATATCTAATAAAAGAAATGCTAATTTGATATTGACATGTTAAGAATTGGTAGAAGAGAAATATTAAAATTCTCCTCCACCTCACACTATTTTGTGTTTGAACAGATGTTTGTAAGAGCAGAAAACTTGGCATGTATAGCTAATAAATCTTAAATGGCAAATGTATTAGCAACTGGGTTTAAAGTGTCAGGTACACAGGGTCTTAAAATATTTTAAAGAGGTGTGAGACATATTATGGGAGGTTTTTACATTCTTTTTTTTAAATTTTTAATATTTTGTATTACATATTTTCCTCAATTACATTTCCAATGCTATCCCAAAAGTCCGCAATAGCGCCCCCCACTTCCCTACCCACCCATTCCCATTCTTTTGGCCCTGGCATTCCCCTGTATTGGGGCATATAAAGTTTGCAAGTCCAATGGGCCTCTCTTTCCAGTGATGGCCGACTAGGCCATCTTTCGATACATATGCAGCTACAGACAAGAGCTCCGGGGTACTGGTTAGTTCATCATGTTGTTCCAACTATAGGGTTGCAGATCCCTTTAGCTCCTTGGGTACTTTCTCTAGCTTCTCCATTGGGAGCCCTGTGATACATCCAATAGCTGACTGTGAGCATCCACTCCTGTGTTTGCTAGGCCCCTGCATAGTCTCACAAGAGACAGCTATCTTTGGGTCCTTTCAGCAAAATCTTGCTAGTGTATGCAAAGGTGTCCGCATTTAGAAGCTGATTATGGGATGGATCCCTGGATACAGCAGTCTCTAGATGGTCCATCCTTTCATCACAGCTCCAAACTTTGTCTCTGTAACTCCTTCCATGGGTGTTTTGTTCCCAATTCTAAGAAGGGGCACAGTGTCCACATTTTGGTCTTCATTCTTCTTGAGTTTCATGCGTTTAGCAAATTGTATCTTATATCTTGGGTATCCTAAGTTTTGGGCTAATATCCACTTATCAGTGAATACATATTGTGTGAGTTCCTTTGTGATTGTGTTACCTCACTCAAGATGATGCCCTCCAGGTCCATCCATTTGGCTAGGCATTTCATAAATTCATTCTTTTTAATAGCTGAGTAGTACTCCAATGTGTAAATGTACCATAATTTCTGTATCCATTCCTCTGTTGAGGGACATCTGGGTTCTTTCCAGCTTCTGGCTATTATAAATAGGGCTGCTATGAACATAGTGGAGCATGTGTCCTTCTTACCGGTTGGGACATCTTCTGGATATATGCCCAGGAGAGGTATTGCAGGATCCTCTGGTAGTACTATGTCCAATTTTCTGAGGAACCGCCAGACTGATTTCCAGAGTGGTTGTACAAGCTTGCAATCCCACCAACAATGGAGGAGAGTTCCTCTTTCTCCACATCCTCACCAGCATCTGCTGTCACCTGAATTTTGGATCTTAGCCATTCTGACTGGTATGAGGTGGAATCTCAGGGTTGTTTTAATTTGCATTTCCCTGATGATTAAGGATGTTGAACATTTTTTCAGGTGCTTCTCTACCATTTGGTATTCTTCAGGTGAGAATTCTTTGTTCAGTTCTGAGCCCCATTTTTTAATGGGGTTATTTGACTTTCTGGAGTCCACCTTCTTGAGTTCATTATAGATATTGGATATTAGACCCTTATCTGATTTAGGATAGGTAAAGATCCTTTCCCAATCTGTTGGTGTTTTTTTTTTGTCTTATTGATGGTGTCTTTTGCCTTGCAGAAGCTTTGCAGTATCATGAGGTCCCACTTGTCAATTCTCGATCTTACAGCACAAGCCATTGCTGTTCTATTCAAGAATTTTTCCCCTGTGCCCATATCTTCAAGGCTTTTCCCCACTTTCTCCTCTATAAGTTTCAGTGTCTCTGGTTTTATGTGAAGTTCCTTGATCCACTTAGACTTGACCTTAGTACAAGGAGATAGGAATGGATCGATTCGCATTCTTCTACATGATAACAACCAGTTGTGCCAGCACCATTTGTTGAAAATGCTGTCTTTCTTCCACTGGATGTTTTTAGCTCCCTTGTCGAAGATCAAGTGACCGTAGGTGTGTGGGTTCATTTCTGGGTCTTCAATTCTATTCCATTGGTCTATTTGTCTGTCACTATACCAGTACCACGCAGTTTTTATCACAATTGCTCTGTAGTAAAGCTTTAGGTCTGACATGGTGATTCCACAAGGTTCTTTTATCCTTGAGAAGAGTTTTTGCTATCCTAGGTTTTTTGTTATTCTAGATGAATTTGCAGATTGTACTTTCTAATTCGTTGAAGAATTGAGTTGGAATTTTGATGGGGATTGCATTGAATCTGTAGATTGCTTTTGGCAAGATAGCCATTTTTAAAATGTTGATCCTGCCAATCCATGAGCATGGGAGATCTTTCCATCTTCTGAGATCTTCTAGAATTTCTTTCTTCAGAGACTTGAAGTTTTTATTATACAGATCTTTCACTTCCTTAGTTAGAGTCACGCCAAGATATTTTATATTATTTGTGACTATTGAGAAGGGTGTTGTTTCCCTAATTTCTTTCTCAGCCTGTTTATTCTTTGTGTAGAGAAAGGCCATTGATTTGTTTGAGTTAATTTTATATCCAGCTACTTCACCGAAGCTGTTTATCAGGTTTAGGAGTTCTCTGGTGGAATTTTTAGGGTCACTTATATATACTATCATATCATCTGCAAAAAGTGATATTTTGACTTCATCTTTTCCAATTTGTATCCCTTTGATCTCCTTTTGTTGTCGAATTGCTCTGGCTAGGACTTCAAGTACAATGTTGAATAGGTATGGAGAAAGTGGACAGCCTTGTCTAGTCCCTGATTTTAGAAGGATTGCTTCAAGCTTCTCACCATTTACTTTGATGTTGGCTACTGGTTTGCTGTAGATTGCTTTTATCATGTTTAGATATGGGCCTTGAATTCCTGATCTTTCCAAGACTTTTATCATGAATGGGTGTTGGATCTTGTCAAATGCTTTTTCCGCATCTAACGAGATGACCATGTGGTTTTTGTCTTTGAGTTTGTTTATATACTGAATTACATTGATGGATTTCTGTATATTGAACCATCCCTGCATCCCTGGGATGAAACCTACTTGGTCAGGATGGATGATTGTTTTGATGTGTTCTTGGATTCGGATAGCAAGAACTTTATTGAGGATTTTGGCATCAATATTCATAAGGGATATTGGTCTGAAGTTTTCTATCGTTGTTGGGTCTTTTTGTGGTTTAGGTATCAGAGTAATTGTGGCTTCATAGAATGAGTTGGGTAGAGTACCTTCTGTTTCTATTTTGTGGAATAGTTTGTGAAGAACTGGGATTAGATCTTCTTTGAAGGTCTGATAGAACTCTGCACTAAACCCATCTGGTCCTGGGCTTTTTTTGGTTGGGAGACTATTAATGACTGCTTCTATTTCTTTGGGGGATATAGGGCTGTTTAGATCATTAACCTGATCTTGATTCAACTTTGGTACCTGGTATCTGTCTAGGAACTTCTCCATTTCATCCAGGTTCTCCAGTTTTGTTGAGTATAGCCTTTGGTAGAAGGATCTGATGGTGTTTTGGATGTCTTCAGGATCTGTTTTTATGTCTCCTTTTTCATTTCTAATTTTGTTAATTAGAATGCTTTCCCTGTGCCCTCTAGTGAGTCTGGCTAAGGGTTTATCTATCTTGTTGATTTTCTCAAAGAACCAGCTCCTTGATTGGTTGATTCTTTGAATAGTTCTTCTTGTTTCCACTTGATTGATTTTGCCCCTGAATTTGATTATTTCCTGCCTCTTGGGTGAATTTGCTTCCTTTTGTTCTAGTGCTTTTAGGTGTGTTGTTAAGCTGCTAATATGTGCTCTTTCTAGTTTCTTTTTGGAGGCACTCAGAGCTATCAGTTTTCCTCTTAGAAATGCTTTCATTGAGTCCCATAAGTTTGGGTATGTTGTGGCTTCATTTTCTTTGAACTCTAAAAAGTCCTTAATTTCTTTCTTTATTCCTTCCTTGACCAAGGTATCATTGAGAAGAGTGTTGTTCAGTTTCCACGTGAAGGTTGGCTTTCTATTATTTATTTTATTATTGAAGATCAGCCTTAGTCCATGGTGATCTGATAGGATGCATGGGACAATTTCAATATTTTTGTATCTGTTGAGGCCTGTTTTGTGACCAATTATGTGGTCAATTATGGAGAAGGTACCATGAGGTGCTGAGAAGTTATATCCTTTTGTTTTAGGGTAAAATGTTCTGTAGATATCTGCCAGATCCATTTGATTCATAACTTCTGTTAGTTTCATTGTGTCCCTGTTTAGTTTCTGTTTCCAGAACAGGGATTACCTTCTTGTTGTTTCTAGGGCGTGGTTCCCGTCCTTGTATTGTTTTTTTTTCTGTTATTATTCTTTGAAGGACTGGATTCTTGGAGAGATAAAGTGTGAATTTGGTTTTGTCGTGGAATACTTTGGTTTCTCCATCTATGTTAATTGAGAGTTTGGCTGGGTATAGTAGCCTGGGCTGGAATTTGTGTTCTTTTAGTGTCTGTATAACATCTGTCCAGGATCTTCTGGCTTTCATAGTCTCTGGTGAAAAATCTGGTGTAATTCTGATAGGCTTGCCTTTATATGTTACTTGGCCTTTTTCTCTTACTGCTTTTAGTATTATATCTTTATTTAGTGCATTTGTTGTTCTGATTATTATGTGTCGGGAGGTATTTCTTTTTTGATCCAGCCTATTTGGAGTTCTGTAGGCTTCTTGTATGTTCATGGGCATCTCTTTCTTTAGATTTGGGAAGTTTTCTTCTATAATTTTGTTGAAGATGTTTGCTGGTCCTTTGAGTTGAAAATCTTCATTCTCATCCACTCCTATTATCCGTAGGTTTGGTCTTCTCATTGTGTCCTGTATTTCCTGGATGTTTTGAGTTAGGATCTTTTTGCATTTTCCATTTTCCTTGATTGTTGTGCCGATGTTCTCTATGGAATCTTCTGCACCTGAGATTCTCTCTTCCATCTCTTGTATTCTGTTGCTGATGCTCGCATCTATGGTTCCAGATTTCTTTCCTAGGGTTTCTATCTCCAGTGTTGCCTCATTTTGGGTTTTCTTTATTGTGTCTACTTCCCTTTTTAGGTCTAGTATGGTTTTGTTCATTTCCATCATTTGATTGGATGTGTTTTCCTGTTTCTCTTTAAGGACTTCTACCAGTTTGGTTGTGTTTTCCTGTTTTTCTTTAAGGACTTGTAACTCTTTAGCCATGTTCTCCTGTAGTTCTTTAAAGTCCTTCTTGATGTCCTCTACCATCATCATGAGATATGCTTTTAAATCCAGGTCTAGCTTTTCAGGTGTGTTGGGGTGCCCTGGACTGGGCGAAGTGGGAGTGCTGGGTCCTGATGATGGTGAGTGGTCTTGGTTTCTGTTAGTAAGATTCTTACCTTTACCTCTCGCCATCTGGTAATCTCTGGAGTTGTTATAGTTGTCTCTGTTCAGAGGTTGTTCTTCTGCTGATTCTGAGTATCGTCTGTCAGCAGACCTGGGAGACAGGCTCTCTCCTCTGAGTTTCAGTGGTTAGAGCACTCCCTGCTGACAAGCTTTCCTCTTAAAGGGAAGGTGTACAGATATCTGGTGTTTGGACCTCCTCCTGGCCGAAGAAGAAGGCCGAAAACAGGACCTTTCCCAGATGCTGTGTTGCTTTGGCAGGTCACAGAAGCTGTCAGCTTCTGTGGTGCACACTCTCAGCTGTGCAGACTAAGTTCCTAAGTTCAGTGGAGTCCTGGATCCAAGATGTGCTCCCTGCTCCTGAGGCAGAGGGCTCCTGTGCAGGGCAGTCCACTGTCTCCCAGCTGGGAGGGTGCCGGATGTCTGTGGCCCCAAAAGGGTGCTGCCTCAGCGGCTCTGTGGCTCCCGCCTGTCCCAGAATCTGTCTGCCTCTGTGGTCCTCACTCTCACCTGTGCAGACTAAGTTCGGTGGAGTCCTGGAGCCAAGATGGTGCTCCCTGCAGGGCGGACCTCTGTTCTCCAGCTGGGAGGGTGCCGGATGTCTGTGGCCCCAAAAGGGTGCTGCCTCAGCAGCTCTGATGCTCCCGCCTGTCCCAGAATCTGTCTGCCTCTGTGGTCCTCACTCTCACCTGTGCAGACTAAGTTCAGCGGAGCCCCGGAGCCAAGATGGCGCTCCCTGCAGGGCGGATCACTGTCCTCCGGCTGGGTTTTTACATCTTTAAGAGATGGCTGATCATATTTTTTTTTCTCTAAAGTCATGTAAAAACTCAGCTTAGCAAAATTCTTCCCATGATTCCCTTGAAAAGCCACAGAAAAACCACTTGTTGCTAATGTTATAATAAAGCTGAGTTTCAAAAGTTATATATACATATATATATATATATTTGTATATATATTTGTATATATACATATATATATATATTTGTATATATATTTGTATATATACATGTAAATATATATATATATATATATATATATATATATATATATATATATATATATTTAACTGGTAGGAAAGGCTTCCTTGATCAAATTCCTGATGTAGTGACAAGAAGCTAAGACAGTTTCAGGGACATTAACAACCCAGCATTATTTTGACTGCTTGAAAATGTAGCTGCAGATTCCTTAGTTAGCTCACATGTAATGTGTTTAACTTTTTGTTAAAAATTCATATAATATATTCTAATCACAGTTGGATCATACTTCCAAGTCCCTCCAGCCTGCTGAACTATCCAATCCAGCTTGAACCTGTTTTTTTTCCCCTTTAGAAAACAAAAGTGCAATTAAAAATGGAAACAAGTAAGAATAAAATAAACTATCAAACAGTGAAGAACATAAGAAACACACATAGAGACACACAGGCACACAACCAAATGCACAAACACACACACACACACACTCCTTAAAACCACAAAATAGTAAATTTTAACATATAGTCAAAAGCAATGTTAGATAAAAAGTATTCAAGCATAGTGCAGTAAGATAATAAACATCACTGAGTTTGTTTTGTATTGAATCTCTACTGCTGTGTATGGAAACTGCCTTTAAGTATGGTTAATATACCCATTTAAGACTTCTTTGGAAAAAATTGATTTTTCTTTGCCAGCAGTTGTCAATTGGAGATAATTTCTCTGTTAAGGATGGGAGATTGTGTTCAGTTCCTTTTCTCAGCACTAGAACCCTATCCAGACTACGCATGTGCAGGCTCTGTGTATGCTGCTACTGTCTCTGAGTTCATATGTGCATCAGTCCTGTTGTGTCTTGAACACTGTCTCTGTTTCCTTGGTGTCTTCCATTCCTGTTGGATCCTTTAGCTTTCTACTTATCCTTCCATGTATTTCAGTAAGATCTGGTAGGAAGGATTTTGAAGAATTCTCACTTGGGACAGAATGTTCTAAAGCTTTACACTCCTCACATTCTACATTTATAGGGGTTTGTGTAAGTTCCCATCTAAAGATGATGCCTGAGCAACACACTATATATGAGTAAAACCAAATGTTTTTGGTGTTCATCTTATTGTTGTTTCCTTTAGCCAAGCGGTACCATCATCACTCCAGACCCATGGAAGACTACATCTAGTTTCTTATCTAACCAATTCTATTGATAGAGATTTATTCTTCCCTATGTTTTGGTGGAATAATAATAACAACATTTTTGGTCTTTTTATTCTCTAGACTGAACCATCATTCTTGCTCTTTTTTTTTTTCTTTTTTTTTTCTTTTTTTTTTTTTTGGTTTTTCGAGACAGGGTTTCTCTGTGTAGCCCTGGCTGTCCTGGCACTCACTTTGTAGACCAGGCTGGCCTCGAACTCAGAAATCCACCTGCCTCTGTCTCCCGAGTGCTGGGATTAAAGGCGTGCGCCACCAAGCCCGGCTGCATTCTTGCTCTTAAAGTCCTCATTCAACAAGACACACAATAAAATAATAATTAATATTAATAATAAATTATAAATAAAGACTGTGATTAAATAACTAAATATGTGTTCTAAGAGATTCAAAGACTGGAACGTAGCAGATATAATTGCTAACATTCTTATTTTAGAGGCAGCTATATCTTGAGTACTAAAATGTTAACTTCTTCCCATTTCAGCAGGTAATCCTGGATGTAATTTCCCAGGGAAGGAGAAGATAAGAAAGGTGCTTTATTTGTAGTCTGAGCTTATTCCACTTATAGGACATCAATACTGTCATGATGCACTTCCCTATATGTTACCTTAACCTCTTTGCTTCCTAAGAGTCCTCAGATGAGAGCATCAGACTTGGGGTTAGGCCTTCAACATTCTTGTCTTGAGAAACAACAGCATTAAGTACATAGCTGTTTCCATTCTCCATCCTCTCAGCCAGCTAAGGGTCCAATTTTTTCACATTATATTATTCTGGCTTCAATTTTTGACTCTCTCCTTTGCTTCAAATGGTGATATAATAAGATGACATTTGTCAGTCTAAAAATTCAGACTGTATTTTCACTATAAAAAAATTCCCTCCAATGTGGTTTATATTATTCTGTTGAAATGGAAGATTGTAAGTTTTAAAATTCTGGGATTATTTTATTATTATATTGTATTATTATTTCAGGGGTAATTGTCCTACTTACCATACTAATTTTCATTAGATTCTACAACATTTGATATTTCAGTAAATGTCAATAGTATCCACCAAACAGCTGTTTTTTAGGACTAATCAATTTCCTTGAGTGCTGGCAATAGATTTCTTGCATTAACCAAATCCAGACAGGTATAGAGCAGGATGCCTCTGTAGTCTGAATAAGTAATGTCTCCAAGTCTCAGGCATTTGAAACCTTGCTGAATAAGTACATCCCTGAGAGTGGGATTGGAGAACTCAGGAACATAAGTAAGGTTACATCTTATTTGCTGTCTTTAATTCGTGATAAAAGTAACGAACATAAGTTTTCTGCATATTGTTTCAAGCACTATCATTGACACTTGCTTCCATACCTCTCTGACATACTGTACCTTAAACCTTTGGAAGCAGTAGCCCAAATAACCTGGTATTCTATATATAACTTTGATTATAATGTTTTCTGACAGCACTAGAAAGATAAGTAATACCTAGCTCTTTACATGGAGAACAGCAGACATTATAGGATGAGTCTTATGGTGGTCTATTTTCTGAGGTCTATATAATATGCAAAGGATATTAGGTATGTAACCTGTATTTTCTATACTTCTTCCAAGAGTTTCTGACTTGAGGTCTAGATTATCATGGTTGTCTTGCACGTGGAAAGATTGACATTGTCAGTGAGATTTCATCTAATCACTTTCTGTCTGTTAGATAAATGTCAATCATCAATGACTACAGTTATTAATAAATATATAAGTGTCTCAAACTGCTGGTTTGACTTATAAGATAAATTTTGCCATCTTAGAAATTGTTTAGTTGAATTTTTTGAGTCAAAACATAAACACATTTTATTATACTGTACTCTTAGGTAGGAACCATTAAAAAAATATCAAAAGAATGACTAAGAGGACTACCTTCAGTGAAAATGAAATGCAGCGATAAAGCGTAAGAGAAGAAAATGTATAAAGAAAAATGAATTATTGCAGATTAGGTGAGATATTTTTTGACTATCAATGGATAAACATTCTTGTCTTGCATGACTATTTCTTTAGCCTGAAGTTGTCTGATGAATGACGCCCTTTCCCAGATATTGTTTACCTTGGTAAGAATATTAATCACTGGTATGTTGTTAACAGCTATAGTAGATGTCTCACAATTCCACATTGACATAGCCCTTTTGATTTGCAGTGAGAATTAACCTTGTGGGGATTTCTGCCTTTGGAAGTTGTCTTCATACTGACCTTTCCAGCAAAGTAATTTCTAATGACTGTTTCACAACACAAAATTCCTAAACTTGAAAATCAATTCCAACAAGAATTGCTTAAGGAATATCAAGAGGACAGATTTCTTGTCTCTTACAAAAGTTTTAAAATGAGTACAGATTTCACCATTTTTGTAACACTAGAAATACTCAGCTTTACCTGTCACTAACAAACTACATGAAACCTATAAAAGAAGGAACCTCATGCACATCTGACTTCTGTGTGAAGTATAGTAGTTGTTCTACAAATTCTTCATACCTTCCTTAAAGGGGGTGATGAATATAAACAATTAATCTCATTAAATGAGATAGTCTGTTCTTTCCTAGCATGTAAACAGACATTTGCAGGTGTTTCAAAGTAGCATTCTACAGTCTTCATATCAACCTCTTAATGGGTTGTGCAAGAGAGAGATGGTTAAAAGTTCAGTAATGGTACTTAGACACTATTTAATGACAGTATTTGGCATTTCTCCTCAGTGCACAGAGCTAAACAACTCAGCTTATAGTTTCAGCTTAACCCATATCAGCAGAATGAAAAATAATGGAATTTCTCTATAGTTTATTTGAAAATAATTGTCAATCCCAGTGTATTTTCAATCAAGTTAAAAGTGAGTAGCACATGGACAGTTCAGATAATTCTTTTGTATCCTTTTGATTGTAAAAAATATATGCATGACACAGAAACTTACTGCCCCAATCTTTCCCCTAACACCCACCTCTGAACAGAAAAGGTAGAGAAGGTAAAAGTACAAAGGTGTACAAATTGTTCGTTAAAATCTTGTGCATCAAAATGAGTATTTAGATGTTTAGTGGGGTAAATTAATTTACCAATAATCCTTTTGAAATCAACCAAACATGACTAGCAAAAAACCAACGAAATAATGTCTAATGATATTTTGTTAGACATACCCATACCTTGCCCATTCATCAGCTGAGGGGCTTCATCTTGCAGCAGATGAAAGTGGTTACAGAGACCCATGGCCAGGCAGTATGCATAGAGTCTAAATTTGAGGTCTCTGTCAGGTCTCTCCCTTCAGAGATTGGGGAACCCCATGGAAAATAGGGATGGAAGGCTATAGGAGTCAGACAGAATGGAGGACAACAGGTGAACACAAGAACATGACCCATTGAATAAATGAAGCAGGGCTCATGCTAATTCACAGAAACTGGAGTGACAAGCTCAGGAAGGGGCCCACTGGGGTACCACCAGGTCCTTTGTACATATGTTATGGCTGCTAGCTTGGTAGTTTTTTGTTGTTGTTGCTTGTTTGTTTGTTTTTTTTTTTGTCTTTGTATTTTGTTTTTGTTTTTGTTCTGTTTTGTTTTTTGGTGGGAACAGTAGGAGCAGGCAAATCTCTGACTTGTTTGCTTCTTTTTCAGACACTTCCACTTATTTGGTTGTATTACCTAGCCTTGATATAAGGGCTTTTATCTTGTCTTATTGTATGCTGTTTTGTCCTTTTGGACTGTTGTCTCCTGGAGGCCTGCTCTTCTCTGAAGAGGAAACAGTAGGGAGAGGACATGGGGGAGAGGGGAGGTAAGAATGGGAAGCTGGGAGAATTGGAGGGAGGGGAGACTGTGGTTGGGATGTACTGTATGAGAGAAGGATGACTTTTAATTGAAAAAAGAAAGAAAGAAAAAAAGGATATTTAGAATAGTATGTTTGTATGTCAGGTTTAGTTCACAAACCAGTCAAGTTGGTACTATCAAAGACATGTTTTAGTCTTTATTTATATATTGTACACACACACACACACACACACACACACACACATAAATTTTTTCAACAACAAAAATGGTCATAAAACTATAGGAAACCAGAGTAATGGTATATGTGGGAGGTTTTAGAATAAGAGCAATAATGTAGCAATAATGTTGTCATATTTTAATCTCAAAATGCAAAATTCAATTTAAAATTCAAATAGCTTTAATAAAATAAGAACGATTCTAATTGAGCTCAAAGAGGAATTAGCCAATGAACCACCCTGCTATTGTACCTGTCCAAGCAGAGTGCCTGTATATAACAATATGTTGCTCTCAGCTGTGCTCTCTGTTTCTGCACATGACAAAAGGGTAGTCCTGAACATTGACTCTCTACTTTCTTAAAACTTCTCACCTATTCCTATAGATCTATTTCTCAGCTATACTTGTCAACTTTTATTTTGAAAATTCAACAGAATCATGGAAAGGAAATTGTTAAACATGGCATTAAAAATATTATTAGAGAAAAATATAGTCTCATGGGCCTAAAATCTGTGGAAATAATATAATTGAATATTTCAGCTATTTTTGTGACTGGTTGTAACATCTGAAATAAGTCTTTTGCTATGTTAAACTACGCATATTTTTTTGGTCATGGTATTCCATTATAATTTTATCCTTGTAGCTCCTACTTGAAAATCATCACACTATCTGAAAGGTAACATGTGTAACTTTAATTAGCTAACATCTGTGCATGTCGGGCAGCCATTAAATCATTAAGTGCCTTGTGTCGGACAGTGGGACTTAAAACGTTTCTCGATTTCGAGTGCAATGTCAAACACCATCTTCCTTTTAAAATTTACATCAGTCTGAGTTTTTGGCCATGCAATGAAACTAATTGATTTACCAATAATCCTTCGAAGATTTGCAATTGTATGCTTATTCTGGACATATTTAGTTCTCAACTAGAAAAACTGGTACTATCAAAGGTATGTCTTGGTCTTGGTCCTGGTTTATGTATGAACTAATTTAAGAAATTGAGTAAGAAGAAATACATCTTTTTGAAACAAAACACCTAAATATAATAACTTTGGTTTTAGAATTTGAAAATAAATGTAAATTTTGATGATATAACTTAGTACTAAAAAAAAAAAAAACCAAATAATTTTGATGGAGAAAGATGCTGCTTAAAGGATAAAATTTTATCTTGGCTACTGTGAGCAGTATTACTAGCTGCTTTGCGTACAAGCCAGGTAAGAACTGGGAGGGGAGGAACTTGGTTTTATGGCTTGATGCCCCAGTGAAGGAAGATGCTGGAGGGGTGAAATAGAAATGGGTGGGTGGGTAGGGGAGTACCTGCATAGAGGCAAAGGAGAAGGGGAATGGTCTGGGGGTGTGTAGAGGGGAGACTGGGAAGGGGAATAACATTTGAAATGTAAACAAATAAGGTGATTAATAGCAGATTATAAGCATTTGAAGTGATTTTTATAATATTAGTTTGTTATTGAAGATACACAAGAGAGATAATTTAGTTTTTATAGTTTTTATATTAACTTAATTCTTCATTGTATTCATTTTCTATTAATATAGTAATTGACTTAATAATTGCATATATGGATAGATAACAATGGATATATTTATTTAGTAAAAATGCACGATATACAAACAAAACCAAAGCATTTCTTTATTATAGTCTTCTGGATAAGATAAAACTACTTGTGAACAAGATGCAGATGTTGGTGTGTGTGGATCATGTAGAGGGCAGAGGAAGAAAAATAAAAACCTAGGCTTTCTCAGCTTCTTTCACTGTGACACAGTTTCATAGACTGATTTTGTAGTCAGTATTTTTCCCATAATAGCTTTCAATGGGTTATATGCAAAACTCTGAAAACAATGAACATATTTGAATATGAAACACTGAGAAGGAAGATAAATTCATTTTGATTTTCCATTAAGTATGAATGGACTATTTTTTTTTAAATGTGTATATATCAAGAGATCAACACAAATAATAACATATAATTACTATTGTCAAAGGGTATTTCTAGAGTTCAGTAACAAAAGAAAATACAAATAAAATCATTCATATTACTCAAATGAATATGCTTTTGGGAATTCCAATTATAATGGGAAAGAAGACACACCTTCATCAGACCTTTAGTTCCTGCACCTTACAGGTAAGCTTCACCTCTCTGCCCACCATCACCATACCTGCTGAGCTTGAACCATAAAGGTAATATTGCCTTCCTGTACCTAAGTGCCTTGCTTGCTGGGTCCTCTGGATCACACCAAGCTGTCCTTAGCATGTCCTATTAATTCAGGTGGACTTCTATTCTCCCTCCATCCCCTTGACCACCTTCATCTGACCTGTGCCTTCTGAACCATACAGACATACAGATCTTAAATCATACATTCCTGCAGATCTGGAACCATATAGCCCATTAGAGCCTGTCATGTGAGGACCATAGAGGTTAAATATCCCTCCCTCCCAATACCCACTACAACAGAAATATTCAGGGACATTGAAGGATAAAGATCCTTGAAAGAGCACTATCAACAAAAGCCAGGGCAATATGACACCTTCAGAGAACAGCAACCCTCAACAAGTACTGGATATTATAACATAACCTAAGCACAAGAACATGACTTTAAACCCAATCTTATAAGGACAATACAGGCCTTTATAGAGGAAATAAATAAATAAATCCCATGAAAATATACAGGAAAATATAATTAAACTGGTGGAGGAAGAAAATAAAACTGTGCAAGACCTGAAAGTGGAAATACAAATAATAAAGAAAATACAAACTGAGGGAATCCTGGAGAGGGAAAACCTAGAGAAGATAACAAGAGCAAGAGATACAAGCATCACCAACAGAATACAGACTATAAAAGAAAGACTCTCAGGGGTAGATGATACAATAGAAGAAATTGATACATCAGCCAAAGAAAATGTTAAATCTAAAAGATTCCTTACTCTAAACCTAGAGGAATTTCAAAATACCATGAAAACAAATATAAGCTAAAAATAACAAGAATAGAAAAAGATGAAGGGTTCCACCTCATAGGCCCAGAAAATATTTCCAACAAAACCACAAAAGAAAACATTGCCAACCTAAAGAAAGTAATGCCTCTAAACATATAAGAGGCTTATTGAACACCAATCCACTGAACCAGAAAAAAATTAGTCTAGCTAGATAACAATCAAAACATTTACACAACAAAGAAAGAACATTAAAAGCAGCAAGGGAAAAGGCCAGGTAACACACAAAGGCAGACCTATCAGAATTACACCAGAATTCTCTACAAAGACTATAAATCTAGAAGGGCCTGGACAGATATCTAAAAAAAAAAAGAAGATTCCAACCAAGAATACTACACACAGAAAAACCCTCAATCACTATAGATGGAGAAAATAAAATATTTCAAGACAAATACAAATTCAAACAATATCTTTCCACAATTCAACCTTACAGATAATAATGGAAGGCATCTTCAAACTAAGGAGGGAACTACATCTGAGAAAACACAGGATATATGTAATTCCATACCAGCAAAACAAGGGAAATCACACACACATACACACATACACACACACACACACCAGACACACTCACCAAACATGCACACACACCAGACATACACACACACACACACACACACACACACACACACACACACACACCACTAACATCAAAATAACAAGAAATAACAATCACTGGTCATTAGTATCTCTCAAAATCAATGCACTCAATTTTTCAGTAAAAAAACAAATGTTAATCCAGTGGAAACAAAACCAGGATCCATCAATGTTCTTCATACAAGAAACACCTCAGAAAAAAACAAAGGCTATATAGAGTTTGTAATTATTTAAAAACAAATTACATAACATATCTCTCTGTGAAATCATTTAAAACAATCCTGTTTAACAATTTATTAATTGTTTAGACTGAAATAGTAGAAAATTATATTTAAGAAAGTAATTATTTTCCATCTGATATGTTGAGCAAATTATAATTAATGGATTTTTTTATAAACAAATGTTTTGGTGGTATTATATGATTCTGAATAATAAATTATTTTTTTATCATGGTGCTGCCATTAAGAGTGCTTTCCATATTTGAAGGGAACCTGTTTCTTTAGCCCCATTGTGAAGCAACTCACACCAGCCTGTAAGTTTATTTCTACAGAATTCAATTCACTGTGATCATTTGTAAATACCCACACATAAACACACATATTTAAAATTAAAGAAGATCTACATTTTATCAACATAAGTACACTGAAATAATTATTTCTTAACTCAGTATCTGGACAACTTTGGCAAGGGGGATATGAAGGTCTTATTAAATGTGTAGTAAGATATCAGACTTATCTAGAGCCTATAGTATGTTGTGAAGCTTACATTTATTATGTAATAGGAGATGTTACCTTTTTTGCCCTCTAGAGATTAGTTTTGAATAAAACACTGGTCCTGTGTTTGTTTGTTTGTTTGTTTGTTTGTTTGTTTATTGTTATCTTCTTTTTTAGTGGTCTAACTGTAGACTGAAAGTATGGGAGGCTGGCAAACAACAGGATGTTGTCCTCTGATGTAGATAAGAAATATCTTGGGGGAACTTAACACCGTGTAAGGAATGGGAACGAACTCATACAACTAAGGCAATTTCTCAATCAGTAAATAATAGAGTAGACATTTGTCATCATCAGTTTAATCACCTAATTCCTAATTGTTTGGAGATTTGCTTGAACACAGCAAGTAAACACTCATGTATTGTCAACATATACTACATATGCTTTGTGATTAAGATTTAAAATTGTTAAACATTTAAATCAATGCTAGAGAGAAGACTGCCCAGTTAAAAGCACTGTCCATTCCTCCAGGGGACTCTTATTAAATTCCCACCATAGCTCACAACGATCAGGAAATCCAGTTTCAGGGATCTGATACAGGGATCTAGCAGGTTATGGGCATAGGACTCACCCAAAAGCATAGAATACAAATAGGACTCACCCAAAAGCATAGAATACAAATTTAAACTCAAATTAAAAAAAAATGGATGTTTTCTTTTACACTCAAAAACTTTTGAGTGTAAACTTCTAAAAGTGACCATGTTTCTATTCTATGTGAAAGCAGCCCAATATTTGCAGAGCTGGATTTCTTTCTTTCCTTCTTTCTTTCTTTCTTTCTTTCTTTCTTTCTTTCTTTCTTTCTTTCTTTCTTTCTTTCTTTCTTTCTTTCTTTCTTTCTTTCTTTCCTTCCTTCCTTCCTTCCTTCCTTCCTTCCTTCCTTCCTTTCCTTCTACTTCCGCTTCTGCTTCCGCTTCTTCTTCTTTACTGCTTCTGCTTCTTCTGCTGCTGCTGCTTCTGCTTCTGTTTCTGCTTCTTCTGCTTCTGCTTTTTCTTTTTTTTTTTAATTAGGTATTTATTTCATTTACATTTCCAATGCTATTCCAAAAGTCCCCCACATGCTCCCCCACCCACTCCCCCACCCACCCACTTCTTGGCCCTGGTATTCCCCTGTACTGAGGCATATAAAATTTGCATGACCAATGGGCCTCTCTTTTCACTGATGGATGACTAGGCCATCTTTTGATACATATGCAGCAGGAGACACAAGCTGTGTGTGTGTGGGGGGGTACTGGGTAGTTCATATTGTTGTTCCACCAATAGGGTTGCAGTTCCCTTTAGCTCCTTGGGTACTTTCTGTAGCTCCTCCACTGGGGGCCCTGTGATCCATCCAATAGCTGACTGTGAGCATCCACTTCTGTGTTTGCTAGGCCCTGGCATAGTCTCACAAGAGACAGCTATATCTAGGTGCTTTCAGCAAAATCTTGCTAGTGTATGCAATAGTGTCAGCGTTTGGAAGCTGATTATGGGATGGATCACCGGATATGGCAGTCTCTAGATAGTACATCCTTTCGTCTCAGCTCCGAACTGTGTCTCTGTAACTCCTTCCATGGGTGTTTTGTTCTCAATTCTAAGAAGGGACAAAGTGTTCACACTTTGGTCTTTGTTCTTCTTGAGTTTCATGTGTTTAGCAAATAGTATCTTATATCTTGGGTATTCTAAGTTTCTGGGCTAATATCCACTTATCAGTGAGTTCATATTGTGTGAGTTCCTCTGTGATTAGGTTACCTCACTCAGGATGATGCCCTCCAGGTCCTTCCATTTGCCTTGGAATTTCATAAATTTAATTTTTTTAATAGCTGAGTAGTAATTCATTGTGTAAATGTACCACATTTTCTGTATCCCTTCCTCTGTTGAGGGGCATCTGAATTCTTTCCAGTTTCTGGCTATTATAATTAAGGCTGCTATGAACATAGTGGAGCATGTGTCCTTCTTATTGGTTGGAACATCTTCTGGATAAATGCCCAGGAGAGGTATTGTGGGATCCTCTGGCATTACTATATCCAATTTTCTGAGGAACCACCAGACTGATTTCCAGAGTGGTTGTACAAGCTTACAATTCTGCTTCTGCTTCTGCTTCTTCTTTTTGGGTTTTTTGTTTGTTTGTTTTGTTTGCTTGATTTTTTTCAAGACAGGGTTTCCCTGTGTAGCCCTGGCTGTCCTGGAACTCACTCTGTAGAGCAGGATGGCCTAGAACTCAGAAATCTGCCTGCCTCTGCCTCCCAAGTGCTGGGATTAAAGGTGTGTGCCACCATGCCCGGTGCAGATTTCTTCTTATTCTTGCTTCTATGTGCAAATATTCCAACAGAAGCTTGTTATAACCTCTAAGCTTGCCCCTTACATACAGTTAAGCTTACTTTGTGATTCTGTAATTTTAACTGCTTACTTAGGATACAAAAATAATGGCCAAAAAGATTAAAATGGAAACCACACATGAAATTAACAAGATAAAATACTTCTGATGATATGATAAATATTCTATAATAAAAACAGACTCTCAAAATGTATGTTTAACATATTTAAAGAGGAAGAAAATTTCTCATATTTAAAGCTCATGTAGTCATATCTCTGATCGTTATTTTGAATGGAGAGAGATTTCTCAAAATGAATTGCATTATTCAAATATTTTCTCTGAGAATAAGCTTTCCTGGAATTGGAAGGTGTTGTGCTAGCTGCCAAGGGAGAAAAGAAGTCAGTGGTATTATAATAATTTAAAGCAGGTGAACTACAATGATAACAACAAAGTCAAGGAATCTCCAAAATGCAATAATGACACAAATATACTGAAGTAAACAACAGCTCTCCATGTGGCCTCATGGAAACCTCAATAGCAGAGAACTCATATGGTTCTGAAAACTTCAAGTATTCTTGGCAGGATATATCCTAGACTTTCAAGGAGAACTTTTTACTGTCATTTCCTAAATCAATATAGCTTCTTAACTATATTGAAAATACTTATCTCTGTACCCATAGAGAAATGAACATCTTTCATCAGATCAAAAGAAAAAAAAAACTTCTTTTTGCAGCAGAGGGAGGCTACTAAGAGATCCTTAACAGGTCTAACTGCAGAGAATATGTTAACTATGGAAGGCTTTGTCCTAAGAGAAAAATTGCTATGCAATCCCTAATCTTGAAGCTCAAGGTACTACATGTCTATTGAGACAGTGTCTTATAGACATTATGGAATGTTTTATACATGAAAGCTCAATAGTATGGTTGACTAATCAAGACCTGAATAATGAATTTACGGGATGACATATCAGTGTGGATTAGGAAATTTTACAAAGCACAACATTCTGATGAGGATTTGCAGAAAATTTATGACTACTGGGAAAGGAAGGATTAGCTTTCTTCAGGGATAAAACCGCTTGTTAGCCTATTCTTCTTTTTTTTTTTAAATTTTTTATATTTTTTATTACATATTTTCCTCAATTACATTTCCAATGCTATCCCAAAAGTCCCCCATAGCGCCCCCTACTTCCCTACCCACCCATTCCCATTCTTTTGGCCCTGGCATTCCCCTATATTGGGGCATATAAAGTTTGCAAGTCCAATGGGCCTCTCTTTCCAGTGATGGCCGACTAGGCCATCTTTCGATACATATGCAGCTAGAGACAAGAGCTCCCGGGTACTGGTTAGTTCATCTTGTTGTTCCAACTATAGGGTTGCAGATCCCTTTAGCTCCTTGGGTACTTTCTCTAGCTTCTCCATTGGGAGCCCTGTGATACATCCAATAGCTGACTGTGAGCATCCACTCCTGTGTTTGCTAGGCCCCTGCATAGTCTCACAAGAGACAGCTATCTTTGGGTCCTTTCAGCAAAATCTTGCTAGTGTATGCAATGGTGTCCGCGTTTAGAAGCTGATTATGGGATGGATCCCTGGATACGGCAGTCTCTAGATGGTCCATCCTTTCATCACAGCTCCAAACTTTGTCTCTGTAACTCCTTCCATGGGTGTTTTGTTCCTAATTATAAGAAGGGGCACAGTGTCCACACTTTGGTCTTCATTCTTCTTGAGTTTCATGCGTTTAGCAAATTGTATCTTATATCTTGGGTATCCTAAGTTTTGGGCTAATATCCACTTATCAGTGAATACATATTGTGTGAGTTCCTTTGTGATTGTGTTACCTCACTCAAGATGATGCCCTCCAGGTCCATCCATTTGGCTAGGAATTTCATAAATTCATTCTTTTTAATAGCTGAGTAGTACTCCATTGTGTAAATGTACCATAATTTCTGTATCCATTCCTCTGTTGAGGGACATCTGGGTTCTTTCCAGCTTCTGGCTATTATAAATAGGGCTGCTATGAACATAGTGGAGCATGTGTCCTTCTTACCGGTTGGGACATCTAAGGAAGTGAAAGATCTGTACAATAAAAATATCAAGTCTCTGAAGAAAGAAATTCTAGAAGATCTCAGAAGATGGAAAGATCTCCCATGCTCATGGATTGGCAGGATCAACATTTTAAAAATGGCTATCTTGCCAAAAGCAATCTACAGATTCAATGCAATCCCCATCAAAATTCCAACTCAATTCTTCAATGAATTAGAAAGTGCAATCGGAAAATTCATCTGGAATAACAAAAAATCTAGGATAGCAAAAACTCTTCTCAAGGATAAAAGAACCTCTGGTGGAATCACCATGCCAGACCTAAAGCTTTACTACAGAGCAATTGTGATAAAAACTGTGTGGTACTGGTATAGTGACAGACAAATAGACCAATGGAATAGAATTGAAGACCCAGAAATGAACCCACACACCTACGGTCACTTGATCTTCGACAAGGGAGCTAAAACCATCCAGTGGAAGAAAGACAGCATTTTCAACAAATGGTGCTGGCACAACTGGTTGTTAACATGTAGAAGAATGCGAATCGATCCATTCCTATCTCCTTGTACTAAGGTCAAATCTAAGTGGATCAAGGAACTTCACATAAAACCAGAGACACTGAAACTTATAGAGGAGAAAGTGGGGAAAAGCCTTGAAGATATGGGCACAGGGGAAAAATTCTTGAATAGAACAGTAATGGCTTGTGCTGTAAGATCGAGAATTGACAAGTGGGACCTCATGAAACTGCAAAGCTTCTGCAAGGCAAAAGACACCATCAATAAGACAAAAAAAACACCAACAGATTGGGAAAGGATCTTTACCTATCCTAAATCAGATAAGGGTCTAATATCCAATATCTATAATGAACTCAAGAAGGTGGACTCCAGAAAGTCAAATAACCCCATTAAAAATTGGGGCTCAGAACTGAACAAAGAATTCTCACCTGAAGAATACCGAATGGCAGAGAAGCACTTGAAAAAATGTTCAACATCCTTAATCATCAGGGAAATGCAAATCAAAACAACCCTGAGATTCCACCTCACACCAGTCAGAATGGCTAAGATCAAAAATTCAGGTGACAGCAGATGCTGGCAGGATGTGGAGAAAGAGGAACACTCCTCCATTGTTGGTGGGATTGCAAGCTTGTACAACCACTCTGGAAATCAGTCTGGCGGTTCCTCAGAAAATTGGACATAGTACTACCGGAGGATCTAGCCTAGTCTTCTTAACTAATCATTGGTAAGGACATGTAAACATGGCTAACACTAAAGAAATATAGTAGTTTAGCATTGTGTTGGCTATTTAACTTTATTGTATCTGAAGTTAACTAAAACCACAAATGGAGGACCACACATATGGGATATTTTTGCTTAATTTTATGGGGGGAAACCTACTTCTTTGTTTTTAAGGTGAAGAGTTCCATCTCTAATGTCTGATGCACCCGCTGCTGGAAGCCTATATGAAGACATGAAAGAAGGAGAACATGTGCTCTTTACCTGCTTGTTCTGCCCTTGGGAGGAAGTCCATTCTTTCATTATCATTAGATCCTACTTACTCAGAATTCCTGCATATAGTGAAGAAGAGCAGAGACACCTGTCCTTGTGGACTGAACAGCGACTGAATTCTCAGACCTTCTATTCATAGGCAGCCATTGTTGGATAAGGTGGACCATAGCCTGTAAACTATTAAATTACTCAAATCCCGATTTGCCTGTGTATACACACATTCACATCGTATATTTACATGTATATATGTATATGTGTACACAAGTAAATGTGTATGGTATGTGTATAGATTTGCACATCTGTAACAGTGTGCTTATCTAGGGCCATAAAGATCAATGGATATGTTTGTGTGTGTGTGTACATATGCATGTGTGTTTGTGCATCTGTGTGTGTGTGTGTGTGTGTGTGTGTGTGTGTGTGTGTGCATCTGTGTGTGTTTGTGTTTTGAAGTATATAAATTTTGAAAGCTAATGGACTAAAGTTTATGGTTCTTGCTGCTGAAATAACATATTGACTTCAAAATCAAGATGCAGTCAAATGCATGCATTTATGGAATTACAGCAATTTTGGGAAGAGTATTCTGAAACATTGGGGAATCTAGCATTGTTTTTATCTAATTCTATTCTTCTTTGTAGTGAAATTGTAGAATAGAATGATGTAATGCTGTACTCAGTATTTAGCCTGTCACTCTTCTTGGTTTGAAATAATATATGTTTGTGCACCTGTGTGTGTGTGTGTGTGTGTGTGTGTGTACACGCACGTGTGTATATGTATGTGTATATATATATGAAGTAAATTTTCTTGCGAAATATTTATTTAGGTTAATATACATCACTAGATATACTCAAAGAGAAAATATATCAGTAAAATTTCAAATATTACACCATGAAAAGTAATGTGTCCAGAGAAAATATAAATTTATAATCTCACATGCTCTCAACTAAGCCACATTTTAACCTAAACTTGGTTTGTCACATCACTTACTATATTTATGTATAGAATTCTCCCTTTTTCCTTCCTTTTTCCTCTTTATAAGGTATATGATCCTACTATACAAAAATATAAATTTGGAATTTTCAGAAATAGGGACTGTACATGAAGTTCAGTTGGTATCATCCTTGGGTGCCATAAGGACCATGTAAGAGGACCTGGTTAATCCTCAGTAAAAATTTACAGGTATCAAAGGCATTGATTGTAATAGAGAGAATGATGGAGAGAGATAGCGAGAAGTAGAGAAAGGTGGGAAGGAAGGGAAGCAATTAGAAGGAAGAAGAAAAGGAAAGGAACAGAAAAGGCATCACATCCGTAGAATGTGTTCCATAGCCGATGATAAAAAGACATTTCACATGATCTCTTCTCATTACTCTGAGATCATACATCTCTGTCTACCATTTATACATTAGTATTCATCTCAACTATTAGACCAACTTCCAGGAGTCAATATTTATGTTCAGATATGTCCATTTCTTCTGTTTAATCATTATTTTATTTTTTATTATGATTACATAATTTGTTTACTCGGTTTTCTCCATCCAACCCTTTCCATATACCTACCCACTCCCTAAACTTTCAAATCATGGCTTCATTTGCTTCATTTAAATTCTTTTTGGTTGTGTGTATTTTATCTTGTATCTTATATCTTATATCTTCTTATATTTTATATCTTGTACTTTGTATCTTGTATCTTGTTTCTATCTTGTATCTATCTTGTGTCTTGTATCTTGTATCATGTACCTTGTACCTTGTATCTTGTATCTTATATCTATCTTATACCATATACCATATGCCATATATCATGTATAACAATATATATTCCTATTTATTTAAATATAACCTGTTCATTTTCTATCTGTATGTTACTTGTATATTTTAGGACTGATCTTTTAGTATTAGATAACCAATTGTTGTGTTCATCTCTAGGAATGACTAATTCTCCTGCTCTCACAATTTCTTATTGCCTGCAGTTCTGTACATAAGGTTGAGACCTAGTGATCTCTCCCTGCCCCGATTAAAAGAAATGATTAGGTAAATAGAAAAAAAAAAAAAAGATGCTGTAGAATGCCCCATTCAAAGTGAAAGGTGAACAAATCGGTATTCAGAGAGAATGTAAATACCACAATTGGGTAACTTTTAGTATAGGTATTTGCTTAAAATCCCCTCTTCTTATGACTGTTGCTGTTATTTTCCCTGTGATTAACTTGAAAATTAAAATATATAGTAGGTATTAATAAATATAAAAAATGTGGTTAGGCATTACTTGGTATAATTGCAGTTTAATACCTTACTGAGTATGTGAACTAGAGACTGTCATTCTCTCTTTGACAAGATATCCCTTCAGTCTTAAAATCAATATATTAAAGAAAAAATATAGTCTAAAATTGTCTAGAGGTATAAAAGTAATTTTTTTTATTTTACTGCTTTGAAAATCTAAACCTTTTTTCCTTCTATTTGCAGAAAATTATAGGATTTTTATGCAATCATTTGCTTGTCAGGATTGCTTTGATAGTTGGCAGTCATGAGTAGGCATATCCGTAGTCCCCTAAGAAGTAATGCTTCATAGTCTAATGCAATTGCAACTGTTAGTGATGATAAGGTCTTTAAAAGGAAAGGTTGCTCCTGTGGATGACAGTTATAAGGTCAGTTTACCCTTGACAAAAGCTGACTATACTGTAGTTTTATGTAACCATTAAGTATGATTATATTATTAAAACATTTACTCCTAGCCGGGCATGGTGGCACACCTTTAATCCCAGCACTCGGGAGACAGAGGCAGGTGGGTTTCTGAGTTCAAGGCCAGCCTGGTCTACAAAGTGAGTTCCAGGACAGCCAGGGCTATACAGAACACCCCTGTCTCGAAAAACAAAACAAAACAAAACAAAACAAAACAAAACAAAACAAAACAAAACAAAACAGCAGAAAACATTTACTCATGACCCTTATGACTACTAAAATCTCTGAATATTTGTTTACCATATGTGCTAGAAAATATGATCTTTAAAATTATAGTACACTGTGAAAAGATATATGCTAATAAACATATATCAGTAATACTATATATTCATCTGATACATATTATTTTTAATCACATTGTTAATTCTTTAACTTTTGTTTCATATTTTGAATATTATTTTCACTTATTCTTTGCAAACTTAACATGTTTACACATTGTATTTTTATTTTATCCAGTCATTGCTTCATCTCACTACCCTCCACCATCACTACCCCAAGCAATGTGGTCATTTATTTTACTATAAGAAAGCACATCCATTTATGTCAATCCCTCTCTACATTTGTGTGAATGCATACGGTAGGGCACAGGCAGCTTATCATTGATCACAAACTCAAAGTTCAGTGTCTCTACATTGCTCTAAGTTATCAACCTACTAACAATTATATTAAAGTTTCTTATAGGAACAGTGATGACAAAACCAAAAGCCAACCAACCAAACAAGAAACAAAGAAACAAACAACAACCATCAAAACAAGAAAGAAATAAAAAAGCAACTCGAAGACATGCTAATAGGTGATTTTAAATCTAGATGTTGTTAAGTACATATTTAGATGATATACATAAGCAAGGTTTTACATTGCTCAGAATATGATTGTTTCTGACATCTCTCAGAAGGATGATACACTTCAAAGACATGGGCCTTAATAATGCAGGAGGATACACTTCAAATGTATGGACCTTAATAATGTAATGATACAGAACATGGGGCATTTATATTTGTATAAGTGTTTTCTGGCTTTTATCAGTGTCATATATGTATGACATAAACTTTAATCTTTCTCCCCCCCCCCAACAATGATTTCTCATTCTGACCTTTACCCTCTAATGCCTTCTTCCCAATAAGATTTTCATATGAAGCTATGGGGCACATTCAGCATAACTGAGGAATATGACTGATCATGATAGATGAGCAACAATACATTTCTCAGTCCTATTTCAGCACACTTGTTCTCCCTTACAGTCAGTACTGTAGATTTAGACAGCACCCAATCTGCCTAAAAGAAAAGAAAATGAGATTGCTACATCTGACATTCCCTCAATGCAACAGTGTTAACAAGTAAATATCAATAGAGTAATATAGCTTGACCCTGTCCTTGTTTTAACCATGAGGCTTGCTTTCCATCTCAGTAACCAGGAGTTCATAATTTATACCTCCTAAGTCCTGGGATAATGGATATGAATCAGGAGAGATAAGACCAGCTCCTGATGAGTATCCGTTTTGAGTATAGGATACTTTATTTATGAATGAGTTTATTGCTCATAGGCCTGGGCACTATTTTTATTACATTAATGAGAAAATAGCTACATACTATTCCCACAAACTTCTCTCCATCCCTATCCTTTCTTACTTACATTTTAATTTGGTAATAAGTAAAAATAAAAGCAATTTCATGTGTCAAATGTGATTATCGAGAAAATATGGTAAAATAAAATTAGCCACACTAAGATTTGACATTTGCTTCTGATAATTATGCATCTATAATTTATTCTTGATAAATTATACTTTATCAAGCTTAAAATCATTAATTCTATGGCTATGATTATTTATTCTCGCATGTAAGAAACTTAGGTTATTTTCTGCTCTGCAGACAAAGCAATCAATCATTGCATTTAAAAGTTAAGATTTGTTGCTATTAGAGTAATTGAAATTATTTTATTAATATGCACAGTGATTCTTTGTGATGACTCATTGTTTCAAAACAACTGTCCTGCTGTCCTCAGAACAGGAAGTAAGGCCAAAAACCTACATAAGTCAGGCATTTTTCATCAAACCTCAATAATCCACTGTTCATAAGGGGGGGGGGGGACGTATCACTAAGGCTTGACACATTTTTGAGTGATTTTTTTTTTTATGGATAGCAATGTAGTCATTATCTTTTCTTCTCTGAATTTTTCATGGAGATCCATGTACAATACTACTATAGAAAACTGACAGACAAAGATAACAGACATTCTATCAGTCCTTAATTCCTAATTACCTATAAAGTGTGAAGCCACTAAATATTTAATATTATTAATCATCTTCATTTATCATTCATGATTTAAGCATTACATTTGCTTTAGTGTTTTATTGAAAATGCTTAGTCTTGATATGGTTATCGACCAATAATAGTTTTTATTTTCTATGGGAGAGTAGTGCTTTAAAATCAAAACAATGAGTTTACACATGCTTTATCATCAACTAATTAATGGTACCTTGGGCAAGATATTAGTCAATCTCTAATCATAGAAATTAACTCAGAGAATGAATAATATGGATATATTTTGCTGCCTAAAATAATGTTAAATGAGTAATGAACTGGAACTCTGAACAAAAATATTATTTGAAATAATAATTACTGTAGCATTTAATGTTGATTCAATTGTATAGATGAATCAGCAGATAAGTTCATGTGCTGTTCTACCAGAGGACCTGGGTTTAGTTCTCAAAATGTACATAGTCACTTACAACAGTTCCTGTAGTTCTATGACATCCAGTGCTGCTTCTGGCCTTCAGGCATGCATGTGTGCACATATACTCGAAGCAAACTCCCCACAACCAATACAACATAATTACTGTTTTCTAAATTCAGTTTCTAAAACTTACTGTTTTATTTCATTTCCCTTTAAAATGAAAAAAAAGATAAAACTAAATAAATTGGACCACCTTCTATTTTATCATAACCTAAACTATAAATTTCAAAGTAAAAAAAAATATCAATTACTAAAGTTAGATTAAACATGAAGACAGTTTTCAAAAATTATGTCCTAGTAAAATGACTACTTGCTGATGTGTCTGCTCAAATCAATAAATCACTGAATACAGCACCTAAACAATCCATTAAATCTTGTCAAGTCAAGTTGATGTCAAAAGAGAGCCTTTACCCCTACATTCTAGCATCTCTAGTACAGGAAGGTACTCCACAACTACTAAAAGAGAAACATTATAATCTAGCCAGCCACAAACAATTGGATCTACAATGGTTTTCTAACTATAAGATATACTAGAGCAATGGTGACAAAAAAACTTGTAGAAGTAACCAATGATTAAATGATTTGGTTTAAGGCCCACTTTATAAAAATTAAGCAATACCGAACACTAACTGGGTAAGCAAAAACCAGAAAAGAAATAGCCCAGAGACCAAGGGTAAAATCATATACTACTGGTCTAAATATATATACCAAATGACTCTTAATTATTCTTAGTCTATACTCATAGATCAGTGCCTTGTTCAGTCATAATCAGAGAAGCTTCCTCCTGTAGCAGATGGAACAAACAAAGAGACCTACAGCCAGACATTATACAGAGAGTTAGAGACCTTGGAACACTCAACCCTAAACAGGATGTCTCTATCAAATTTCTTCCATCTGTACTCATGGAATCCTGCTGAAGAGGGACCAAAAAGGGTGTAAGTGCCACAGAGATGGAGGGTATAAATAAAACATGCCTTCTAAATCAACATGAGCAAAACTCATATGAACTTGCAGACACTGAAGCAACATATAGAGTCTGCACCAGACTGCACCAATTTTATGTGTTTACATTACATTTATGTTTTGTTTATATTATGCCTTCCACTTTAGTGTCTTTATAGGATTTCTGAATGGGCAAACAAGTGGGTCTTGGACTCTGTGCCTTCCTTTGGGTTCTTTGGTTTTATTTGTTTGTTTAGTTGGTTTTATTTTTGTTTTCTTCTTTGAATACTTTTGTCTTATTCAACTTCAGTGTGATGATTTTTGTCTTATTATATTTTATTTTGTTATGTTTCATTTCTCTTTCTTTCTTTTCCATTACTTTTTTTTTTTTAACAGTTCAGTCATCATCCCCTGCTCCTGGTCCATCCTTTTACAGTTCCTCACCCAATTCCTCCTCCTCCCTGAATCTAAGAGGATGTCCCAAGCCCCAAACCCCGCCAGAACTCCCCACTCTGTGGGATCTCAAGTCTTTCTAGAATTAAGCAAATCTTCTCTCACTGAGGCAGTCCTCTGATAGTATATGTGAAAATAGCCTCAGGCCAGCTGGTGTATCCTGCATGGTTGGTGGCTCAGTGTATGAGAGATCTCAGGGATCCGGGTTAATTGAGACTTTGGTCTTCCTATGGGGTTGCCATCCTCTTCAGCTTCTTCCAGCCTTTCCCTCATTCAACCACAGGGAAAGCCAACTTCAGTCCATTGCTTAGTTTTAATTATCTGCTTCTGTTTCAGTCTGCTGCTTGTTGGGCCTCTCAGAGGGCAGCCATGCTATGCTCCTGTCTGTAAGCATACCATAGCATCATTAATAATGTCAGGCCTTGGAGCCTTCCCTTGCAGTTCTTTTAGACAGGAACAATTCTGGGTCAGAGTTTTTGACTGTGGGATGGCATCCCTATCCCTCCACTTGATGCCCTGTCCTTCTACTGGAACTCTACAAGTTCCTTCTCCCCACTGTTTGGTATTTCATTTAAGGTCCCCTTAAGAATCCTGAGAGTCTCTCATCACTCAGGTCTCTGATACATTCTAGAGCCGCCCCCCCCCCCCACTTCTATTCTGATACATTCTATTCCCCCCCACAGCTCTGATATTTCCATTCACTCTGCTGGCCTTCATTGCTTCTCTCTTCCCAAACAGCCCCACAATACCTGATCAGGTTCCCCTTTTTACCTCCACTGCTCCTCTCCCAAGAGTTGTCCTTCCTCCCTCTGCATCCAGTGATTGTTTTCTTCTCCCTCCCAAGTGGGATATTTACTTGGTACCTTCGACTTGTTAACCTTCTTGAGTTCTGTGGATTGTACCGTGGGTATTTTGTACTTTTCTGGCTAATATCTTTTTGTTAGTGAGTATATACTGTGCATTCCGTTTTGGTCTGAGTTACCTCACTCAGGATGATATTTTCAACTTCCAGCCATTTACATGCAAAATTCATGATGTCCTTGTTCTTCATAGCTGAAGAGTATTGCATTGTGTAAATGAACCTAATTTTTTTGTATCCATTATTTTGTTGTGGGATATCTGGGTTGTTTCCAACTTTGAGATTTCTCTTAGGAGCCTGTTCTTTTCTAATAAGAGACAGAAAACATGGAGTCAATCCAGATGAGAGGGGAGGTGGGAAGTACAGGGAGGATTGGAGCGAGGGAAAACCTTAATCAGGACATATTTCCTAAGAAAAGAATTTATATTCAATAAAAAGAAAAATATATAATTAAACATTTCAGAAAAGATTTGTATACTTGTATGGATCATAAAACTCTTTCACAAATAAATTCTATATCATGTTAACTATAAAACAAAAAAATATATACAGATTAGACTAGGTAGATTGTAGTCCTAAAAAATGAACATTTACACTTTTTTGTTAAAAGTCAATAAAATGTATTGTTACAACAAAATTTACTCCTCATTGTCCCTTTTTAATGAAAATATCCACTGACTTGACAGTCACACAATATTACTTTATAAAATGTACATTTGCGCTCTGCTAGGCTTATGTTTTCACACGTATGATTGATTAAACATGTCTGCATTCATTTGTTGAGCTACTAATTGAAAACAATGGTTTATAAGAACTGTCTCCTTCCTCTTAGCCTCTGATTTATATGTGCTTAGTGACTGTGTGGCTTTCATGCTAGGAAAAGATTAGTTAGTGAGTTAAAGCAAAACAAATCCTGAAATATGTCACAGTGTGAAATATTACTTTTAGTCAATACCATGTCTGCAATTTTTACATTAGCAGTAGAACAAAGAGAATAAGAAAGATAACTCTGAAAATAAATAAACTGGCTTAAATGGTACTCCACCTAAAGAAAGAAGCTGTCTGTTCTAAGGTTTGGGCATGTCATGTCAGATATTAATAATGCAATATTATTGTAATATTTCTAGCCATTCCTCAATCACTGAAAACTCTAATCACTTTTGATAAAATGAAAATTATTCAACAAATAATAATAATGTCATTATTAAGTTCGGAATTTGGAAATCATCTGTCTGAACAGATCCAAGATATCATCATATAAACCTATTCAAATATTCAATTCAATTTGTAAGAGACAGACTTTATTTCTGAGAATAACATCAAAATTAATCCAGTTTGAACTCCTCCATGACATTAGATTGCATGCAGTAGCACATATCTAATTACTCTCCCAGATATGCTACAGAAACTGCAAAATAAAGTCTGAGTTTCATAATGGAGGATTTACTATTGGGATCAAGGGCTTTATTAAAGAAAAGGTTTTATTTAAAAACCTTATCCTAACCAAGTTTGATAGAAACTCATAAATAGCAGAACATTTAAAGTAGATATCACCATAAAACTGGCATCTTTCTTATAACATTAATTTCATTGAGCACAACTTGAAAGATAAAAATAGGATCAGGACAGACTCAAAGTAAATTAAGTTTTAGCAGCCATCAATTTACTCCCAAATTACAACATCATGATAAATGACTTACTGATAGCAGTTACTGTCTAGAAATTTTCTTTTTAGACTATATACATCAAATGCTTAGTTTATTACTAATAATTCTCAATCTATTCACCATTCAGTAGACAAATAAAAACTCCCAAACCTTATTTTCACCTCTATTTTATATTTAAATACTTGATATTGATTCAAATATCTAAATAATTTACTGAGTTTTAGGTAATTCATAAGTTCTACAACTGGTAAAGAAATTTAAATGATAGCACTTAAGGCTTTGGGCTAAGTCATATTAAGAAAAATATAGAGTTTAATCAGTAATTACAGGGAAAGTTTAGAGAGTTATATGTAGCTGGAATAATGTCAGCTTTGTTGCTGTGCATATTGGACTATGATAGCCTTATTGCAAGACAGTGTACCTATAACACTCTCAGTGATAACATTTTCAGTATTCATTTTGTTCAGAACTTTTTCTCTAAACTTTTTCTTTTATGATTTTGAGTTAATTTTAATTATAATTATTTTCTATATCTGTGATGATTGTCTCTGGGCTCATATTTCTCCCTCCAAGAGACTGAATAGTTAACAAGGAGAACAATGTGAAGAGCATCAGGATGTCTACCTTTAAGGTGTCGAATAGGGGCAAGCAACTGAACCAATAGAAGCTTTAACACGTGTATATATAATATATACAATATGTATTATAATATATGCATAATACCTCATAAATTATCATGCATATACATAAATATGTAGTTATGCATCACTTTATATCTTGATTTTTATTTGAACAATAACTTGCAAATTTCTAGAGGATTTTAATTGTAAATCACTTATTTTCGGTAACATACTCTAATTTCTTGGGTTTTAAAAATTAGGATTTTTTTTTTCCCACTCTTTCCTCCTCACCTCAAGTACATTCCAATCTCCCCAACCATCACTGAATTTTTAAGGGAAGGAGAGGATGTGCTGCTGCCATCTAGTGGTAGAGAACCAGATTGCTGTTGGTCATCATGCAAGGTTCATGACAGTTGGTAAAGCGTGTTCTACCCCACCAGCCCCAGGATGATACTTACTACCATAAAGGTAGAATGGGGAGGTTTTATTTTAAAATGTAGATAAAATATGGGACAGAAGAACGGAGATCCTTTATACCAGACATGGAGTGGAGCAAAAATAATCTAAGATAAAGTAAATCTGCATTCCAGAAAACAGTCAAGCAAGGCTGCTCTACAGAGAAGGGAAACCGTACTTGAATGGCTCAAGGAATGTATGCGCGTGCAAGACCGAATAAATCTAATCTCAGCAAGAGTAAGAAATTCACCCTCAATCAGATAAATCAGTGTAATTAGATATGTGTTTGGAATGAGTAGCTAATCTAGGACTTGTAAGAGGAAGTAGAACATGGGATAGTAAACTCAGTGGGAGGGAGTGTTAACACACAGGAAGATGTAAAAGCCTCAAAAATTGATGTTTGAATGCAATCCCAAATAATATTGTACACTGATAAAATATTCACAGTATATACAAGAACATTTAAGAAAGGACTATGTTTTCAAAGATGGCGAGAAAAACCCTAAGAAGTTTCATAAGAAAATGTGAAACCCAAGTGGTACCACATGCTAGTGAGGATGTGGAGCAAGGGGAACACTCCTCCATGGTTAGTAGGAATGCAAACTTGTACAACTACTTTGGAAATCAATCTAATGGTTCTGCAGAAAACTGGAAATAGTTCTAACTGAAGATGCAGCTGTACCACTCCTGGCATATACACATAAAGTCCCCCACTATACCACAGGGAAACTTGCTCAACTATTTGAATCTTTATATTTGATTCTAAGGACCTTGATTCTGCAGAGCTTTGTTGGTTTCCAAACTTATTCCTAACCATTTTGGACTTAGTTGATAAAGAGACAAGTGACTAAACAGTGGCTGTTCACACAGTCTATTTTCTTCTCTGAGTCCTGGTTGGTATGCAAACGTTTCCACACACTCCATCTATCCTATTTTCTCATTCACAACAGTCCAATGACTGCATGATATATCATTTCATGTACCATTAAACAAGAAGATGCATCTTATGCTGATTAATATTAATGATGTAGCATTAAATTGTAAAGTGTATCGTACTTTGAAATAATAAAGAATGAACAGTCTGGGACTTCGATTAATTATGAGTGAGTCTTTGGATAATTTTTGCAAATTATGATGTTCTGGAAACAGAGATGACTCCTTCTGTTTGGACTAGTATATAATCTCACACAAAATATTTTCAAGAGGATTTGGCTCCTCTCTTTTTTCTTTAATTGTTATAACCTTTACTGACAGGAGTATGTTTCAGGATGTATTTATTTTATTATTTTATGATTATGAATGTTTGCATGCTTCTGCACTATGTGCACATGTCCTATCACAGTAAGGCATTACGAGGGGCTAGAGTTACTGATGTATTTAAAGTGCCATGCTGTGGCTTGAGATTTAACTGTGGCACTGCTTTTAAAACTGAGCCATCTCTACAGGCCCGTGATTTTAGTTCTACCTCAAAATGCTTATACTTGTAGGTATAATCTAATTACGATAAATTTAATTTCTTTTTCGAGTAGTTTTACTTTAGAAAATTCTACTGAGTACCATCCAGACCTCAGGTCCCCATAGATTATCCTCAATAAAAAGAAAACTACTTACAGGTACTGGTGCTCTTGCTTTCATACAAAGAGCAGGCTCATGCATGACTACTTATTAGCATTGGTGTGTGATAACAAACAGAAATCTATTAGGTCATACTTGAGTAACACCTACAGCAACATCAACACACCTTTTGTGACAAAACTATGAAGTTTATAATAAAGTAATTTTGCTGGAAACTAGATATAAACAGATGAAGAAATTCCTATTATAGGACTCATTTTTTTCATCGACATACTGAGATATACAACAGAACTGTAAAAGAGCATGGGATACAGGAGTGTGATTAGAATACATTATACATATGCATGATATTGTGAAAGAAAAATATAATTAAAAATTAAAAGAAAAATATAATTAAATGAGTAAAACATATAACCAGACTAATTTATTGTTTCCCATATTAAAAATCAAGACTAAAGTTTATATATATGATCAATGATATATAATCCATGATCTATGATTTATAACCTCAAGTCCTCATAGACAGGTATAAATACCCATCAATTGACATCATGATTTTGGGGAAACTCATCAACTTTAAAGCACCATTTGATGAACATACTATCTTTTCTCTAGCATAATCTTTTGGATATTCTGTTTAAAACTTAATTTCCTTTTCGAAATTTGTTATCATTTTATTTATGTACACACATTTACACAATTAGAATGCTCTTTTCTCTGTCTCTGTCTCTGTCTCTCTGTCTCTGTCTCTGTCTCTCTCTCTCTCTCTCTCTCTGTGTGTGTGTGTGTGTGTGTGTGTGTGTATGAGGCATGCAAGTTCCAGTGTACACAGAGATAGGAAGACAGAGGAAATCGTTGGAGTTAGAGTTACAGTTGGTTATGAGCCACCTGATGTGTGCACGTGGAAACCAAACTTTGGAAAAATAGGTTTAGCTGCAAAGTCATATTTTCAGTCTCAACATTCCCAAGTAACATGAATTTGGCGTTTTTGCATCACACACACACACACACACACACACACACACACGTATATATTTTTCAGGAGTCTAAGAATATAAACTATATTTGAAATCATAGAAATTTACATACTCACATGTATATTAAATTAGGGAAATAATTTGCTAGGAGAAAAGAGTAAAGAAGTAAAGGAGGGAGAACCAAGATTAAAATGAAAGGCAGAGAAAGGCAAGGAGGTGACCGATTGACAAATAAGATTTTGAGAGGAGGAAAAGGAGAGAAAAGAGAGACATTTAAAAATTAGTAAAGAAACAGACAGGAGAAAGAGTGAGTAGTGATGAGAGAGTGTGCTTGTGCATTTTTATGTGCATGACTCTAGGCTGTTCCTGAGGCTTTTAGGCATCCTACTAAGTGCCTTTACACCAAACCTAAGCACCTAAAACTTACTTAATTTTTCTCAGAGGATATCAAAAGTGTCATATGAATTTATATGAAGAATATTTAACTGACCCCTGCCACATCTTGCTGCCCCAAGGAAACAATCCACAGACACACAGACAGCAGAAAGAATGTATTTAAGTTGATGATCAGTCAACATGACTCAGAGTGTCTCATTCATTCTGAATTCTAAAATGAAAAGCAGTCCTTTTGATTTGTCTAAAATGCATTATTATTAATACTGTAGGGGAGTATATTTATCATTCAAGAAACCGTATGCTGATCATATCATATTTTTACAATGATACTGATCTTACTGAGAGGAACTATTATCCAGAAAAAATTAAAATGTCAATCCACTTCCCTGTTGATCCTAAATAAAATTAAAACAAAGTAAGAGCTCATTAACAGATGGTTTTAAGGAATCAAATAAATATACCTTCCTCATTTATAAATAGTTACTACAGAAATTATATTGACTATGTAAGAAAACAAATGAATATTCCATAAATAAGCATGAAAGAAAAATTAGTACAGAAAAGGGTATGCCACTTCAATTTTAATGGTGCTATTTAATACTCTCAATTGATCCATTTCATCTACGCAAGCAGGAGTTACTTAATTAAAATATTATGTAAAGTGGTATAAAACAATGCATAATTAAATTTAAAAACCATGCTGAATTGATTTCACAACAGTGTCGGAAAGCAAACCGAGTAAATGATTTCTTTGGGGACGTCACCTGGTCACTGCTTGGAATCGTCTTTCTTGGTCACAAATCAATATCACTTTCTTTCATTTATCAGTGATTGTAAAGCTTTCCAATAGTTCTAATTTTAAAGAATGATTACAGCAAGTATAGAGTCATTGATTGTTTAAAGGTTACTGCTAAAATGAACACACGGGTAATTTGATTTTTAATGAATGAGCTTATCTGAAAGTCAAGGATTTTTTTCCTTGACAAACTTTAAGCTATAAAGTTATATGTCTCATGGTGTGTGATCCAGAAGTGCATATGAACACGTGTATATGCATGTGTGTGCATGGCTTATCCCAACAGACAACAATAGTGTTTAATAAACTGTAAAGAATTCATAATCCTCAATGAAAACATTGTTTAAATGAAACATGGTTGCTTTAATGTGCTAAATTAGCTACATGTAGTTTAATGAACTAAGCCACTACTGAAAATATTCACATCATTTTTACAGTGTTTACACTTTGTATTCTTTCCTTTCAGTGTTGGCTGGGGTTCTACCTTCTTTTATTTTCATTTTTTTAAAGATGTGGGTTTTTTTAAATTATATGTGTACACACACACACACACACACACACACACACACACACACACACACGAGTATTTTTATCTTCATGTATTCATGCGTAGAATGATCAAGAATGTCAAAGTAGGGTGTCAGAACCCTGGAATTTTAATTACTGATGGTCATGAGCCATCATTCGTTATGTTGCCAACTAAACTGAGATCCTGTGTAAGAACAAGTACACATCACCACTAAACAAGGCTCCAAACCCTGAGCTACCCCTCTTAATAAATAAAGCACAAAACTCAAAGATTACTTCTGTAATAGTAAGTTTTTAAAGAGCAAGAACTTTCAGGCTCAAGTGAATTCTTCTCTCTGGGTCTCAACTGCTCTTTATATCTGTCTGCTTCTCTCTGTCTAATTTCCTCTATCTGCTGCTCCCTTTGGAATTCCATCTTTTTTTCTCTCTATTTGTCTTTCTTATTGTGTCTCTCTACACATGGCTCTACATGAGTCCAGTTTTCACATCTAGACTATAATTGCAGATTCTCACTACAAAAATCACACAGAGAAGAACAGGCCCTACAAGGTAAGAATGCACATAGAAATAACTGGTAAATGAATAACATGATTAGTAAATAAATAAATAAATAAAAATTTTAAAAAGCACCATGACAATCCCATGCAATACTATTAAAAACAGCTCTTAAAACAAAGGTATTAAAAACAAAGTATCACTAAAAAATAACAATAAACTTCTGGTAGTTTTGAATCACAGTAAGTCACATGAATATGTCTGCCTGTTCCGTGTAGAGTGAATGTTAATGTCCTCTTGAAGTCAATGGTTAAATTGTCCACTGGGATGTTATGGTAAATGATCATACCTATGGCTCCTGAATGTGGGCAGTTCTGTTACAAAGGAGTCCTGGCACAGCTCCTCCATAAAGCATGTGCCAAGACAGTCACTAATGAATCATGAAATATGTTGTGACCATGGATCAAACTTGTAACAACATTAATAGCTGACTTTCTATATTTCAAAATTCTAAGTAATACACTGGGCTTTTCATAGCTTATCTAACATAAAGTGTTCTGTCATGACTGTCTGAAATAAAGCAGTTAAAGATCTCCGAACATGTAACCCCAGATATTAGTTGACTGAAATGTTGAGTCAAGAAATAACTTGGTCTGACACCATCTACCTGTTAGATTTCAAGATATACTATAAATATCAGATAGCTTAAATACCTGCATGTAAATTTTACATGAAAAATAATACAGATAATATCAAGAGTTTTTATTCAGCTCAGCCAAATATTGTGGAAATGTGATTCCTCATCAATCGACTATAAATCTTTACTAAAGAGATGTTTTATCCTTTCTTTACAAACACATCAAGGGACAGTCATCACTTAAGTCTATATCTGAGGGCTTCGGAATCAGTGAGGTTTCAGTCCAAAAAACAATTTGTCCTGGTTATTTTTTCCAATTTGACCCAAGCTAGAGTTATCTGGGAAGAGGAAACTCATTTGAGAAAAAAACCCTTCAACCAATTGCCTGTTTCTCCTCTCCCCTCCCCTCCCCTCCCCTCCCCTCCCCTCCCCTCCCCTCCCCTCCCCTCCCCTCCCCTCCCCTCCCCTCCCTTGTGTCTCTCTTCTCTCCTCTCTCTTTGTCTCTTTCTGTCTCACTTTCTCTCTGTCTCTCTCACTCTCTCTGTCTCTCTGTTAAAGGACTGAAGGAGCTGAAGGAGTTTGCAACCCCATAGGAAGAACAATATCAACCAATCCAACCCCCAGAGATCCCAGGAAATAAACCACCAACCAAAGAGTACACATGGAAGGACCTGTAGCTTCAGCTGCATATGTAGTAGAGAATGATCTTTTCGGGCATCAATGGAGGAGAGGCCCTTGATCCTCTGAAGGCTCAAGATGCCCCAAGGTAGGGGAATGTCAGGGAGGGAGGGGGGAGTGGGTGGTTAGGTGGGTGGATGGGGGAATTCCCTAATAGAAGCAGTGGGAGGGGATAAGGAGGTTCAGAGGTGGGTGAACCAGGAAAAACAATATCGTTTGAAATGTAAATAAAGAAAATATCCAATAACACAAAAGATTAAATAGACTTCATTCCCAATTTTATTTTGGTCATGATGTTTTATTACAGCAATTGAAATTCTATCTAAATAATATTTCTACAATGAGTTAATAATTAGAATCATAAGCAAATGAGATATTTAATGTATATGGTACATTGATAGACTTCAAATTCTAGTAATTTAGAAAGAATTTAAAAATATTGCTTAATTCTCCCTCTATAACATAACTGCTAGTATTTTGTGAATGAATGTTAAACAATGATGTGCAACTACTTGACTAAGTCTACATGATTTATCTACAAGTAAGGAAATCAAATAGCCTTGAGATTCTTTTATGTAAAGGGGGAGAAAAATGTAGAGGTCTAGCAAGATAACTGTTTCTTTCTCTCCATTCATTGTGGAAAATCTAATGAGATGGGAAAGAAACCAACAAACTGGCAAAAAAAAAAAAAAAGTAGGACTCTGATTTCACTTCTCTTTTAGGAAGTGTGGTTGTATCTGAAGTACCAAGGTATTCTGAAATATACATGAACCCATCAGTTTAGAATGAATGAAAAGTTAAATTGAAAGATTAGATAATGTATCCCAATCTAAATTGAGCATAGGTTAAAGGATTCTACATTATGTATTATGTGCCTGTAATTGAGACAAAAGAGGAGAATGATGTTTTAAATTATAAGGTGAATAAAAGATCCTATCATTAGAATTCTCACTAGGCATGAAATTAAGAATGAAAAGTTTCAATATAGAATTTGAAGAAGAATCATGGCGTTATTAAATCAACTAATGTACAGCTGTTGCTTTTACTGGAGCGGTGAGTCTTCTCTTTAGAAAAGGCCAATGTAATGTAATGCACTTAAATAAAATGCTGGACTTCAGAGATGGTTTAGTCATCAGAATAAGCTAGCATAATGATTTGTTTTATGTATAGTGCTACAATGATTTTCTATAACAGCACATTTTATACTATGAGATTTAAGATAATTGTAAAGAGTCGAGATGGAGTTATACATGTTGTACTAAAGTTCATAAAAGATTAAAGAACTACAGTAGGGATTTGACTCTAGACACAAGCTGTTTACATAACTTTGATTGCCCATTTCCATTTTCAATTCAGTGGAAGTCAAAAGGAATAAAGAATATGAACATTATATGGCTCCTATTGGAAGCCACAATTATAATGAAGACAGGGAAGCAGCATTTTAGAAATAAGGATGATATATAACAAATATAATATCATTGAAGCAAAATGAAAATTTTAATGTTAGGGTATGCATTAAATAGGAAAGAAAAGCCAAAATGGGTCAAATTGCATAGCATCCCCAGTAAGATCCAAGAAATATGTTGTTACCTTTCCAATCAACAGTAGTCTTCATGATTTCTTCAATATGATAAAGCTATGGGAATTAAAAGATACAAATGAATAAATGCAAAATGGGAAAAGAATCAATATATGCAAATACTACTTCAATAATATCGGTGATTAACTTATTGTGAGAAATAGAGAGAAGTTAATATTGTTTCTTCTATTAAGAGATACAAATTATAATAAAAGCAAAATAATCCCAAAAATATCAACAATGAACATGATGGAGAAAATGTCTTTATAGTAGCATGAAGCAACCTTTTGGTGTATGACACAGGGATGGGGTAGCTGGATCTTGGGGTAGATCGATTCACATCATGTTGAGAAATTGCCACACTGATTTCCACAGTGGTTGTATAAATTTGAACTCCTGCAGCAATAAATAAATATTTCTATTCCTTCACATGCTTGCTAGTGTGAGCTATCACTTGTTTTATTGATTATAGCCACACTGACCACAGTAAAATAAAATCTTAAAATAGTTTCAGTTTGCATTCCCCTGATGACTAAGCAGTTAGATATTTCTTTAGTGTTTCTTAGACATATGAGTTTCTTTTAGATCTGAACTCCATTTTTTAAGTTACCTGCTTTCTTAATATCAAGGTCTCCTTACATATTTTTGATACTAGTACTCTATCATATGTTGAAATGGTTAAATTCTTTCCACATTCTGTAGGCTGCTGCTTTCTCCAAATGAAAATGTCTTTTTTTTTTTTATTTTTCCCACTGTATGGTTTTAGCTCCCTTGTCAACGATCAAGTGACCATGGAAGGCAAATGGAAGATTCTCAGAACAGAAAGTTGCTACTTAAACACTGTCTGAGATTAGAATAGGTTCAGGGCCACTTCCATGGGCCAAAATTAACAAAATGAGACATCTCAAGTTTCAGTAATAAAGATAAAAAAAAAAAGTCATGAAGATTTTCAGTTTCATGAGTTCCCATTTACTGTTGACCTTAGTGCCAGTACTAAAGGTACTCTCTTCAGAAAGTCATTCTTCTGTGTCATGAGTTTGGAGCATATTCTACTCTTGCTCTTCTAGTACATTCAGTGTATATGGGGTTTTTGTTTGTTTGTTTGTTTTTGTTTTTTAAACTAATTCAATTCTTATTCCATATTTTATTCACTACCCCATCTACCATCTGACTGTTCCACATCCCATATTTCCTCCCCATCCCCTGTCTCCACGTGGATGTCCCCACTACCATCCCACCTGACCTCTAAACTCCTGGGGCCTCCAGACTCTTGAGGGTTAGGTGCATCATCTCTGGATGAACCTAGACCTGGCAGACCTCTGCTGTATATTTGTTGGGGGCCTTCATATCAGCTGGTATAGGCTGTCTGTTTGGTGGTACAGTGTTTGAGAGATCTTGGGAGCCCAGATTAATTGAGACTGCTGGTCCTCCTACAGGATCACCTTTCTCCTCACATTCTTTCAGCCTTCCCTAATTCAGCAATGGGGATAAGGGTCAGTTGCCTCTGTCCATGGGTTGGGTGCAAACATCTGCATCTGTCCCCTTCAGCTGCTTGCTGGGTCTTTCTGAGGGCAGTCATGATAGATCCCTGTTTGTGAGCGCTCTATAGCCTAAGTAATAGTGTCAGACCTTGGAACTGCCCCTTGAGCTGAATCCTATTTGGGGCCTATCACTGGACCTTCTTTTCCTCAGGCTCCTATCCATTTCCATCCCTGTAACTCTTTCATAGAGGAACAATTATGGATCAGAGTTGTGACTGTGGGGTGGCAACCCCATCCCTCACTTGATGACTTGTCTTTCAGCTGGAGGTGGGTTCTATAAGTTCTTTCTCCATACTGTCTGGAATTTCATCCAAGATCCCTCCCTTTCTCTCACCTCCCAGGTCTCTGGTGCATTCTGGAGCACCCCACCCCCAACCTCATATTACCAGAGGTTGCCTGTTTCCATTCTTTCTGCTGGCCCTCAGAGCTTCAGTCCTTTTCCCTCACCCAATACCAGATCAGGTTCTCCTCTACCCCCAAACACCCCGCTAAGCACCCCAGTCCACTTTCCCTCCCAGTTCCCTCCATCCATCCACACATATGATTGTTTTCTTCTCTCTCCCAAGTGTGACTGAGGCGTCCTAATTTGGGCAGATCAACTTGCTGAACTTTATAAGTTCTGTGGACTGTATCTTGGGTACTTTGGTCTTTTTTTTTTTTTTTTTTTTTTTTTTTTTTTTTTTTTTTTTGCTAATATCCACTTATTAGTAAGTACGTACCATGCATGTCCTTTTGGGTCTGAGTTACCTCACCTGGATGATATTTTCTAGTTCCACCCATTTGCTGCAAAACTCAGAATATCGTCATTCTTAAAAGCTGAGCAGTATCCCATTATGTAAATGAACCATATTTTCTGCATCCATTCTTATGTCTTGGTATATCTGGGTTGTTTCCAGCTTCTGGCTATCACAAATAAGGCCAACTATGAACATAGTGGAACATGTGCCCATGTGGCAGAGTGGGACATCTTTTGGGTATATTCCCAAGAGTGATATAGCTGAGTCTTTAGGTAGATCAATTTCCAATTTTCTGATGAACCTCCAGATTGATTTTCAAAATGGTTGTACCAGTTTATTATTCTACTAGCAATAGAGGAGTGTTCCTTTTGCTCCACATCCATACAACATATGTTGTCACCTGTGGTTTTGAGCTTAGCCATTCTGATTGGTATAAAGTGGATTCTCAGGGTGTTTTGATTTGTATTTCTCTGATCACTAAGGACTTTGAACATTTTTTAGCTGTTTCTCTGCCATTTGAGATTCCTCTGTTGTGAATTCTCCAGTGTATCTGGTTTTATGTTGAGGTCACTGATCCATTTCAAATTGAATTTTGTGCTGGGTGATAATTATGGATCTATTTGCATTTTTCTATGTGCAGTCATCCAGTATATACAGCACCATTTGTTAAAGATGTTGTCTTTTTTCCTAATATCTTTTTTTAAAATCAAAAATCTGTTATTCATAGGAGTGTGGGTTTTTTTTTTCTTGATCTTCAATTTTATTCCATTGATCTACATGTCTGTTTTTTACCAGTGAAATTCTAGTTTAACTACTATAATTCTGTAACACAATTTGAAACTGGTGATGGTAACACATTCAGCAATTGGTTTTCTGTTTTGTTTTGTTGTATTTTGTTTAATATTCGGAATTGTTTTAGCTATCTTGATTTTTTATTTTGATATAATACTAAAGATTTTCACATATACATACACACATGAAGAATTTTGTTGGAACTTTGATGAGGATTGCATTGATTTGTAGGTTAATTTTTTAAAGAATGGTCATATTTAACATATTAATCTTAAAAATCGATAAATATCCAAGGTCTTTCCATCTTCTGAGGAATTGGGGAAAATATAGATGGCCCTCACCAGATGAATCAGCAATGAAAATGTGGTACACTTCCACAATGGGGTATAGCACAGTGATTAAAAAATGAATTCATAAAAAAATGAATTCATACAGTAAATGGATAGAATGAGAGAAAGTCATTCTGAATGAATTAACCCAGGCCCAGAAAGACCTATGAAATATGTATTCATTTATACATGGATATTTGCTGCTAAGTCAATGATAACCAAACTACAACCCATAAAACTGTGAAGGATTAATATGTATACCACAAGATCTCCTTAGGGAAAGAAATAGAATAGTTACAGAGAGATAGGTGGTGGATGTGGAATGAAAGGGTCAGATAGTAAGGGAAAAGAAGGAAAGGAGAAGAGAAGAAAAGAAGAGAAAAGGAAAGGAAAGGAAAGAAAAGGGATAAGGGGAAAGCAAGCTAAAATTAAGAACCATTTGTTGGTTAGCATGGGTACCTAACAAAACAGAAGCTTCCTAAATTATATACAGGTATGAAGATGATCTAAATGAAATCTCCAAATAATAGAAGGGACAGAGCCTCAACTAATGGCCTAATGAAGCTTCTAGTTCCCAGACTGGTTTATATACAAATAAGTTTTTGGACTAAGGGGTAAGGGAATCCCCAAACAATCTAGTCTGTTGCCAAAGGCTATTCAAACTTGGGTGAACTCATTGGTAAAGATAACATCTATACAACTTACTGAACATGAAGAAGTAGAATTGGTACCTAAATAAATCATTCATCCTTACATGCTAGAATCTTTGGCATAAGAAGGTACTTGACATGTTATAAACAGAGAAATATAAACATCAAAACAGCTCCAAAATCTCCAATCTTCAATAGTGTCCTTCAGTAAGTCTGGCTAGTGCAATGGTGCCATAAAATGATGGGATCTGATTTGACTGAAGATCCACTTGCCAAGATTGAAACAATATCTTTCACTGTATAGGTTACCAGGAACCCGAGATTAGATAGCCCAAGGTTCTAGGGCAAAACCAAATATTACAGCTCATAAAATGACTCCTAATGACATTCTGCTATACTCATAGATCAGTGCTATATTCACAGCTCATTCATCATCAAAGAAACATCTTCTTCCAGCAGATAAAACAAATGGAACCAATACATATATCTACAACCAAACAACAGGCAGAGAGTGAGTGACCTTAGATCACTCAGCACTAAATTCGGTGTCCCTATCAACACCCCCCTCAAGGTTCAGTGCACTGTTTAACAGAGGAGACAGAGGAGTGTATGAATCAGAGGAGATGGAGGACAGCAAAAAACCAAACCCCTATAGATCAATACTATCAATACAGATATGAACTTACAGAGACTGGGACAACATGCTTTAAAGCCTGCCAGGGTCTATACCAGTTGTAGTCTTAGAGCTAAAAGGAGAATTGGACACATGTATCTATCCCTATGTTGAAGCAACCTTTAATTAATAACCACTTGCAAATGAAAACTTAGTTTCCTCCAGTGGTTTTGCAATTGACAAACTATTAAGAGTGGACTGGAGGTCAGCACTAAGTAGATTGCTGACAGAAAAAGAACTCAGGGTTATCTTTACAAGTTCATTGACTCACCATGTCATGTCAGGGCTTGTGGTTTTCAGTTCACCTTACTATATTTTTAAATTTTATATATAAATATATTATTTTTCTTCTACCATTTTCTATATAGATCACTTGTATACATTTCATAGACTGCTATTTAGTGGGGTTTTTTTGTTTTGTTTTGTTTGGTTTGGTTTGGTTGTTTGTTTAAAGTAATTTTTATTGCCCAGGATATTTTTTTTCCTTGTGTCTTGCTTTTTTTTTCTTTTTTTGGTTTTGTTTTCATTTTATAACTATAAATTCAAGCTTAGGGAACCTTATTTTTGTCCTGGAAAACAAAACAAAGACTAAATAAAGCTTTTTTTTTGTTGTTATTATTTGCAAACCTGACCTCATTTAGAAAGAGATGTAACTGCATGACTAAAACACAGCTTCTAGCATGAATGATGCAGGTGACTGGTGGTACTAAGAGGAGACAATGAACTGTTGACAAGATTATAATCTGCTGGTGGCATTGCTGAAACAAAAGCCCTTGCAAATTTCTAAACAACAGTAAACTCTTTTAGAAATCTCTGAAGTGTCTTACAGGCCAAAAAGGGAACAAGGTTAGTAAAATGCCCCAACAGAGTTTGAGTAAAATACTGGATTTGAGAGTTACTGGAATTGGGTACGTAAAAATAGGGTTGTAGGTGGGGATCATGCTTACAATAGGTCTCAAATTCAAACTACAATACACCACTTCACAGGCCACACGCATTTCCAGGGGCTTTTTGTCTCCTTCAGTAGGTGCTGGCAGAAGGTGTGCTCAGTCGTTTTCCAATATAGATGCCCAGCCCCAAGGCCAGCACATGAGAAAGGAAGAGAGATGGGATGAAGACTTTTAGGAACTCTGCAGAGAAATGCCCCTTTTCTTCACGGCTCCACTCTTCCTCATGCTTAGAGACGCAGCACGTTTAGAGTGTCTGAAATGGAACTCTTTGGGTAGGATGTTTTCGGATCTACTGGACCAGTCTGATACCCAATCTGAACTTTTCTTCAAAGCCTCAACTTCCTTTTCTCCTTCTGCAACTTCTTCTGACTGAGAGCTGTGGTCCCTGCTGGTATGCATCTCAACATCAAACATGATCTGCCCATCTTCTTGTGGTGAAGGGCTGTCACAGTGAGAACTGCCTCTTGAGCTGCTCTGTCCCGACTCATGCTGTGCATCCAGGAGGATCTTCTCTATGTCTCCATTGTGGATAGACGATGAGGAAGGAACGTGTTCCAGCCCCCCATTCTTCCCATTTCCATTCTCATTGCCATTGCTGCTGTTCATGGGTAGCTCCACCCAGGAACTGTTAGGGCCAGCAGGCGGCACCAGCAAGGGCTGCTCCCCTTCCTCGCAGTTGTTGTTGTGCAAGGGCGGTGGAGGCTCCATTAAGTGAGACATGGTCTGGAAACTGGAAGCCGCAGTGCCGCAAGACTACAGTATCCGGCTCTCGAGCAGCAACACACCACCACAATTTAGTGTTTTTAATAAGTTTTTTTTCAATGAGTAAACAATGTGTTTCTTCTCTTGGACTCTTTTCCTTCTATTTTTTTTGTATATCTAATTATGACATTATTTTTTTTATTTCATCCTATTATGTTTTATTTATTATATTTTATTATTCCTACATTAGATTTTATTTTCTTATTGTTTTCTCTTATTATAATTCATTATTATCCTTTAGAAGCAAAGTCAGTTTGATTTACCATAAGAGACCAAAGGAGGTGGAGGTAGCTAGGAGGGAAGGTGGAGGAGAGCTGGGATATGTATATATAGAGGGGGAAACTGAAATCAACGTATTTCATATGAGAAAAATGTATTTTCAACAAAAGAAAAAAACACGAGGTAGAATTGTAAAATAATAACCATCCATATTCAAAGAAATTATTTCATATTTTAAAAAAAGTACAGTAAGTATCCAACAGAGGTTTGTCAGTTTTGTAGAGAAGAAACAATAAAATGCACATTTTTTTCTGGGAGATGGCAAAGAAGCACATGTTTTAGGAAGGCAATTTTATACTCAAGGCATTTGAAACTGAGAGGATAGCTGCCTCTGATGTTTGTTAAGAAGGGATTAGGAAGAAAATTATAGGGACTGAAAATGTTCAGCTCTCTACTTGATGATTCATGGGTTTCTGTGAACATTGCTTTTGTGTAGAATTGGAGCATTTATAATATGTTCCATCAGCAATATAAGACATAGGTGAATACTCTTAGTGTTTGCAAGAGTTTTACTGAAATTAATAGCAATTTTTTAAATGAAATAAGTAAACACCTAAAGAAAGAAAAAGATTGATGTCTGGAGGAAAGTAGAAAAGCAGAAGTATAAATGACTTTATTTGGAATGAACATGAAAAGCAAATTAACTTGTGGTAATGATAGACTATTACAATCAAAAACAGGGAAACAAATTAATCCAATAGGCATATGAGATGAAAAAAAAATTGAAATGGATTGTAAAGTAAGTTCACTGTCTGTTTTCTAAATTCTGATTCTAGTGTGAAAAAGGATTCCCATTCCCCAGAAAGGCAATACATTTTTCTGAGTGCTGATAGGTAGAGAGGGATACCACTAGCCTGAGACTCCTTTGACTTATTACACTAAGTTTCAGAATCATGCTAATGTATGTGGAATCTCAAATGTATGCGCTCCACAGAAAGACAGCATGACTTTCATTCCATATGCTGAGGTAAAAGGATTAAACTTTGCTAAAATCCATAAAACATACCCTTCTTCATGTGCAGTATCCAGAATAGATTCTAGGCTCTTTTATCTTGCTTACCTTGTTCTATTCTTGACAAAATGTGTGTGTATGTATGTCTGTCTGTATCTGAGTCTGTGTGTGTGTGCTTGTGAGTGTGTATGTGTTTATGAAGAAGCTATGAAGAATTAGGACATAAAAATATCAATTAAAAACAATACTGAATGTATCTCAGAACTGCACTTACCAGACTGACGTAGAGTAACCATCGATATCCTTGTACACAAGCTAGTAACTCCAGGATTCTTGGAAACACAAGATATACCAGTGCCAGTTTAACAGGACAGGAAGTGCTCTAAATATGAGATGTCAGCTTCCAAATGCACAGTGAAAATAAAGGAAGAGGAGCTGTATAAGAAGCCAGGTGTTAAGTGCAATAAATGTTAAATAGGTGGAGAAAACTCACTTATTGGGCTATGATGAACAAAACACGGAGGAGCAGAATAGTAGTCAGCATAAAAATTTTCATACTCCCATGGTTGTCTTATAAAGTATCAGTTGAAGCAAAGGGAAAAGAGTCTGGTTCATTTCACAGAGTCAACTGGAATAAAGGAAGTTCAAAGCCAAGGTAAGAATTTAAAAGAAGGCAGCTCAAGGCAAGGCCAACCACGAATTAACATTATCATTTTCTCAGAAAGTCAAGTATTCATTAGTTTCAAAGGTACACTTCAACTTCATAGAAGACTAGGTCATGCAACCCTAAGTAATGTTCAATCACAGCCATTTGCATTTCCTCAGTAGTCTTAAAAGGAAATATCTTATTAAGAACAAATAAAAGAAGGAGCAAGGAAATGAATGAAGAATTGTAGAAACACTTTTGAATTTTATACTTGGATATTTAGGAACAAAATAAAGTGTATTTGGCCGATTGTCCTGATGGAAGAATGGAGGAAATTTTAGGTCTGGGTTTTGTACATTCTGCAGTTTCTCAATATATCTTAGTATCTACTCCTTTTCTGTGCTAAAAATAATTGTGATTTGAGTTCACTGTCCTTTACAAAGGATGAGGGACTTTTTTATTTAAGGTGTGCTTCACTGTGTAAACCATTGTGTGACCTCCCCTTAACCAGAAGATTGAAACTCTGCCAGTTCAAGTCACAAGCCCAGCTCAAGTGCACTTCAGCTTCTGCATTCTTTCTGAAGCCATCCTGTCACTGCTCACACCAAACTACTTATGACTTAAACTGCAACAATACCTCACACAGATTTCAAAGTAACTCTTGTATTTTAAAGTATACATTTGCACTTAAACATATGGGCATTTACTACCCAATAAAATAAACCTTCATACAGTTAGAGATAATAACATGTATTTCTTTTATATTTTATTTTGAATAGACTCTTACTTAAACACTTAAAGATTTGTAACTCTCTCTGTGGTGTATGTGTGTGTGTGTGTGTGTGTGTGTGTGAGAGAGAGAGAGAGAGACAGAACCTTATATATTTTACCTTATATTTGTAATGAGAAAACAATATACATTCTTTGAAATTTGTCAGTATACATTATTAAATGTAATCATCAGGATGTGTAATACATTTATTAAAGCCATTAATCTTTTGTGATTCAAATTTTGTGTCAGTGTACAACACCATTAATTAGCACGGACGTGCTTAACAAAACTACAAGGCAATGGTATCTCCTACCTGTTGAACTACATAAGCCAAAGATTGTGGGGAGGTGGGCTGTGAAAGGTAGCCTAGTTCCCAGTTGAGCTAAGCTCAAAACTCCGGAGATCCTGAAGGGGTGGTAGGCAGTTCACTTATTCCCTGGCCCAAGGCCCCTGGTAGCTACAGCCCCCCTGTAGAGAAGTTTGTGGGCATTGGTCACATAGGAGTAGCACCCCAAGCCCCTCCTAGCATGTTGGTAAGGTATCCCCAAACTCTCAGACCAAGCCAATAAGAAGTACCTGCTGTCAGACCATGAACAACCCCAAATCTGTATATAAGGATCCTATCCAGAAGGAATAAAGGTGTGAGAAATACTCTGTCATCTGAGAGCTACTGTCACAGGAGCTGTAACACAGCTGCTTAGGGAAGAGATGTACTCTCTGGAAAATGCTGCCAGAAGCACCACACCCCTTGCTGGCTAGTCAGCCTCCCACTGGCTTAGCCCAGCCAGAATCAGAACAGAGTGACAGGTGCAAAGTCTTGGAGCAACTGAAGCCACAGCAGCTGATCTGGGGGTAGGGGTAGCTGTAGCAGTGGAAATGGCAGAGGCAATTCCCCTTCTTTGCTTGCTTTCTCTCACCTTCACCTGAACCCTCACACCTGGCTGGACCAGAGTTCTTGAGGAAAACGTCCAGTACACAGGCCCACACAAAAATGATGGCGAAAATATGATTATACTCTGTGTGTTTGAATAAATGGAGTACAGCCATTTTGTAAACCTCTGGGGATCTTGCTCATTTTTTCTGCTTCACCACATGAGGGAAAATAGGAAAATAGGGAAAGTAGGTTGTTCAGCATCTTCTCTTCCTCTTCTTCAACTCACCAACTAATGTGTCTTTATTTTGAACGTCTGACCCAGTAGTCACTTTGTTTTACCAGAAAGCATGATTAAAATGAATAATATAACTAATTCATTAAGTTGTTATGGTTTTTGGGTTTTCTTCCATCTGAAAGAATAATTGCTGGAAAACATAATTTAAAGCTATAGAAAATTTGCAAATCAGACAAGCAAACTACTAATACTATTCTCAAGATGTTCAGGGTAACATTTATCATAAGCACATATGTCTCTGAAACAATAAGTTTTAGTTCCTTTTAGAGAATTGTATTACCATTTTCCAGATACGTTTTAAATTTCTCTTAGTTAATATAAGCACATATAAAGGTCAAATTTTTAATTAATTTAACCTTTGAAAAAATACTGTAATTATGAGGAAATGGTTCTCCTGGTTCCTGTAGTCATCAGGACAGAAGTGTCCACCAGTAGTAGAGCCCTTCACTGTCTTTACCCTGACAGCCCTACATCTATTCAGTAGAGAACAGTATTTCAACATAGCACACAGATAAAGTTTTTCCCACTTGGGACCTGTGACCTTTTGGTGATAAATGTGGCATAAACACAAATATTTCACTAGCTTTTAAAAGAATTGTTTTTTGTCAAAACTTGGGAACAGGGGTTGTTTTCATGCAACACTTCCAACAGATTTATAATATTAAAATATGATGAATGAGAAGAATGGGAAACAATAAATTCTAATGTGAGCACATTTTCGATAACCAAGAAATGCATGCTCATCAGAGAACTCAAACTAAAAATGTTTAAATCTCATAACTCAGAGGTTTCATATCTTGCACTTAGTAGAATCACATGGCTGCCTTATAAATCTGTAGATTATTAGATCCTGCTCCCACACTTTCTAAGTCCGTAATAAAAATTGTGTACGTTTAGCACTTTCTCCCACTTGAATTCCCTGTAGTTGGGAAAGCAGCATTCACAGCTTGCTACAACTTCCCACTTCCAACTCAGCATATAATTTTGACAGTTTTTTAAATGTAATAAGCACTTTTCTACAGGTGTAAGAAATGTAAAATAATTGTATTTAAATCATAGGACTAACTAAGGTAATTTATCCAGACCATGGTCAAACTTCATAAATATTATCCAATATTTTATTTTTTATTGATAATTACACTAATTAAAATAAACTCATCCTTTGAAAATATGTGAGATGTATAGGTAAGCTAATTCCAAGTTGATACTTTAAAAATATCAAGTAGGTCTTCTAATATAATGGTAAAAATTTCCCTACATTTGCCACTGTGCATTCAGGTAAGAAATTTTCATTATAGCCATGTTTAATTATAGTAATAATTTGTTATTATGGAAATCTATGTAGGAAACTTTATACATTCTGGAAAACACACAATAAAAAATACTTTTCATTTTCTTTAGGTGATAACACCAAAATATTTTTAAGCCATTTTTCATTATTTTACTTCCATTTACGATACAAGACACCCCTCAGAACTCATTATGTTGGACAGGTAAGAGAAGAATCATGCAATGTTCAGCATTTCTGAGTATTCAGGCCAGCTATATAAATACTTTTATTTGAAGATATAAATAAATTAAATCTATAATTTATTCTCCTTGGATGGTCTGAGAAAGCCAGTATAACATTATAAGAAGCTTGAGTACAAGGGAAACATCTGCAAGAAACATCTAACAAGGAAGAGAGTTATCAGCTACAAAGGCCTCATTCCAGGTGCCTTAGATTTCCTAAACTATTCAAAGATGAAGTGAAAACCAGGCTTCTTGCTATCAAAATTACTCTGATATGAGCACAGAGGCAAAGATCTAGCAAGAGGATGAAGCCCAGAACCTGAGACTGTATTATAAGTCAAAGTTTCACAAGAAAACTAGAACCAAGGCAAGGCTACTTCTGGTTTAACATTGTTCAAAGTTAGTTTAAAATGCTTCTACAATGCAAAGCACACTAAGTGGAGTTTAAATTGTTTTAGATGTATTGAGTAATAGATAACCGAAAAATCACCAGCAACAGTGTAATCTTGAGACTACATAATAACTTGCACTGAAAGGGATGGTTTGCACAGTTCTTAGCATTCCCCTAGAAATTTACTGAGAGAGAAAACCTGGGAACGTACGTTGGCTCTCATGGATGATGAGTGATTTCTAAACGCAAAAGTCCAGTGCTGTTAGGACCTGTACCTAAGTCAAATCTTGATTCCAAG